>NC_081409.1:627358429-627690929 GCF_030272615.1 Cryptomeria japonica | reverse complement strand
GGAATCGCGTTTGCGCCTTCGACAGTATTTTATTTTTTCTTTGCAGATTTTTGGGAACGCGTATGTACTCCCTAGTCGCGTCTGTGAGGTTTTCAGATGCGTTTGTGTTTAGGAACCGCGTCTATGTTCAGGAATTGCGTCTGTGTCAAATTGAGCCACGTCTGTGAATTTATATAATGTTTGTGTTTCTGATAACCGCATCTGTGTTTCTTTGATTTGGTTTTTCATCATTCAGATTTCAAATCTAGTTTATTTTGAGCTAACATCTTCAGATCTAGCTAACAAAATTGGTGCAGCTTGTCTTGAAAGCAAAATTGTTTTGTTGAAGGCCCCTATTTTCACAAAATCTTTTGGATCTAAAATTTACCTAACTTGTGTGCTTGCAGGAGGGGTATTATTGCAAAACTACTAACAAATCTTTGTTGCAAAATTTTGGCAAGGGTTTTTTTATCTTTATTGTGTGCCTTATTTTCATAGACTAGCAAACACTTCAATTGGTGCTCTAAAATTGAACCATTGTCTTTTGTGTCTTGAGCAATAGGCTCTTTTTGTTTCATCTTTAGAGGGTTTGTCTCCCCGTGTGGTCATTAGGACTACTAGTGAGGAGAGAACGACCCAAGTGGTAGCGAAGAAAACCCACCTCTTCCGAACCACTATAAACAGCTATATTTATGGTGAAAACTATCGATAACGTGTGTTGATTAGTTCATACTGACACTATGTCTCCCCATAAACCCATTTGATCAAATTTATTTGATCATTTGTAGGGCATAACCCCTACCGGTTGGGAGCCTTCTATATTTACAAAGTTGAAAGTGCTGCATGTATGGCCATATAAGCGGATGCCCTTACTAGCACCTTTTTGTTTTAGAAGCCAAAATCCTTCTAGTTGTTGGGGCAGGAGGTCAGACCTCTAGAGTGGCCCACACACATACGGTTCTTAGTAGAGATACAAAGTTCACCACGAGGAGTTTTCATGGGGACTGATGCTTGGTTGCCTAAGAAGTGAGTGCTGAGGGTGGAGCCAGTGGGTTCAAGCATCTAAGTATCCGCTCTAAATAGCATAGCTTCATGTGGGAATCAACAACTATTGTCCTAGCTAACCATAAGAATTGTAGTTGACTTATTTTAAACAATCAGACATTCAAAGACCAAACATCAAAACATTGTGTCTTTTATCTCTTCAAGTGTATGCAAAACAATTTTACATCAAACAACACACTTTTCTTTGAGTCATTTTAAAGTCTAAACACTTGCAAACATTGAGTCCTCATCAACACTATGTCCTCTTGTCACAAAAAATAGTCAAACATTCAGATTTGGTCACAACAAAACAACTTCACAGATTGGAAAAATTGCACAAAGTTTGCAGAAATGTGTTTGTGTCTGACAGAACTGCGTCTGTGTCATCTAAACGTGTCTGTGAAGGGCAGAAACATGTTTGTGTCCTTTGAGCAACATTGCACTTACAACATCTCAGAAACGCGTCTGTGTCTAACAGAACCACGTCTGTGTCATTTAAGCGCATTTGTGTCTGACAGAATAGCGTTTGTGTCATTTAAGCGCATCTGTGAAGTATATAGACACATCTGTGTTCAGAATTGAAAAACTTTTACAGTCCAGCAAACAAGAAATAGTTAGTTTCAGACTTATTGAGCTTCCTAGGTATCTCTCTGGTTTTTCATCTAGCATTCAACCTATCTTTGATTCTCACAAAATCCATCATTGCTTTACACCTTGCATTACATTCAAATTTGTCTAAACTTGAGTCAAAAGGTCACTTGCTTGTCCTCATCATACTTTGTCAACACACTACATACAACAACATTTTGCTAAGTGGTCCCTCATCAAGGTCTATCACCTTTGGGTCTCATTTGGTCTTACTTAGAGTCAAGGTCAACTTACCTCATCAAGAGAAACTATCATCTCTTTGGAAGCCACACCTACTCTACTACACACATACTTGGTTTGACACTTTGGACATTGCAAGTAAACCTTAGATTCATTTACATTCCATCCAACTCTTGGTCTTCCATACTCTTTCCATCTTTCATCTAATCTCACGCATCTTGGTCAATACCTAGTTCATGGTTGAAACCCATTCCCAAAAATCTAGGAGATAAACTAAAGAGGCTCAAGAGTCCACAAACATGAGTTCCTATGAATATGACAATGATATCTTTTTTCAATTCTGATCATACTACATTACCTGACATGGATGCTTATAGAAACATTCCAAATGTTGAGCACATAGACACTACAAGCAACAATGATACACACAATGACAATATAGACAACTTTTCCGTACATTCAGCAGAAGTGGAAGACACCATTATGGATCCCTGTTTCAATAGATTGGTTGAGGAAATAATGAGAAGGGATTGACAATACTTCTTACAAGTGATGGCACAAAGTGGAGCCAAGATCCCTCATGATTTTGACATGTCTCAAATAATGGAAAATCGACCTTTGCAACAACCTCACCTCAACATGGATCAAATGAGGCCTAAAAGTGGAGGAAATAGAGGACCACATCTTGTTCCTAAATCACCATCATCTTTGTTTCAAAAACCTGAGGTCCTACATACACAAGGTCAAGCATATGATGCTGAAAAATATACTCAATCACATACCAATGCTAAGGATCAACCACCAAAGCAATTGGATATCCAAAGGCATGATCAAAATCTAGACACAAGGAAACCCCGTGTCAAATTTGGGGGCAACACACTAGAACAAACTCATGAAATTCCTAAAGAGTATGGTATACATGGACAAAGCAGATATTCTGCTCCTCATCATGACTCTATACCAACTGGTCCATATACGCAACATCATTATAGACCTCCTCCATATGAACATGTGTATGATCAATACCATCCATATATGCAACATGCTTCTCCTCCACACATTGGTTCAAGCATGGGGTATGGTTCAAGAAGTCGGTCTCCACCTAAGAACAATTTGGAACAACAAATTAAGGATTTACAAAAGAAAATGGAGGACATAAATACACCGAAGCCAATTTACACAATGAGAGACATATGTCCCTATCCATTTGATAAAAGCATTCCAATGCCTCCATTTCCTACACACTCTGTGATGCCTAAGTTTGATAAGTATAAAGGAAAAGGAGATCCTAAGGCACCTATAAGATTTTCACAGCTTGCATTGAGGTAGCAGCAGAAGAGACATATTTGATGAGATTATTCCCACAGAGCTTATGTGGTCAAGCTATGGAATGGTTCTCCCAACTTCCACCTGGTACTAAGTCATGGGGTGACTTAGCAGAGGCATTTATTCAACATTTCTCATACAACATAGAGAGAGACATATCAGTCACTACCTTGTGCAACACCAAGCAAAAGGATGGAGAATCTTTTTCATCATTTTTACAAAGATGGAGAAATCTAGCCAGTAGATGCTCTTGTGAAATTCCACAAAAACAAATGGTAGAGATGTTCACCCAAAATGATAACAAAGACATTGGTTATGACTTAAGAAAAGCTTGTTTGTCCACCTTCAACGACATCATTGAAAAAGGCTTAGCAACAGAGAAGGTCCTAATTGAACAAGGAGTCATTAAGATATTCAAGGAAAACAAAGAGGACTTTAAAGGAAAAGACAAGCCAAGATTTTGGAATAAAAACAAGAACACAGTCAATGATGGTGTTGTTGATGCCAATACAGTGCGACCCAAAATCATTTTTTCTGGATCAATCTCTACAAACAATCAAGTGAATACTCAAACAACTTCAAAGTCACGAAGGAAGTACACTCCATTGGGAGAACCACTTGAGTCCATTTTCAAAAAGCTAGTGGCAAACAAGATAATCACAATTCCAGATTTTCCTCCATATGAGCCAAAGGTCAAACCAAATTGGTGGAATGATGATGAATATTGTGAATTTCATAAGAGCAAAGGTCATAAGACATGAAATTACCATCGACTGAAGAACATCATACAAGATCTTATTGATAGAGGTGACATTGAGATTGAAGGACAGTCATCCAATCACGAACATGAGATGTTTAAGGAACCATTCCCAAAGCATGACAAGGGAAAAGCTAAAGCCACAAATGACCAAACCAACTATACCAAAGCATCCTATAACTATGATTCAACTATCAATCACATTTCAATGGATAATTATGTCTCTACCATTATCATCAAGGACAAAACGCCTGAGAATTCCACCCAAAGACCCAAGATTGTCCTAAAAGGCATTGGATCTTCTTCCGAACCTACCTCTGAATGTAATGTCACAACCCGTCGAGGTAAATTCACTTTGCAAGGTGCTCCAGCTAAAAATAGTACTTCTTCATTGACCAAACTTGAGTATGACCTTGTAGAACAGTTAGGGAAGACACCTGCGCTTATCTCAATCCTTGAGCTCTTACGCATATCCCCCGCACATAAAGCTATTCTTGACAAAATCTTGAGAGACACTACTATCCCTACTAATCTGAACATGGACCAGTTTCAAGCCATGGTGGGATACCTTTCTGTTCCACACTCCTTTACATTCACATAAGCCGATGACGCCTCTGTAAGTCAGCCACATAATGCACCATTACACATTGAAGCCTTCATACACAAACATCGAATAAAACGAGTCTTGATAGATGGAGGAGCAAGTCTAAACATTTGTACATTGAGCACTATTAAACAATTGGGATATTCTGATAAAGTTGTGAATTCTAGAAACAAAATTACCATCAAGGAATATGATGATGAAGAGCGTTCATCCAAAGGCACAGTCACCTTGCCTCTCAGAGTTGGGCCAGTTACAAAGGATGTGGTTTGTCAAGTCCTAGACCTGGATCACACATACAATATATTACTAGGACATCCTTGGATTCATGAAATGAGGGCAGTCCCATCTATATATCACCAATGCATTAAGTTTCCTCACAATGGAGTTGAAATAACAGTTAATGCTGACCCAAATCCATTCATATATTGCAACAATCTGTGACCTAGAACAGAAATAACAATACCAGTCAATCGAGAAGCTATTCCATCTTCAACATATGTGGATCCTGAATCCTTGAAAGCTTCTACATCAAAACAAGCAGAGCTAAAAGAAAAGTTGAAGTTTAAAGACATAGGATGTGGTGAGTATATTTTTCATGTTGATCAACTCCCACTATCTCCTAACACATTTTGTCGACAGGAACAATCTACAAACAATTTGCAATATCAAGGAATTGGGGGTGAACCACCTAGTGTTGTGGCTACTAAGTCTAAATGCAAATCTCCTCTAGTGGTGCAAGCAACTCTTAATATCAATAGTCCTAAGAGTGGTTCCAGCGAAGAATCTATTGAGTGTATCGCCAACCCTCTTGAGAACTCACATAGCCTTACCATTTCATCCACTCATTCCATTTCCACTCCACTTCCAGACTTGGATCAACAAGAATCACAAAAGCCCTCACTTATTGGGGATCAAAAATTAAGATTTGAAAAGAAAAATCTAAAAGTCAATAATAAATAAAAGTCCTTTGGTCCAAATCAAAATCAAAAGCTACTAGACTCCACAAAAATCAAAGTCAAGGATAAAAATCCTATGAAGCAAAAAGAGAAAGAGTTGATCTCCCCTAATATCAAAATAACTGGGGGCAAAAGTTCTAAAATTTCAAGTCAAAAAGCATACTTGTTGATCCTAAGTCTCCATCATGCTATCCTACTTTATACAAGGAGCCTCATGCAAGCCTATCTCTCATGATTTTGGTCATCACAAGGAAGCCCACTCCCCATAAAATGTTCCCAAATATAAATATAACAAGAGGCTCATAGCAACATATAAATCTGAAAACCATAACCAACAACATGCAACCATGCACATACATGGACAATCAATAATCATAATGCCAAATAACATCAAGGAGCCTCATATCAAGATATGGCATCAAAGTCATAATAAGGCAATCAAATCTGCTCAATAAATGATATAAATACCAATAGCTAGGCTCATCAACTTGTTGATCAAGAGCAATAAACCAATCCTCTCTATCATGAATTCTCCACATGAGAGGCACAAAACCATAAAAGCGAAGCAAAACAATATATAGAAGCAAAATTCATCAAAAGAATCATCGATCTAACAAATACAAAACTTAGAAAAACATCATCAAACATCATCAAACATCCAAAATGCCTCTACTAAAAAAAATCAAACTCAAATAAATCTGAAACCAATCTCCAAACTGACAAAATACTCTTAAACCATAGATTAGCGCACCTGATTAATAGAATAGCACATTTGACCATTACTAAAGTGCATTTGACCATTACTGAAGCACTTTTGATCAGTTATGAAGCATACACTCAACAGAAAGGTGCATATGATCGACAGCCTGGTGCATATGATTAAATATCTAGTGCATCTGATCAAATGTTTAGCGCATATGATCGACAGTCTGGCGCATATGATTAAATATCTAGCGCATCTGATCAAATGTTTAGCGCATATGATAAATTAATGAGCACATATAATACAGAGAGGAGAAACACATGAAAAATGGCTAAGTTTAGAATTTTAATTAAAAATCAGGTAAAATGATTAAGCCCCAAAACCAAAATGATAAATGTCGCCTTGACAAGGCAAACCAAGAGCTACAAACGGATTACTAAACCATAAACACATGAATGATAAATTGCAATTTGAAATCATAAAAGCTTAAATCCATTAACACTTATAAAACTTATAGAATCATTACCATCGAACAGTAAAACACAATCTCCACTCAACACAAAGCTTAGGAAAATCAAAATGCCAAATAGAAACAACAATGGCAGAGAGATAAGGAAGAAATCACTGAAACCACTCTCTGACGGTAATGCCAGTCAAGAAACTCACAAAATCAAATTAAAAGTCCCAATCTCTTTCAAACAACCAGATTCACAAAGAAACCAAAACCCAACATCATTCACTGGAAGAAGGACGGAATTTCATCCTAGATAAACAAACTAAAATGCACAGCCGTGTGCTAGCGACATAACTCCCAACCAATGAAAATAAAGTATTTTTCCCATTCCTAATGTTTAACCTTATAATAAAATTTATGCAAATAAATATTTCTCCATGGCTATGACTTAAACTATACAAATACTATTTTCCCCAAAAATATTATGCACACAGTTTGCAAACACTAAGAATATTGGAAAATTAAAGCCAAAAACAAAAGAAGGGATTCCACTAACCTACAAATAGAAGTAATGGGAAAGAATCCAATGAAGCGTCCACAAGAAATCCAACAAGCTTCAAATGAAAATCCAAGCTCCCAAAATCCAAAATTCTTATAAAAGACTCTAGAATGGTAACCCGACAACAAGCTCAGGCGACCAAATAAAAAGAAAACCAAGCCTCCCATTCAACCAATCAAAATATTCAAAAATACAATATATTCTACCAAGCCACTTTAGGTTATATTTTTATTTCTCATTTAAAATCCATCCAATGAGAATAGAGGGTAGGTAGGGATAATATAAACGCGCTTTTATAAATATAAGTGGGTGTAAAAAGAGATATAACATAAGTTACTTTTGTTACCCCCACATATTTAATAGTTTAATTATACAAACACTATAGGCTAAGATTAATTAAATAAACCAAAAGGATAAATAAAATAATAAAATAACCTTAGATAAATATTAATCAAAATTAAAGCTAAAGGTCATTAATAAACAACAAATATAAAATAAACCATAAACCAACAATAAATAAATAAACATTAAATAATTAAATACTCAAAAGGTCAATAATCTAATAACTTAAATTAAACATTATTAACTATAAAACCACACATAATACATCAAATAAATCAACAATAACTAGCATACTCACAAGGCCACAACTCACTAACTGACATGGTGAATTACACCAAGACGCTGACGACTCAAGGTGAACAACTTAGACCTAGAGTATGTGAAGGGAACTCATGCCATCTCTGAACCACATACCATTGGGATTTAAAGACACGCTCAAACCTGTGGAGCCAGGTGGAGTCAGTGTCTGGTACATGTGAATCCTTGAACCACGAAACAATGATGCAATATATACATATATCACAACAGACAAGTGATAGGGAATCACAACGACACATCCTGCTCGCAATGAGTGATGTGACATCGTCCCTCTCATGAAGACAGTCATACAATTAACAAACACGTAGCATAATCAACTCATCATATGTAATCATGAACTAGGGTTAGAGTAATCATAATAGCATCAAATCCATGATCAATATAAACTATCAATAATCCATCAACATAGAGATGCATATAGAATCCATCAAGCATATATGATCCATCAAACACATATATCCATCAAATCACATGAGCAATAATGATAGCATCATCATCCATATAAATCATCAAAATAGCATATGTCTAGATAATGTCTAGCATCATAATGAGTAACTAAGACACATATATAATCATAATCCAAAACATCAGAAATAGTCTAGATAAGTCTATCATGCATGAAATAAAAGTCAAGTCAAGGGTGGACACTACATATTTGCTCTGTACATCTCTAAATCTTTGCTCTTCCTTTATGACAGTACTTTTACTTCCATCACTTACACACCATTTTATCATCATTTATATATCTCTTCTATGCTCAATTTATATCAATCGGATCCAAAATAAGCTTCACTTAGTTAGGCAAAATAATATGAAATGTATACATAGAATTGACAAAAAAAATATATTATCTAAAAGGTAAAAGAAATGTGTGAGGGTTCACACCAAGTCAACACACCTTCCAATCAACATCGAAGACCTTTAAGCATAATGTCTTAGACCAATATGCACAATCTGATATAACATTTGATCTTTTAAAAAGATATTGTCTTATCCCAGACCTAAAAAAAGTGGTTCACCCCAAAAGATCTACAATATCTTAATTTGCAACATAGTCACAATGAGAAAATCAATCCCAATTGACAACATGATCATTAGAGATATATATCTGATACAAACACTCATTATAGACCACAATAAGTTTCATTGGAGAAAACACAAAAGAGAATAGAATTACTTCTTGACTAGGTAGGAAATACCAAACTTTCCAAAACACATTAAATTGTCACCTTAAATCATCTCATCAATGCAGTGTGAATCTGCAATCAATTATGTAACATAGTATCATATGAATACACATCTAGACCAATAAATAGATACACCATGTATCAATTAAATATATACATATCTGGATCACTAGAAACAACCAGTTCATGTACGATTGACAAAGATTTGACATCAATGAAAACAAAGACATCTATAAGTGCAAAAATCTCCCGCTTTGTCATTGATGGCAAAAAAAAACTTTTGCAAAAATATTTCCTTTGCTTCTCCCCCTATCAATATTTCTCCCCCTTTGACAACAATGACAAAGGGTAACTCCTCAAGCCAAAAAAAACATAGAGAAAAACTACAACTCCCCTTAACAGAAATCTCCAAAAAGCAAATGAAAACATAAATACTTGTCAAACATTTCCAAGACAAATATTCTTGTACAATTTCTTCAAACCAACAAAGGAAGAGTTCTATGCACGAATAGTATTAGACAAAATTATACCCTAACACACACAATCAACACATAAATTCATTGCAACATCAAAGATATTGATATTAACTACACTCTGCTCAAACTTTTCTGCATCGACCAATAATCTGAGAAAAGTGGACAACTATAATTCCATGCCATCCTTGAGTCCATTAAACAACTTCATACATTCTTCTCTTTTCTTTTTGCCTCACAAACAACTAAGAATGGAGATATTGAGCCTTGGACCTCATTGCACCATTAACATCTTTGTAGATATTAAAAGATTGGGCTAACTCTTTAAGTTTTGACTCAATGGAATCTATCTCATCTTTGAATTGCTTTGTAACTACAAGACATCTTAAGAAATATATGTACAACCGAGATGCATTATCCATCATTTTCCTAAAATTAACCAAGTTTAACTTAAGATCACGAAGTTCCTTTAGGAACCTTTATGTCATTTTATCCATCACTTTTCCTTCTATGCAAGATTCAGTAGATTCACTATGATCACCAACAATCGTAGCCATTTGCTCAATTAACAATTCTATCAACACTTCTAGGAGAACATCAAGCTGAAATAGTGAGATATCTCACCAACACTTTTCGAACCTTCCCAAGTGTTTCGAGTACTTTTTCTTCATAAAACAAGCCTTCCTCTAAAGAGACAAGGAAAAAAATCATCTTTTTTGTTGTAGCACTTATCTACAAAATGGCCTTCTCTGAGTTTTCTTCACCACTTTCAACAATGACAACTTCTCCAATTTCATTTGATATCTATTTATCTTTATACACCTTAGAAGAGGAAGTAGATGCTTCTACAAATGATTTCCTTGTTTTCTTGCCTTTCGACACAATCTCAATCTTGTTGGGTTTCTCCCAAATCTTCTGCATTTATATCTTTTGACATCTTAAGAATTATCTCCACAATGTTCATGCATACATCTCCTGATACTTCACAAGGAAGATTATTCACCCTTGAAGTTCTTGGAATAACAACTTCAATGAAACAATTGTCCTTGTCTACTAGAAAGTTAATATCATCTTTGTATAATTCAACAATTTTCGGAGGAATCCAAATCCTCACAATCATCTCTTTTTGAATATCTGAAAAGAACTTGTGATAAGAAACATCACAATCATCCAAATTATACAAATATATTTTAATTTGAGCACTGACTGGAACATCTCTTCTCCATACTACATTGCTTAATCCTAGTAATGCATTGAGAAAACAGAATACCAAGCATACAATAAGTGATCCATATTGGAAGGGGTACAAATCAGTCTTCATCAACTGGAGGTTATGCAATGACTATCACCTCAACTATTCACAAAGATCATAGTCAACATTTTCTTTCACCATTTTATAGGCCACGTATAGTGTCATAGAAGAAGTCAAACCTTCACAATTCTTGTAATACACCTTATATCAAATTCCCATAGTTGTATATCTGACTACCAAGTCAATAATGGTATCAATCTATAGGGCTCTTTTATCATAACAACACCAATCAATTTGTTCACTTCATCATTCTTTACAGACTTCAATGCAGGCATGGTTCCAAATGAGCATAAACTAGTCATATCCCTTAGGGTTATTTTAAAATCTAATATGGTTGATCTAAGTATAAACAATCTCCATGAATACTACTTAATACTACCTTAATAATATCCTCATCATTAAACATAGGAAAATTACTCCAAGCATCCAAACCCTTATGCCCTAAACTAGCATACTCTGCACACCATCTACTAGATGAATTCTCTTAAAATTATTAAATTTGATTTGATCATACTATTGAACCCAAGACATGATTGAGAGGGGAGGTGAATTAGTCTGAACCAAAAATTAATGTAGCACATAAGCAATTAAACAACAACACAAAACCAACACATCAACACCAAGATTTTCTACGTGGAAAACCCAAATAGGAAAAAACCATGATGAGCACCTGCTTACAAAATATATCCACTATGAATATCAAATTATAATAAAATGAGCTCATTGCTCTGGACTTGTAGACCAAGGCTAAATGCTCTTGGGGCAAGATGCAAAAATGACTTGCAAACTTGATGCTAACTACAACATGGCAAGATACAATAATTTTTTTTTGAAAAGAAGGATCTCCCAATCATGAAGTTGTCATTGAACTCTGCATCAAGCGACAAACATTAACACACACAACTTAGACCTTATCTATTAACTCACTGTCTTAGATTTCTGCTATAGTCTCAACAACTTGCATATCATTCGAACACAACTCTTGTTCTCCGCTCTTCACTAAATTTTGCTAAATATCACCACATCACATTCTCTGCCACATATATTTCCTTTCCACACCCACATCGCCATCTTTACATCAATTCTTTATATATAAGATAGATTATCAAAACCTGAACCAAGTCTGCCTGAAACAAAATAAATCTTCTAGACCAAAAACATGCACACTAATCCACTTTAGGAGAAAGAGGGGACCAAAACACATCTTCCTAAGACCAATCCATCAATTTGCAAATATTGGAACATAACCCACAATGTTTCAACATGTAATACATGCCCATGTAGATAATTAATGGCCAAAACATATTTTCCAGTGCAAATAACTCTTATCTAGATCTCCACACACTATGGTGAGACCATAACTCGTCAAATTTCCTTCCACAAATCATATCTAGGCAAAAATGTAGGATTAACATAGAATGTCACAATAGGCTATGAAACATACCACAACATCCAAATAACACAAAGATATCTCTAAACCACAAAACTAACATATCCATAATGCCAAAAACATAACCAAAGAAGATAACAATACGAAACAACATCAACAGAACCTCCCAAACTCAAACACTTCTGGAACAACCAATAGAATAATTACAACACCAATATAGCAAGATATCTCTGCATCATAGACTTTCCATACCAACAACTATCTAGAACAATAAGTTTGACATCAATTACAACCACAACAACACATACTTCCAACACATGCTCTTCCAAAGAAACATTTATATAACTAAAAATATCTTCTTTACAAACCACTTTGCTAGGAACAATAGAAAATGCACCAATTAGATCGCTTGTCACTGAAAAAAATGGTCTAAATTCGGAACTAGGTCTTGCCTCATTATTACCACTAATAATATTAGGGCTCACCATAAATGCATATCTCAATTAAGGAAATTTTACCTTTCACCGATTCTTCTTCACTTCTCTTTATAATCTATAATTTGCTTATCACATTCGCACAAATGAATTTCGAATGAGTAATATATAATCATCATCTAGGGTTTTTTGAAAAATATGATACACTATATATCCAAAGTCACCGAAAAAGTTTTGAACCATCAAACTCGCTTAAAATCCACCAAAAATAACTTTCATACTTTTGTCATGCTGAGAACAACCCAATACCAAGCCAAGAGGGGATGAAATATATGATTTTAAATCTCCCTCTTAGACACAACTATCTGAGCTAGTTATCGGAAGAAGGGTATGCACCCATAGAAGGTGTGGATCCAACCTCAATCTTTTCTTCAGTCTTATCATTGGATTTCTTCACCCGTTTCATCTTCATCATCTCCTTTTCTTCATTGATATCAATCTTTTTTTCTGGGTCATTAGATTTTTTAGATATGCTTCTATGAATATTTTGCAATTTGACCCATCTAGTTACAATTATGACATATCAGACCTCTCTGAGTTTTAGCCACCACTCATTTTGTTATATTTGAATTGACTATTTGTCCTACATTCAAAAGCTATGTACATATGTATTGCAAGCATAACATATTCCATTGAAAGAATGAACATAACTTAAATTCTTGTATCTATTTCTCATCATCCTACTTTTGAATTTAGTAGCCCTATGCCCAAACTTATTGCAAGAGTATCATCTTATGCTAATAGATTGGTTTATGTTTTGAATTTTGCATTCACTAGCTCTATGTCCAAATCCATTACATGAAAAACAATTACCATTAAAGGATGGATACCTAATAGGAGCAAAAGGATCTCTCCAGACATCTCTCGAGTTTTTGAAGTTTCAATTTTTCTGAGCTTTTCTATATTTAATCTTATCTTTTAATTTATCCCCTTTAGAACATTCACCTTCTTCAAAGCCAACTCCACTCTCATCTCTAATTTGTCTCTAAAAAATTAAAAACAACATCTAGCACTTCATTGCCACCTTTGAGTTTTAATCCATTATCAATATGATCTTTTGCAACTTTCAGTTTCTCCTCGAGTTTAACAACTTCTTCAAGCTTTGCGCATTCTCCGGTCTTCTCATCAAGCTTTGTTTCAAATTCATCTATGACTTTCTTTCCTTTATCAAATAGGGTTCTTTAAAAATAAATTTTCTCAACTGCCTTTTTATGTTTCTCTTTGCTATCATCGAGGTCTACAAAAGCAAATCTCAATTCGCCTTCCATGTCAACAATACCATCCACATAATTCCAACCATTTTGATCCATATCAACCATGTCATTAAATTCTTCTTCAAACATAGTGCTCAAAATCCAAGATCTACCTCAATGGTTAAGCTGACCCGTCAGGAACCAAAGCTTTGATACAAATGGTTGAACACTGTTGAAAGCTAAAAGGAGGGGTGAATCAACGTTCACAAAAACTTGATCATATTAAGTTATTTGAATAGCAACATTTATCCTAATACATATGCATGAACTTAAATTAGTTAATCATTAAAAAACTCTAACAAGAACAAGGTTTTTACATGGAAAATCTAAATTGAGAAAAACCACGATGATATTCAAACTCACAATATATAAAATAATTGTTGTACAATGAACAATACTTCCTCCCAAATAGATTACTGCTTCGAATATGCTGACTAAGGAACACAACCTTAAGAAAGATACAAAAATTACTTGCTCAACTGAAGATCACATCTTCAAGGCGAGATACAAAATTGCTCTTACAAAATAATAGGAATAGTAGATCGAACTGTATACAAAATGACATTGTTAGAATGTAGATAACAGTTCACAACGTATACTCATATGTTTAATCTATACATCTATGAATCTTCGCTCTTCCTTCACGACACTACTTTCACATCCATTACTTAGACACCATTTTCTCATCATTTATCTCTCTCTTCTATGCTCAATATATATCAATTAGATCATAAATAAACTTTGCTAGGTCATCCAAAAAAATATAAAATGCATACATAGCATTGACCCAAAAATACATTATCTAGAAGGTAAAAGAAACATGTGAGGGTTCTCACCAAGTTGACACACCTTCCAATCAACATCAAAAGCCTTTACGTACAACCACTTGGACCAATACACACAAACCAATACAACACTTAATTTGTTAAAAACATATTGTCTTATCCCAGACCTAACAAAAGCGGTTCAACCAAAAAAAACTACAACATCTTGATTTGCAATATAGTCACAATGAGCAAAGAAATCCTAATAGACAACATGATCATCGAAGATATATTTGGTACAAACACTCATTTCAGACCATAATAAGTTTCACAAGAGAAAACATAAAAGATAATAGAATTACTCCCGAAACATGTAGGAAATACCAGACTTCTAGAAATACATTAAATCATCACCTTATATCATCTCATCAACACAAAATGAATATGCAATCAGTTCTATAACATACAAAATGTGCCTTCGCATACCAACATGTCAACAACCTGTGGGTTGGAACTTATTAGGGTGACAACAAATAAATAAACATATATATGGTACGGTTCTCCCATAACCTCATGTCAAACATAACCTCCATGGATGGGTACATAGCTTCACCATCCCATGGATACACAAAGCAATTATTAGTTATTCACAACACTCAACATAGGCATTGGTATTAGATGTTTGCATTCACGGGGAGTACTTTTACCATTACAATATCATTACTATGAAAGAAGGTTTTGGATTAAGGTAAAAATCGGTTTTGAAGGGGCCCCGAAACCCTTTTACAAAAGATCCTTACGAGAGAATAGCATTAAGAAACCAAAAGGAACATACATAAGAAAAACCAGCAAAGCAACAAGAAAAAACCAGCAAAATAGCCCCAAAAAACCAACAACAACCGGCCAAACCAGACAAAGCACAGAAAAGGAACTATTTTATGTTTTTCAGGGCATTAGCCAAGTTATTGCTAATCCCATATAGTTCTTTGATATTATCCCTAAGATTAGGGATTTCCTTAGCAGATGCCACAACAACTTTCTTCAAGCTCGCCCTAGTTCTCTTTGCCGCTCCACCAGGAGTAGATTCCCCGATCCCAATCTTGATAGCATCTTCATCAATCTCAAGGTCCACCACTAGTTTGGGAGAGCTAGAGCTTTCAAGGACCTTAGAGATTTCCTCTAGGTTCTTTGTAACAATAGTCAAGATGTTTAGAATAATTCCCAATAGATTTTTCATTGTCGCTTTACCATCTTCAAGATAGTCAATCCGAGCTTCCATATTCTTTGCTTTTTCCTCTATGTCCTGCTTCCATTGCTTCTAGTTCCTATCGTCTTCCTTCATTTTCTCATCCATCTGCTTACCATTTTTTTCCATATTCTTTAGAAATTCATATGTCCACCTGTCAAAACCCAATCTAGCTTCGGTAAGGTTTTTGAGGTTATACAGGAATAACCCTTCTCTAGCACCCTCCATATCCTTATTCAAACTATCCTTAGTCGTTTCCTTCTCACGTTCCTTATTCTTCTCCCTCTCAGAATCTGTTTCTTTTTCCTCATTAACCTTATCATCCTTCTCCACCACAGGCTGGTTGTTGACATTGCCTAAGCTAGCACTGTGAATTGGATTCTCTTGGTTAGACACGTCCTCATCTTTCCAACTTTCCTCACCTCCAGACTCATTCGTTTCCATTTTACTGCCATCTTTTCCAGTATCCTCTATGTCATTCTTGTCCTTTTGGGTTTTCATCCCAGTAGCACTCTTGCTCTTTTTGCTCTGAGTCGACTCTTCCTTGCTGGGTCCGCCTTCCTCCAGCTTTCTCTTGCCTTTCCCTGGAGAAGCAAACAATCTCTTGTTTTCCTGAATGGCAAGGATTTTGCAGTGCTCATAAATGAGCAGAATGAGGCCACCATGAAGCACCTGGTTCAAAGGATTCTTGTTGTGTTTGTTGAGAGACCTCGACAAAGACCTGAAGAGGTAGTAGGGCAGGGAAACCCTTTGCTCATGCCTAAAGTGGTTTAATAGCACAAAATGATAAGTTTGGGCCCTAGTAAAATGACCCTCCACTGATATGTATTCCATGATAGCATTCAACACACAACCCCAAATTTTTTTGATGTTGGAGGCATCATAATAACCCCCCATGGATTTACCTATTTTAGCCCTTTCCTTCTCCTTACGAGGAAAAATTTTAACCATGTTATTGGAAACTTTAAGATCTCTAAAAAAAATTGAGACCTGAGTGGGGCATACCTATTACAGTTGCAATGAGGCCCGCGTCCAATTTGAACCTCACACCATGGATTTTAAAAGACCCATTACTCCAATTTTCAGTTATTTTGGAGATTGCAAGATTAACCCTACCTTTATCGTAATCAACCATTTTCTCCATAAAATTTGTTAGGGACCCTTTTTCCAGCTTCGTCCATACTTTTGGCATTTCCTTTCATCTGGATATGTTATATGGTTCCTCCCTCCTTAGATCCCCTCCCATATTCAATTTCAAAATGTCACCTTTGTTCTTCTGCAAACTCAGAGCTTCTTTCCTGTAGTCTCTTGAAATTTTGAAAATATTAACCCACAAATTGTGCGGATGGTTATTATCTTTGATTACGATTCTCCCACTTTGCCAAGTAATCATTACCTTTCTATAAATGCATAAATTACTCATTTCAACTATCATAATTGTGTGGTCCTTCTTTCCTCGTGAATCTATCCTTTCTTAGGAGATCTTTAATACTAAAATTGATATTATCTTCCCCATGCCAAATGTTTTGAGCTTCAGAATTAACACCTAGGTTCGCCAGGCCATCTGCAACCAAATTTTTTTCTCTAAAGGCATGTTCAATTATTATAACTTTAAATCTAGCAATAATTTCTCTAACTTTAAAAATTATGTTTTCTATAGACCATGATGGCTCGGTTTCCCCCTTCAAGCACTTGATAATATTTAGTGAGTCCCCCTCTAGCCATAAGTTGTCATGATTTAGGTTCTTAGCAATAATCAAAGTATTCAGAGCTGCTGAAGCTTCAGCATAATGACTGGTTTGACTACCCAGAGGACCAACGACCGCCACTAGGCAACTTCCAGCAAAATTCCTCACAATGCCCCCATAACCAGCTTTACCTAGATTCCCCTTCGACACCCCATCAAAGTTGGCCTTTATCCATCCCTGAAGTAGAAAGCACCGCGCCAGACCTTCCCTACCCTTCTCCTTACTAGATTTGGTGATAGAAAGATTCCATCTATCATTAAAGTCTTCATTAGCTTCTAAACCATGATCAGTACCATTGAGATATTCGAATATACCTCTATATATTTTATCCACCACAACTTCAGGGTTAGCACATTTATCCCTAAAGATCCTATTATTGTGCTCCTTCTAGATGTTCCAGATAACATTAGGGAAAGTAAGTTTCCAAAGCTCCACAATCTTAGGGTTGGAATTAGGATAGTGCCATTACTGCCAGGACTCTCCTAGAGAGTTCAGGAAAACCCAGCTCAACTTCCACCTACTAAAAATAATTTTCCAAATTTCTTGGCTGAAAGTACATTGGTGGAGAATGTGGCAAGCAGATTCTTCTTCCCTGCAACAAAGAGAACACCTGTTAGAAAAAACAAATCCCCTCTTTTGAAGGTTGTCCAAAGTCAACACCTTATTTTGGATAAAGATCCAAAAAAGATATTAACTTTAGGAATTAATTTTGTATTCCACACTTTAGCCCAAATAGGAATCTCTTTCATTAATTTGTTGTGGATAGCCACAACCGATGACACAGAGTAATTCCCATCCGAGGTCTCCCTCCAAATCAAACTATCCTCTTTGTTGTCCCTCAAAATTTTAGAAGAAAGCAAAATCTCAAGAAACTTTAAACCCGGACAATGCTGGCTAAACTCAATCTGATTCCCATTTCTCCAGTAGTCTCTAACCAAACCCCCATGCTTGTTTTTGAACCAATCTTTCCAATCATTAAGGATTGGAATTTCTTCTAAAGGTTTATCCATAAGCCATCTGTCTTCCCAAAATCTTATACTTCTTCTGTTCCCCAATTTCCATATTCTTCCAGCAGCAACCCAACTTTTAGCCGATTGAACTACATTCCAAATTGCAGAACCTTCAACCGTAAAAGATTTATCCAGAAATTCTTCCTCAGAAGGTTGCATGTGAAGATATTTATTTTTCCAGATTAAATTCCACTCTCTTTCCTCCCCTTTCATTCTCTAGATTTGTTTTGCTAATAAGGCATTATTCATAGAGCTAATATTACTTAAACCCAGCCCCCCAGAGGCCTTGGGAGAACAAATTTTGTTCCAAGCTATAAGGGGAATTCTATTCTTGTCTTCCACTCCCGACCAAAGAAATTTTTTTAAGATTCTTTCAATTGCCTCCGCAAACTTTCTAGGGATTTTAAACAGACTGAGAGCATAAATAGGCAAGTTTTGGAGAGTAGCAGTAAGCAATGTCACTATGAAAGAAGGTTCATTACCTTTCACGTGAATAATAAAAATTAATAACACATTTACGAGTAAATGTACTCCCAAAAATCCATGATCTTTCTCTTTCCAAGATAACATTACAGGTCATTCATAAATTTGTACTACATCTTTTCACAATTCCTCATCATTATCAAAGGATAGATACAAATGCCATACTCATTATCAAATTCACTTGCACTCTCGCGTGGTAATCACTAATTTGTAACCTACACATGTCGAACTTATCTCTTTTCATTACATGAGAATAACATTCATCAAGGTATAATGATTTCATTAGCTTATAGGAAAGTCCATCCTTCGATAGCACATTATCCAATATTCTTCTTACCAAGAATTCATCAAACAAATACACATTTCGAAAGCCCAATTGAGGAAGATAATTATATCATTACTTTACATATTTACTTGATCATACATGGCATTCATGTTTCATCCAAATACATAAACAACTCTTATTGGGTTAAGGACATTCAAATTTACAAATCAAGAAAAGAAATGTAAATATTGTTTTAATTCCATATGCACAACCTTAAACATACAATACATCAAATTTACTATGCATTCAACACTTTCTTCTTCAACAATACATATTGATTCCAATGTTATGAGGTCTCTTAGAGTTACTAATACAATCAAAATTCTATCAAATGTACTCATTTATCTAGGGTCATAAATGGAGTTTGGGGACTTAGGTCCTGTACCTAAATTTTTTCTCTAATCAACATTATTTTCATACGTGTAAGGTCACTCATCATGAACAAGCACTCAACAGTTTCAATGATACAAAATGCACTACTTAGTCATTTCTTTTTCAATCAAACATCAAATAGAATGAAGAGGGAGAGAGATATTTTATTTAATTCTAAAGCAATACATATTAGACAAGGCTCATTGTATAAGCATCATGGTCCACACTAAGTAAAATTCAAACACACTTCTTGCATAAAGCACTTTATTTCATTAACCATAAGCAAAAACATCCATCTTTTTAACATAATGAGGCATATAAACATGAGCATATCACAACTCACCGTCTTAGAAATATATGGCATCATCCATAGGGAATATATGCAATTCTCTTTCTAATCTATAAATATGACCATTCATTTGTCCAATACCATCTTTGTCATCCATAGGCGCTAAGAATCACAAGAGAAACTCAAGACCACAAAAAAAATCAAATCAACAATTACTTGCAACCAAAAGACGTGACACAAGGAAGGAATGCACATGATTTAGGTCATTAATCCCATTTACTCAAGAAGAGAACATGCAAAGAATAATCATCATGATTAACTTTGAGGTCTCCATGAACTTCCACAGGCATGAATGAAAGAGAACAAGAAAGATTAAGTTAGGCATCATGAATGTTGCCTACAACTCGCAAACATGATAAGGCCCACTATGCCTACCCACAAACAAGGACACAAGGGAGAAACCAAACTCAACCTTAGGAGACTCTTGACCAAGGGCGATACTCCTATCACATGGGTAAAGGCAAGGCCTAGGAGGCTTACTTCCTCCATAAACTAAGAACATGGGTTGGTCATCCTCTACACTCTAACACCATGCTATGACACATAGACAAGAAGTACTATGGCCACCTCACCAAAACAAAACCATGGATATAGAGGATGAGATTTTCTACCCTCAAAGTGATGAACTTAAAGGAACAAATAAACCTTCGCTCTACCTCACTTTACTGACACTGAAGGTGAGCTAAGGGATGCAAAGTACAAAACTAAACGACTAACTCCACATAGACCCTTGAAATGGACTCTGTTAAGTCTTTGTTCTTAAGATAAACACATAGAATTGGGACACTAGTGCAACATGTTAACATCCTATACGAACAGAGAACATAGATCGAATAGTGGACACAAACGTGACAATATGACTAAAATATTGATGTTATGCTAAATAAAACAAAAAGAGCAAAGTACGAACAACTAAAGGAAGACAATGAAAGATAAAGGAAGCTTACAACTAGTTCATGATTGAAGCTTCCAATAAAATGAAATCCTTCCCTCAATAATGAACCTACACACAGAGAAAAGGGAAAATGTTGGGGTTGTGTTAAGAGGTCTACCTCAGTCAGACTCCCACTTTGGTGTTTCCACCCCCACGGACAACCAAAATAATAGCCACAAGTGAAAGGAAAAATGATAAAGGTGAAGATAGATAACCAAGATAGTCAATATGCTAGTTGGAAACAATAGATATGCCAAAAAAAGAAATATAGAAAGAGAACTCGCCTTCAGTGCTCAATAAATTATCACCTAGATGAACAAAGTTGAGTTCAAGAGCTCTCTAAAGAATGTGATGATGGTGGATGCTAGATAGAAAACTTGTAAGAGAGATGCAGAAATCATGCTAGGAGCTTGATAAATTCACCAAGTGATTAAGAAGTCCCAAAAACCTTTTAAACGAGTGAAATATAGACCTTTGGGAAGAATCCCAACGTCGGTGATTGCAGACAAAGGCGTTATGAACTCTTATAGGCATAGGCGTAACACTCAAATGGTTACCTACAGACTGACATGTTGGTAGGACTCTTATACGACATGTGAATGTCTCCGTGGCGTGCTAGAGTCTATTAGTCAAATGGTCAGAATGGTCAGAAAGAGGCTAGATCTTAAGTTGACAAGACAATCCATGTAGACAAACAAACAAGAAGATGAATAATGTTTCCAATCAACTTAAAGCGAGGTGCCTATGTGACATGAAATTGCTTGAGGTGCAATTTATAATGTTACATTTTTCTCACACTTTAGCGAGCATATCTTTATCGAGAGATACAAAGATGAAGTAGAGAGATGTTATTGAGATTGTAAAGGGGAAGTAGAATTTTCCAACTGGATGAAGTTGCCCCCGGTGAGATAAAACTTGAAATTGGATCAGATTTTGCTAGGTTGCTTCATCACAAACATGTTAGCTACAAACAAACATGTTAGACAAAAAAGGGATCAAACACAAAATAGAAAAGATAGCGTAATAGAAACAAAACCCGCTTAATGGAGAAAAACCCGTATTACGAAAGATACAGGATAGCAACTATAAGATTAAAAGGATGGCATCGATGTGGGTAGTAAAGTGTGTTATGATAGATAGCCATACGATAGTAAGTTTGTAGATTGATTTGATAAGTAGTGGATTGGCCCCCACAAAAGACGATAAGATAGATAGGTCAAGTGGTTTGGCCTCCACCAAGGTGAACAAGATAAATAGATCAAGTGGTTTGGCCTCCACCAAGAAAAAGAAGATAAATAGATAATCAGATGCAAATGTAGATTATGTAGATATGATAGCCTCCTTTTAGAATGGTATGCACGAAAGGCATTCCAGTCTAAGGAGAAGAAATGTGTCACGGTAACATAGTTCAAGATTTTTTTTGTGGAATGCCACCCTCAACGAATGAAACACAAGACCCACAACATCAACAAAAATGCAAGAGCATAGGGGGATCTAATTATTTGGTGTCAAAAACCATAGCAGTAAGATAAAATAAATAGTATAGCTGCAAATGGGTGTTTCATCATAATGCCAAAGTTCTCAAATTTGAAGGAGACATGAAGACAAAGATAAAATAAAAATTCAAGTTAACATGGAAGAAGGCCTAAATGCCCCAAATTCCTTGCATCGTCCCCGAATGTCAAGAAGCAAGATACAACATAGAGAAGAAATAGATTTAATAGATAGAAGAATTTGTATGATGGAAAATAACCTATTTCTGAGTACCTACAGAGCAACTTGGGTTCTCCAGGAGAGCACAACATATAAAGACAGTCAACCTCCCATTTCTAAGCACCAACAGAGTGACTTGGGTCCTGTAGGAGGGAACATACATGTAAAGAAAGCATAGGGGAACACAAACATGTAGACATGTTAAGATACAAGCTAAGAAAAGTATTGTCCTAGCTGAGGTTATCCCTTGGGAGATCATCATCCTCCCAATCTAGATCATATGGGGAAGGAGGATGAGCTCAGAGAGGAACCACTGCAAGGGAAACACCATGCATCTCACCAGCAACTAGAGAAAAGGATGTGTGTATGGTGAAAATGGATAACAATAATAACAAGATTGAAAGGCTAAATGAATCCAACCACAAAACCCTAGCCTAACAACAACAAAGATCCACCATAACATATGAAGATTACCTAAGACAATGCAAAATAACACAAAATCACAAAGATTATACCATCACATGTCCAATAGGGTTTTGATCTCCATTCTTCCTATCTCCATTGATCTTGCTTGATATATTTGCTCTCAGATTTTATATGCACAAGAGCTCAACAAAGAACGGAATGTGGTTGCAAGTAGGATCGTAGTGTAGCCAAGTCTTCAAGATTGTCAATTAGCATGAGTGATTAGCCATTAGGGTTTGATAATGAAGAAGGCATCTCCTTAAATAGAAGACACAATAAGAAATGGAGGGATAAGATTGAGAGGTGTAAAAAGGAGGTCGGCTAGGATTAGAGGGTAGGTAGAGGAAATAATAAAATAATGAAAGAGGTAGGTAGTGTAGGAATTAAGAGATGAATGACATGTGTCATAGGTAGAAAAAGATAATGAATTAATTAAATAAATAAAGATTTATTTAATTAATAGAAGAAGTGGGATCAATTAAATAAATAAATATTTATTTAATTTAGGAAAAGGATAATTTAAATAAATAAATGTATTTATTTAAATGAGAAATAAGGCTAGAAGAGGATAAATGAATTAATTAAATAAATAAGGATTTATTTAATTAATAGAAGAATTAGGTTTAGATAATTAAATAAATAAAATATTTATTTAATTAGACATGACAATTTTGGGTGTCTACATTTTGCCCCTCTTTGAGACAATGCGGCTTGTCGCGTTGTTTCAAAGAAGATAAGATGAACTGATACAGAGTTGCCCCAAGATGGAAATAATATGCCCCCTCGAGAGATTGGATGAAAATGTCTGAAAAGATTGCAGACAATCTCTCGATAAGAAAGATAGGATAGAATGGATTGGCCGAATAAAGTGACAAAGTCACGGGATAACGAAGACTGACTCGGGAAATGAAGGGTGAGGCTAGGGTAGGATATAAGATAGACCACAGGCAAAAGACATCCTCATTGTCATCTACACCTTCACGAGATCAAAGTGCAGAGTGAGAAAAGAGCAGCAGCAGTCAGCAGCAATGGCTTTTGTACATAGATTCGACCGTGTTCGCCAATTTCAGAGGCCAGCAGAGGCAGGAGAGCCGGTAAGTACCACAAAACCTCCTCGTACTTTGACGCATTTGCTTTTGTCATTAATGCATGTCGAATAGAGCAATAAATGCGCTTAGAAGTAGGGTGCAAAAAATGCAAAAATCAGGAAACCGCGTCTGTGTCGATGCCAGGCGCGTCTGTGTCCGACAGGCGCGTCTGTGTCGGTGCCAGGCACGTCTGTGTCTGGAACCGCGTTTGTGCCAAATGCGGGCGCGTCTACGTCCTTTAGGGGCGTTTATGTTGCAAAGTCGCGTTTGTGAACAATGTAGGCACGTTTATGTCAAACAGGCGCATCTGTGTTGTTTAGGCGCGCTTGTGCAGTCAATAGGCGCGTGTGTGAGTTAGAAACGCATTTATGTCTGAAAAATGCAAGGTTTTGTCTTCTAGGTCAAATCGGCAGTTCTGTGATGAACATACGCTGTCGATTGGATAAGCTGCTGAGAGGATACACTCCAGCAGGTCCTCTAGGAAGACTAGGATAGATCAAGGCACTTTGTGATGAACAGTGAGTACCAAGATAGAGTACTTTGTGATGAACAGGGAGTACCCAAAGTATGAGCAGCACTTTGTGATGAACAGGGAGTGCAAGATGTGAGTAACACTTTGTGATGAACAGGGAGTGTCACACACGTAGTACTTTGTGATGAACAGGGAGCACTACTAGGATAATCAACAACACTTTGTGATGAACAGTGAGTGTCACTAGGATAGATAACCATATGCATTTAGATAAAAGGTAGCATTTTGTGATGATCAGTGAATGCCATGATGACTGACATGATTGATTTGTTTGACTGCAGGAGTATTTGCCTATGTTAGAGTCACGGGAGAGATTCCCGTCGACACAGAGGTTGCGACCGGAGTTGTCGTTTCAGGATAGAGCTGCCATTGAGGAGATGGGTTTGAGACACGTGCTGTATGTGCCTGAGTTTCGGGCAAACATGGGTTTGCTGACTGCGCTGGTCGAGAGATGGCATTCAGAGACATGTACATTTCATTTGCCGATGGGGGAGATGACAGTCACCCTTGAGGATGTTTACAGGATTCTGCATATACCGATTGATGGAGATCTGATTCCATATGATCGCGACGGAGACAGAGAGGCTTTGAGACGGGTGTTTCAGGATCCCGGCCTAGAGATGAGAGCAGGACATGTGGCATGGGACACCATGACCACGACAGGGTTAGCCTTGTTAGCTGTGATCAGAGGAGCTATCAGTGGGTTCCTATGTCCGGACAGGGCGACACGGGGGTTGGCAGTGGGCTGGGGAGGAGCATTGGAGACACTGGTGACGCAGCACACCAGATATGCGTGGGGTCCCTGTGTGTTGGCCCACCTATATTATGAGCTTCACCAGTTTGTATACCATGGATCAGTGGGACTGGGCTGTGGAGTGACACTACTACAGGTTTGGGCATACGAGCATCTGCCTATTACGCGGCCGATATATTTCAGAGGGAGAGGTCATGGACGGAGTTTTGTTCATCTGTATGACATGATCACTTCGCAGCCGCGGATTGGCAGGTTAGAGCATTGGCGGCGAGTGATAGATGACATTGACGTAGTCATCTGGAGGCCGTATCTGGGATGTGAGGAGTGGGAGGATGATGCAGTGGAGCTACCGTACACCTTTCGGAGCAGGTATTTGATTGGGCGGACGCCCTATATACTGGAGAGACAGCTGGTGGACCAAGTATGTAGGCAGTATGGCAGGATCCAGAGGATGCCACGAGGCTCGGGTATGTATGCCTGCACAATGAGGGATCAGGCACAGTTCGGGCCTTTGTTGTCATATAATCAAGCGCTGACACAACTGGCAGAGATGGTGCCCCTACCTTGGGATATGTGGCCAGAGATCGAGGACGCCGGGATGGATGCAGAGTATTCAGCATATTGGGCCGAGCATCCATTCCCTCAATTGACAGATCCAGGAGAGCTACTAGAGGGAGATGGAGGAGGGGATGATGATGATGATGGTGGGGGTGATGGGGGCCGAGGCCGACGGAGGTGGAGGGGAGTAGTTGGGGAGAGGAGGGTGGCACCTTGGAGGGAGGGTGGACAGGAGGGACAGGCCCAGGTGGTGAGGGGTCGTGGTGGATTGCCCCTGCAGGTACCAGCAGCACAGGGTCCTAGAGCACAGTGACAGAGACAGGGACAGGTACAAGGACAGGTGCCAGTACAGGCACATGAGCAGGGACGAAGATAGGTACAGGTACCTAGGCATGTACCGAGATAGGTACCCGTGCAGGCACTAGTACAGTTATAGGGACAGGTATAGGGGCAGGCACCCGCAGAGGGAGAGCCACAGGCAGAGGCAGAGGGTGGGGATCCAGAGGAGGATGAGCTGATTGAGCTCAGGGAGATTTGCCAGGGCCAGGCAGATGAGATCCAGGATCTGGAGAGGGAGAGGGACCGACTCAGGATCAGGCTCAGGGATACTGAGCGGGAGAGGGATCAGGCGATTCAGCGCTACACGGAGGCTGAGACAGCGCTGAGGGCAGGGAGGCAGGCGGCAGAGGACACAGGAGCAGGTTACGCATATGTCCTGCGAGCCGGAGAGGAGATTGCCTATTGGAGGGACCTGTATTATGGTGTCGTGCCAGCAGATCAACGGGCGAGGAGCTTCCATAGACCATCGCAGACAGCGACAACTACGGGAGGGAGCCGGAGGAGACAGGCATCGAGTGGTGGGGTCATGGGTCCTCCACCACCACCAGATAGGGGGGACAGGCAGGATGATCCTGAGGCGGGTCCTTCTAGGGCTCAGATTCCGTCGAGGCCACGCGGCTCCGAGGGAGGGAGTTCATCATAGCCATAGAGGGCTCCCTTGTATCAGTATTTGTACCATTTTTGTATTGTAGACACCTGCGGGTGATTGTAGCCATATGATTTTTGACATCATTATATCATGACACTGTTGATTATATATATGAGATGATTCATTTTTGCGGCAGCTATATGCATGTGTACCTATGTGATGAGATGTTCTTATGATGTATGTGTTGTGTGATGCATGATATGGATGCAAATATGTATATGATGCAATGCAATAGTTTTGTTCTTTTATGTTTTATATGTGATGCATGATGCAAATGTGAATGTATGTAATGCAGATGAATATGATAATGCAAATGTAAATTGTGCTAACAGGTGTTGTGTGTAGGATTTGATGCAGTTGTGAGATCTATATGTATGTGTGAAATGCTTATATGTGGTAATGCAGGTGCAAACTACATGAAATGCAAATGTTTTTGGTGTGTCATTATACTCAGTCATGTGATAGTAGGCTACGTGGACTCAAGAAGAACAATGGAAGTCAATCAAGAAAGGGGGGATGAAAGACAGAAGATATGAACGTGAAAGAGCTTCTTGTGCATTATCATCATTGAGCTTTATTATGGCAAAATAGGTTATGACAATCGAGGCATATGTTCGACCCAGAAAGTCATTGCACCTGTTTGCATGGAGATAAGACAGTTCACAAACAAGGAATGCCCCAGTTCATACTAGACTCATAGTGTCTTCATATCCTTGGACAAGTCATAGCATTACTAAAAGACAATCCACAGACAGCAAATGCAAATAGGTGACGATACCCCATCCTCGCCTTTCTAGTCAAAGACATCCTGGAGATAGAATCTCTAGTCAGAGACATCCTGGAAAAGCTAAAAGACATGTCACCAAAAGATAAAATCAAAAGAAAACTAAGACTCGACACCAACATCCACTGTAGTCCTCAAGTTTAGTGTCTCTTGTCACTTGTATAAGTCTTATTTGATTGTGGTCACAATGTTTGCCTTCACAAAAAGGATAGATAGCACTGAACCATATGTTGTCTGAGTCTATTGAAAGATTTGATTTGTTGAAACCCATTGTTGCTGTTGTGTCTCATCTGAAACTGACTGAATCCATGAAACTGATACTTTATTGCGGAGAAGATGAAACTTTATTGCGGATCTGTGATGCAAATGTTGCTTTATTGCGGATTGTGCACGAATAGACTTGAAGGAAACTGGAAGAAACTGTACTCCTCGAAACATGTGATGTTCTTAGTTCCACACCCATCACTAGACGTAGGATTTTGCCTTAGCCACAGATAGGATATGATTTATTATGGATGGAAAGGGAGGTTTATTATGAACGGCTAACCAATCTTGGGTAGATCAATAACAAGCCATGATGGGAATGGGTAAGTTTATTATGAGAGAATTGGTCGTGAGTGTGTGCAATGTGAAGTGATGAAAGTGAATCCTGAAGGAGGGAGGAGCAATGTCTCTACGCATGGTGCTGGGGACCCAGTTTTCACCATGGTACTTGCCCAGGGCACCACCGAAGTGGTTTTCACCGTTGGACGAAATTATTTCTCTTTACTTTTTTGATTTTTTCAATTTTTTTTGTTGTCACAAGGCGCCTATTTGCCAGGTTTTCACCAAGTAACGATTTTTTTGTTTTATAATTTTTTTTTGTATTTTTTGAAATTTTTTGATTTTTTTGTATTTTTGAAATTAGGATATTCTGAAGAGCTATGTGTAGAACCTGCGAAGGTGCATGCTATTAATAGGATCCTCCAAAGGTTCACCTTCTATAGTTGAGAGCTGATATGCACCAGATCCATAGGCTGTTGTAACGATGTAAGGACCAAGCCAATTTGGTTCGAACTTGCCCTTCTTCTCTCTGTCTTGCTGATTCTTGGGGTTTTCTCTGAGAACCAAGTCACCTACCTCAAATGTGCGAGGCTTCACCTTGTGATTGTAGCTGCGACTCATTTGTTGTTGGTAAGCCTTGAGATGATTAAAAGCAGTTTGTCTCCGTTCATCTAGCAATTCTAGTTCTTGTAAGCGAGAGACCCTGTAATCTTCATCGTTGATGATGTTTTGCAAAGAGACCCATAAAAAAGGTAACTCTACCTCAATAGGCAAGATGGCTTTAGTGCCATAGACAAGTGAGTAGGGTGTAGCTCCTGTAGGTGTGCGAACACTTGTGCGGTAGGCCCAAAGTGCAGGATTGAGTTGGATATGCCAGTTACGGCCAGCATCATCGACTATCTTTTTGAGGATTTTAAGAATTGTTTTATTAGACGCCTCAGCTTGGCCATTACCTTGGGGGTAATATGGTGTGGAGAAACGATGGGAAATATGGAAGCGGTCACAGAGTTCACGAACATCCTAATTTTTGAAGGGACGTCCGTTATCAGTAATAATGGAATTAGGAATACCATATCGACAAATGATATAGTTAAGGATGAAGGTAGCAATTTGTTTTCCAGTGACTTGTGTGAGAGGCACGACTTCAATCCATTTTGTGAAATACTCTATGGCTGTGATAATGAATTTATGACCATTAGAAGAAGGAGGGTGAATCTTGCCTATGAGACCGAGTCCCCACTGACAAAAGGGCCAAGGAGACGCAAGTGGTTGTAGTTCTTGTGCTGGTGCATGTATGAGGTCTCCATGAATTTGACATTGCTTACATTTCTTGACAAACTGATATGAGTCTTTTTCCATATTGGGCCAGTAATATCCAGTCCTGATGAGTTTCTTGGCCAAGGTAGGACCACTAGCATGCGGACCACATATCCCTTCATGCACTTCACGTAACGCAATCTGAGCCTCATCTCTTTCTAAACATCTAATAAGAGTGCCATCTAGACCTCGTCGGTATAGGATATCAGCTAGAATGACGTATTGAGAGGATTGGCGAATAAAAGTACGACGTTGGTTATTTGATAGATCAGGAGGTAAGATATTGTCACGAAGATATGTGAATATGGAACCATATAACTGGGATTCGGGACCGACAACGCATATCATTTCAGTAGGAGTGATCTCATATGAAGGAACCAACAGGTTGTCTACCAGGAACTCATAGCAGGTTTCACTTTGAGGTAGATCAATTAGTGAAGCAATTGTAGCCATGGCATCTGCAGCATGATTCTGCTCTCTTGGTATCTGCTCAAAATCTATTTTGTGAAGTGTTGTTTCAAATCATCTACCAGTTGTTTGTAAGGCATTAATTTTTCATCTTTTGTTTGGTAATCATCAGTTGCTTGACGGATGACAAGTTGAGAATCCCCAAAAACATGAAGTTCTTGGATCTTCCACTGAACTGCAATTCGTAATCCAGTTGTTAATGCCTCATATTCCGCTATATTGTTAGTGCAAGGAAATGATAAGCGGTATGATTTTGGTATAGAATCGCCTTGAGGAGTTATAAAGAGAATACCAGCTCCTGCCCCATGCTGTGTGTATGAGCCATCAAAGTACAGTTGCCATGGCTTTGCATGTGATGTTGTTAAAATGGATTCATCTGGAAATTCTGAATTTAGAGGAACATCATCTATCATGGGGGCATCTGCTAATTGATCCGCGATTGCTTGTCCTTTTATTGCTTTTCTGTCTACATACTCGATGTCGAATTCACTCAGGATCATTACCCACTTGGCTAGTCGCCCAGTAAGTGTTGCTTTATTGAGAAGATATTTTAATGGATCAATCCTTGCAATCAACTTAGCCTTATGAGTAAGCATATAATGTCATAATTTCTGTGAAGCAAAGACCACAGCGAGACATGTACGCTCGATTGGTGTGTAGTTTAGCTCATATCCCACCAATGTGCGACTGATATAGTATACTGCTTTTTCCTTGCCGTCAGCAATTTGTTGCACTAGGAGTGCCCCCAGTGCTGTTGGAGTAGCTGATATGTATAGTAGCAAAGGCTGATCTGGAATTGGTGGCATCAAAACTGGCGGATTCAAAAGATAATCTTTGAGCGTCTGGAAAGCTTGTTGACAGTTATCATCCCATTTGAACTTGATATTTTTATGTAGCACGTGTTGAAAAGGATTACACTTATCTGCAAGCTGTGCTATGAATCTTCGTATAGACTGGAGTCTCCCTTGTAAGGATCGAAGTTGACTGATATTTCTGGGTGGCAGCATGTCCAAGATAGCCTTGACTTTTGCAGGATCGGCTTCGATTCCTCTTTTGGACACAATGAATCCAAGGAGTTTCCCGGAGGTTACTCCAAAGACACATTTCTTGGGGTTTAATCTTACTTTGTATTTTTCCAACCGATCAAAGACGACTGAAAGTACGTCCAAATGTGTATCTCTGTCTATTGATTTACCCAAGAGATCATCAACATAATCTTCTACGGTTATGTGCATGAGATCATGAAAGATAGTGGTCATTGCTCTTTGATATGTAGCACCTACATTTTTCAGCCCAAAGGGCATGACATTCCAACAAAAAGTTCCCCACGGACAAGTGAATGATGCTTTGTGTTGATCCTCGGGTGTAATCCTGATTTGATTATAACCAGAAAATCCATCCATTAAAGATAACATTTCGTGACCTGCTGTGAGATCAACGATCAAGTCAATGTTTGGTAATGGGAAGTCATCTTTCGAACAAGCTTTGTTGATGTCTCTGAAATCTGTACATATTTTGATGCTGTGATCTGGTTTACTAACAGGTACTAAATTGGAGATCCATTCGGGATAATCAATTGGGTGTATGAATCCGACATCCAATAACTTCTCCAGCTCTGCTTTGACTAGTAATGCCACTTGTAGATGCATTTTCCTTAATTTCTGTTTCACTGGCTTTGCCCCCGGTTTGACTGTCAAATGATGCATTACCAAATCCGGATGTAGTCCAGGCATATTAGCGTATGACCATGCAAAGTTGTTTTGTCGTTCTTTGAAGAAGCTTATGAATTTTCCCCTTTCGGACTCTATCAATGATTGAGCCAGGAATATATTGTGTGGAACCTCTTCTGTACCAATGTTTATTTTGATAGTCTCCTCTACCAACATGGATGACTTTTCCTCATATGATGCTGGGAGAATGTCGGGCCTTCCATCTTCGAGTGCCTCAGAGAGGTTTTCGCCCTCAGATACGTCCTTTCTTTTTACTTTTTTGGAATCAGATAGCGCCACAGTGTGGTTTTCGCCATAAGACCCTTGATTTGTTCTTATTTTCACATTTTTGCGACTGGAAGGTCCGACACCCTCACCAAAATATGCCATGTTGTTGAGTTCTATGGTGTATCCTGCTTTGTGGTCCCCAAGGGGAAGATCATCTCGTATGCCAAGATAGTCAATAATAGCTTCATCATTTTGAAATGTGTCAAATTGTGCTGGTCCTTCATAATCCCAATCAATGAGTTGGTGGTGAACAAGGGGAAGGCCTTTAATGTTTTCGGAGTTTGCGGGGCTAAGAGTGAAGATGTGGTTATATTCGGGTATATCGAGGCAATCGTCGAGGTCGTCGATGGCACTCTCCTCATCAGTTTCAATCGCAAGCAAATCCAAGTTGTCGTCACTAGTAGCGCCTTCCGAGACAGGTGTCCTCATCCTATGTGATTTCGACCTAGAACCTTGAAACGAAGACTGTGTGCAATCCTTATGGGTTGTTTCTTGACCAACTCTGAACTTTTTATAAAATTCCTCTTCTTTTGTGGGTTCATCTGGCTCTCTGAATGTCTCGGTGAGCTCATAGTCACTGGAGGATTTGTCTGAACCCCATTCCCATTCGTTGGAATCTGTGGAATAGTAATCCTCTTGTTGAACTTTGGCAACTTTGATTTGTGATGCCTCTTCTGTCCTTTTAGTGTGGATCTTGGAAGTAAAAAAACCAAGTCCCTTTGAGTGTTCCCTTTTTATAGTCAATTCAGGTTGTAAGGGCTCCATGACGCCTTCTTTGCGTAACCCAAGAGGGCTTTTTCCATCATACCCGAATTTTTGTAGAATCTTGAAGCCTTTTCCATATTTCTCACAAGGTATATTGATCTGATCTTGTGTGTCCTCTTCAATGTCTTTGTAGAGCATTTTGTATAAATCTTCCTCTTCTAGTTCGCCCCATCTTTGAAAGGTAGTAGGATCCCATTTGAGTATCATGATGGATATTTGCTTGTTAGGATGTGGCCTTCCATATTCTTTTGGAGAGCTCATGACTTGTCGTAAATACATGGTCTGATTTAAAGTGTATTCTCCCATGCCTTTGTCCTGAAATTTGCCTTTAAGTTCACCTTGTTTTGATGTCGAAGGTTTCAATGATTCAGGGTCAATGTATGCCGAAGAAGGAGCAACCTCACGATTACTGGGAATGATGGTCTCAGTATGTGATCTCAGGTTATTGCAATATATGAACGGATTAGGATCACCGTTAACTGTTACCTCGACTCCATTATGAGGAAACTTAATGCATTGATGATATGTTGATGGGACTGCCCTCATTTCATGAATCCAAGGACGTCCTAGCAATATGTTGTATGTGAGATCCAGATCTAGGACCTGACAAACCACATCCTTTGTGACTGGCCCAATTCTTAGAGGTAAGGTGATTGTGCCCTTGGATGAGCGCTCTTCATCATCATATGCCTTGATGGTGATTTGATTTGTTGAATTCACAGCTTTATCAGAATATCCCAATTGTTTAATGGTGCTCAATGTACAAATGTTTAGACCAGCTCCTCCATCTATCAGGACTCGCTTTATCCGATGTTTGTGTATGAAGGCTTCAACATGTAAAGGTGCATTATGTGGCTGACTTACGGAGGCGTCATCGGCTTCTGTGAATGTAAGGGAATGTGGAATGGAAAGGTATCCCACCATGGCTTGAAACTGGTCCACGTTCAGATCAGTAGGAACGACAGTGTCTCTCAAGATTTTGTCAAGGATAGCTTTATGAGCAGGGGATATGCGTAAGAGCTCAAGGATGGAGATGAGTGTGGGTGTCTTCCCTAACTCTTCTACAAGGTCATACTCAGGTTTGGTTGATGAAGAAGCAGTATTTTTAGTAGAGGCACCTGGCAACGTAATTTTACCTCGACGAGTTGTAACATGACATTCAGAGGTATGTTTAGAAGAAGATCCAAGACCTCTTAGGACAATCTTGGGTCTCTAAGGAGGATTCTCAGGATTTTTGTTCTTGATGGTAATAGTAGAGATATTATTGTCCATCGAGATATGGTTGATAGTTGAGTCATAGTTATAAGGTGCTCTAGTATAGTTGGCCTGATCATCTGTGACTTTGGCTTTTCCCTTGTCATGCTTTGGGAATGGTTCCTTAAACATCTCATGTTCTTGATTGGATGAATGTCCCTCAATCTCAATGTCACCTCTATCAGTGAGATCTTGCACAATGTTCTTCAGTCGATGACAATTTCCTGTCTTGTGACCCTTGCTCTTATGAAATTCACAATACTCATCATCATTCCACCAATTTGGTTTGACCTTTGGTTCATATGGAGGAAAATCTGGAACTGTGATCACTTTGTTTGCCACTAGCTTTTTGAAGACTGATTCAAGTGGTTCTCCCAATGGGGTGTACTTCCTTCGTGGTCTAGAAGTTGTTTGAGTATTCACTTGATTGTTTGTAGAACTTGATCCCGAAAAGATGAACTTGGGTCGCACTGTGTTAGCATCAACAACACCATCATTGACTGTGTTCTTGTTTTTATTCCAAAATCTTGGCTTGTCTTTTCCTTTAAAGTCATCTTTGTTTTCCTTGAATATCTTAATGACTCCTTGTTCAATTAAGACCTTTTCTGTTGCTAAACCCTTTTCAATAACATCCTTGAAGGTGGACAAACAAGCTTTCCTTAGATCATAGCCAATGTCCTTGTTAACGTTTTGAGTGAAAATTTCTACCATTTGTTTCTGTGGAATTTCACAAGAGCATCTGCTAGCTAGATTTCTCCATCTTTGTAAAAATGACGCAAAAGATTCTCCTTCTTTTTGCTTAGTATTGCACAAGGTAGTGACTGAGACATCTGTCTCTATATTGTAGGAGAAATGCTGAATAAATGCCTCTGCTAAGTCACCCCATGACTTAATACCAGGTGGTAATTGAGAGAACCATTCCATAGCTTGATCGCCTAAGCTTTGAGGGAACAATCTCATCAAATATGTTTCTTCTGCCGCTACCTCAATGCAGGCTGTGAAAAATTGTCTTATGTGTGCCTTGGGGTCTCCTTTTCCTCTATACTTGTCAAATTTTGGCGTCACAAAGTGTGCAGGAAATGGAGGCATTGGAATGCTCTTATCAAATGGATAAGGACATATGTCTCTCATAGTGTATGTTGGTTTTGGTGTATTCATGTCTTCCATTTTCTTTTGTAAATCTCTGATTTGTTGCTCCAAATTGCTCTTGGGTGGAGATCGACTTCTTGTAGCATACCCCATATTTGAGACACCAATTTGAGGAGGAGCTTGTTGCATGTATGGATGATATTGATCATACACGTGTTCATATGGAGGAGGTCTATATTGATGCGGCATATATGGAGCACTTTGTATAGCTTCATGTTGAGGAACCCCATATCTATTTTGCGCATGTATACCATATTCTACAGGCATGTCATGTTCTATTGTGTTGCCCCCAAATTTGACATGAGGTTTCCTTGTGTCCAAATTTTGAGCATGCCTTTGAATGTCCAATTGTTTTGGTTGATCCATAGCTTGAGCATGTGATTGAGCATATCTGTCTGCATAAGACTTCCATAATGGTCTACGAAGGTGAGTATCATATGTTTGACCATGTGCATGTGGGATTTCTGGTTTTTGAAGCAAAGCTGATGGTGATTCAGGTACCATATGCGGTCCTCTATTTCCTCCACTATTAGGTCTCCTTTGATCCATGTTGGAGTGAGTTTGTTGCGAGGGTCGATTTTCCATAAGTTGAGACATGTCAAAGTCATGAGGTATTTTAGCTCCACTTTGTGCCATCATGTGTAAGAAGTATTGTCGATCTCTCCTCATTATTTCTTCAACCAATCTATTGAAATGGGGATTCATAATGGATTCTTCTACATCTGCTGATTGTATTGAAAAGTTGTCCACATTGTCATTGTGTGTAGCATTGTTGTTTGTAGTGTCTGCGTTTTCCACATTTGGAATGTTTCTATAAACATCCATGTCAGGTAATGTAGTGTGCTCAGGATTGAAAAATAAATCGTTATCATACTCATAAGAACTCATGTTTGCGGACTCTTGAGCTTCTTTAGCTTTTCTCCTAGATTTTTGAAGACGGGTTTCAACCATGAACTAGGTGTCTGACCAAGATGTGAGAGAATAGATGAAAAATGGAAAGAGTATGGAATACCAAGAGTTGTATGGAGTGTAAATGAATCTGAGGTGTACTTGCAATGTCCAAAGTGTAAGACCAAGTATGTATGTAGTAGAGTAGGTGTGACTTCCAAAGAGATGATAGTTTCTCTTGATGAGGTAAGTTGACCTTGACTCTAAGTAAGACCAAATGAGACCCAAAGGTAAGAAACCTTGATGAGGGACCACTTAGCAAAGTGTAGTTGTATGTAGTGTGTTGAAAAAGTATGATGAGGACAAGCAAGTGACCTTTTGACTCAAGTTTAGACAATTGTGACTGTAATGAGAAATGTGAAGCAATGATGGACTGTATGGGACCCAAAGACAGGTTGAATGCTAGATGAAACCTGAAGAAACAACCTAGGAAGGTCAAGTATTCCGGAACTGTGATCACTTTGTTTGTTGGACTGTAAAAATTTTCAGTTCTGGACACAGACGCTTCTGTATACTTCACAGATGCGATTCCCAAACACAGACATGTCTCTGTTTGACACAGACGCTTCTGGACACACAGACACTATTATGCCCTTCACAGACGCGCTTAGATGACTCAGACGTGGTTAAAACAGACACAGACGCGTTTCTGTAAATTTCATGCAATTTTTCCAATCTGTGAAGTTGTTTTGTTGTGACCAAATCCGACTATTTGATTGTTTTTCATGACAAGAGGACACAATGTTGATGAGGACTCAATGTTTGCAAATGTTTAGACTCCAAAATGACTCCAAGAAAGTGTGTTGTTTGATGTAAAATGTTTTGCATACACTTGAAGACACAAAAGACACAATGTTTTGTTGTTTGGTCTTGAATGTTTGAATGTTTAACATAAGACAAGCACAATTCTTATGGCTGGCCAAGACAATAGTTGTTGATCCCACATAGGGTTTTACCCCCGAGGCTACGCTATTCAGAGCGGATACTTAGATGCTTGACCTCACTGGCTCCACCCTCGGCACTAACTTCTTAGGTCAGCCAAGCATCAATCCCCATGAAAACTCCCCATGGCGAACTTTGTATCTCTACTAAGAACCGTATGTGTGTGGGCCGCTACCAGAGGTCCGACCTCCTGCCTCAACAACTAGAAGGATTTGGGCTTCTAAAACAAAAAGGTGCTAGTAAGGGCATCCGCTCGTGTGGCCATACATGCGACACTTTCAGCTCTGTAAATACAGAAGGCTCCCAGCCGGTAGGGGTTACGCCCTACAAATGATCAAATAAATTTGATCAAACGGGTTTATGGGGAGACATAGTGTCGGTATGAACTAATCAGCACACGTTATTCATAGTTTTCACCATGAATACATTTATTTATAGTGGTTTGGAAGAAGATGGCTTTTCTTTTGCTACCACTTGGGTCGTTCTCTTCTCACTAGTAGTCCTAATGACCACACGGGAAGACAGACCCTCTAAAGATTAAACAAAAAGAGCCTATTGCTCAAGACACAAAAGACAATGATTCAATTTTAGTGCACCAACGGAAGTGTTTGCTAATCTATGAAAACAAGGCACACAACAAAATTTTAAAACCCTAGCCAAGGACCTGCAACAAAATTTGTTAGTAGTTTGGGTTGTTTCAAATGATCACCCCTTCCTGCAAGCACACAAGTTAGGTAAATTTTAGAAACCCAAAAGACTTTGTGAAAGAGGGGCCTTCAACAAAAACGTTTTTGCTTCCAAGACAAGCTGCACAAACTTAGTTAGCTAGATCTGAAAGGGTTAGTCCAAAAATAAACCAGATTTGAAACCCTAAGTGCGAAATCTGAAAATTGAATCAAAGTGTAGTCACATAAATCTGTCCATTTTAATTAAATGAATATTTTGTATTTATTTGATTAAAAATCCACTAGCCATCAATTAATTAAATTAATATTTAATTAATTCATCCCCAAACATTCTTCTATTAATTAAATAAATTATTCAATTTATTTTAATTAATTCATTAAATCAAATTCCATTCAATTAAATAAATAAAATCTATTTGTTTAATTAAATCCCCCTATTCCTCTTTTAAATAAATTAAATAAAACATTTATTTAAATCATTATCCCCACCCCACTTGCATTTTCCTACAAATACAACTTGCACATATTTATTGAAATAAATGAATTTTTATTTTAATAAAATCTTATTTTCCCTCACCCACCAAATCCACTTGCAAAATCTAATCCCCTTCTAGATTCTTCTAACCCCTTCCTGATTAGCCTAATCCATCCCCTAATTATTGTCACATTCCTAAGCAAAATGGAGTCACTTCTCAAAGACTCCAAAGTCTTTGAAAAGCATTTAATGCTTTGTGTGTTCAACAAATTAACCTCCAAAGTCTTCCAAGACCACTAATGGCTCTTACATGACCATTTATGGCTCTTACATAACCATTTATGGTTATTTCAATCTTGTCTCCCCAAACATTTATTGTTTTGACCATATTCATCTATTTCACATTTGCACAAGAGTTTATCCATTAAATAAAAGCTTTATTCTTTGAATAAAGAGTTTATTCATTCAACCAACCTTGACTCTAAAATCCCAGAGTCATGTCAGGCATTTAATGCTTATTCCCTCTCCTCTCAACCTATCTCACATTGACACTTGTCATCCTGGGATTGGGTTAAAAACCCTCACATGGATTTGAAATCATTCAATCCTGACCCTTGTTGAGATTACTCAATCTCAACCATCCATTGCTCCATTTTTCCTATAAATAGAGCCCATTCCTTCATAATCCAGATCCTGAAAACTTGTAAGCATTTAGACTATAGCCATTTTAGAGAGCATTTAGCATAGCATAACTAAATCTTGTCTTTTTTTGGTAAAATCAATCATTTTAGCATTAAAAATAGCTTTTCATTTCATGTTTGGAGCTATTCTACAAATCTCAATCCTCCATAAGCATCCATAGTGCAAAAAGCTGCTGAGAGCTACACTATTTTGGAACTTGGAGAGGAGAGGAACAAGGGAGAAGGAGCTAATATCATGTTAAGAGATAGTTGGAGATATCTCATTGTCTTACTTCTTTAGTTAGATTCATTAGCATGTTTTTAGTGTCTCCTTTGGAATGCCTTCATGTTTTAGTTTTTGATTGACTAACGCTAACTTTTTGTGTGTTTTGTGTTGTTTGATCTTAAGCTAACATTGTGCCATTTAGGAGGGCATCACAAAGAAAATTTAAAAATTTCGAAACAATAAAAACGCAGACGTTGTTACCACCGACACAAACACGTCTGGATTACACAGACGCGATTCTGTTATGCACAGACGTGGCCAAAAATCACAGACGCCCTTCTAAGACACAGACGCGAGCAGAAATAACACAGACGCGCTTCTGAAACACAGATGCCCCTGTCTGAAACCTGCAAAATAAAACTTGTCTAAAACACAGACGCGACTCCAGATTCCGTAGACGCTCCTGAAACTCAGAGACGCGGTCCGAACGCTTGCAGACGCGGAAATACCAAAAATGTCATCGAAAAATGTCCGATCTGCAACTTCAAAAACGCAAATTCTGCAACAAGAAAGTTAAATGCAAAGGGACAAGGGTCCCACCGAGCGTGCCAAAATGTGTATGGTGAAAATGGATAACAATAATAACAAGATTGAAAGGCTAAATGAATCCAACCACAAAACCCTAGCCTAACAACAACAAAGATCCACCATAACATATGGAGATTACCTAAGACAATGCAAAATAACACAAAATCACAAAGATTATACCATCACATGTCCAATAGGGTTTTGATCTCCATTCTTCCTATCTCCATTGATCTTGCTTGATATATTTGCTCTCAGATTTTATATGCACAAGAGCTCAACAAAGAATGGAATGTGGTTGCAAGTAGGATCGTAGTGTAGCCAAGTCTTCAAGATTGTCGATTAGCATGAGTGATTAGCCATTAGGGTTTGATAATGAAGAAGGCATCTCCTTAAATAGAAGACACAATAAGAAATGGAGGGATAAGATTGAGAGGTGTAAAAAGGAGGTTGGCTAGGATTAGAGGGTAGGTAGAGGAAATAATAAAATAATGAAAGAGGTAGGTAGTGTAGGAATTAAGAGATGAATGACATGTGTCATAGGTAGAAAAAGATAATGAATTAATTAAATAAATAAAGATTTATTTAATTAATAGAAGAAGTGGGATCAATTAAATAAATAAATATTTATTTAATTTAGGAAAAGGATAATTTAAATAAATAAATGTATTTATTTAAATGAGAAATAAGGCTAGAAGAGGATAAATGAATTAATTAAATAAATAAGGATTTATTTAATTAATAGAAGAATTAGGTTTAGATAATTAAATAAATAAAATATTTATTTAATTAGACATGACAATTTTGGGTGTCTACAGGATGAAGCAACCTCAATATTTGCATCCGAAAGCTCATAAGAGGTAAGAGTTAATGATCAGGTGAAGATCATAGATAATGCTAGGATATCCTCCAAAGAGTCAAACAACAAGCAGACCTCTGTAGAGGAAGTAGGTGACTCAGTTCAAGGAGACGAGATAGGAGTTGGACTGCCAACCTCTGCGAGAGGAGAAATGAGAGACTTGGGAGAAGGTGGGGCCTTCTCAATAATACAAACACAAATAAGCAAAGAAACAGACACTGAAGTAGAAAAGGAGATATGTGAGGAGCATAACTGAGTTGATTTGCACCAATGAAACTTTGGAATAGGGCCTTGCTCAAACTTGTGTTTAGGATGAATAGGAGACATAGGTCGTCTGTTAATTATAGTAGGTTGGAGGAACCTAGGAAAGCTCTGATGAAGAAGTTGTTGCGAAATGGGAGGATCAAGCAAAGCGACACTAAAGACCACCTTCATATGCACCATGTCTAGTAATTGAGACAACATAGGTATATTAGGCAACGTGGTGATGAGAGGCAACTCCAAGGACGATGCAATGAAGACCTGAACACTTTTAGGGGTAGGTTCATCAAGATTCTAAGAAGTAGCTAGTGAAAACATCAAAGATGTTGTAGAGGTTGCAACGTCCAAAGAGACAAGAATAGATGTGACAAGAGAAGGTGTCGAAGGCACATCATCAGACTACAAAGTAACATCACGTTCCCAATAAATCACTTGTCGATGACACTTACGCTCACGCACATGCTGATTATGACAAAGATGGAAACTAGGGGTCGAAGATTGAGAAGAATCAGGAGCATCATGGTTCATAAATGAGGCCTTTGAAACCATATCAAGGACTAGAGAGGGCTCCACCAATGAAATAAGAGGTGCACCTGAGATAGGTACTACACTCACAATAACAGGTTCCCTACCTTGCTTTGCTTGAGGAGGAGATGGAGGAACAAAGGTTTCCTACACATGCTCTGAAGTAGGAGCAAGAGATGACAAATGGACATGAGGGAATGCTTTCCCTTCTCATATCGAGAAGGCCAGGGGATATCTACAAGGATCGGGAGCTTGAAGGAAGGGCAGGCCATACAATTTGATAACATGGGTTCTTTTCCCTTGTTTGCACTAGGTACAGTCGTAAAAATAGAAGACACTGCTCGAGGCCATTTAATATTGGGTGGATGAGGAGGTCTATTAGGAGGAATGAGCTTAACCTCAACCCCCTAGGATGAAGGGGCATAAGGCACTACCTATTCTAAAATAGGAATATACAAAGCAGAGGTTGATGTAAGAAGAGGCAACATATAGCTAGGATGAACCGATTTAGGAGCCAACTCTCTCATTTTGTATTGATAATAGGATTTGTACATCAAATCTCTAAGGCGAAGCCTAGGTTCAACTGGAGAATGCCAAAAATGATCTACCGAAAAGTACCCATGGGCTACCAATGATCAAAACCTAGTATCCTAGACGACATGCACCAAACCCTCATGAGAAAACTTTACACACCTGTGGACAACCAAAGGGACTGAATCCATAGCAATCAACCAATGAATACCTAGTTTAACACAAAAGAGGTATGAGTCTGGAATGAGAACAAATGATGTTGAAATAGCCTTGGATCCCACGAGGACCGTTAAGGAAATACTACCCAAAGGAGAAAGAGATGAGTTATTATGTGTTCTCAAGGTAGCATGAAACTCATCATATATCAACCTATGCCATCCATTTACAAACAAAGTTTCCTCTATAATGACATCAACTCTACACGAAGGATCAACCATTACACCTATAACATTTTGACCATTAGGCTTCACAAGGATGTACAGAGGAGTCATCTCTCCATAGTATGGGGCATATAGAAGGGTGAATCATATGTTAGAGATTTTCATCTTTTGGCTAGGAGGCGATATCGGATTGATAGTAACCATATTAATGTGTGGGCCATCATCTGGTACTGGCCCTGAATTTGATACAAAGATAAATTTAGATGAATGCAATGAAAAATGATCTATATAAATTTGCAACTCACTATTTGTCTTATCAAAAGCCATATTGGGTTTATGTTTCCTCTCACCAACCTTAATAGCTCCATTATTGATGTGGTCTTGGACTATATGTCTAAGATGATAACAACACTTAGTGTCATGACTAGGCACACTATGATATTGGAAATATTTCAAACCATAATACCAATGGGGGTATGGTCTATTATCGAGAAGAGGTTTGATCTTTGAAAGGGTTATAAGATTATCTTTTAGCAACTTTTGCATTATGCTCATTTAGGAGTCATTCAATTTAGTGAAGACCCTATTGCATCGTAGTTCCCGCGTAACAACTATCAGTGGTGTAGCTACAAAATTAGCCACAACTTTTTTCTTTCTAGACGCTTCCATGGACATGCCCAAAAAGCACTAGTATGAGGGTTCCAAGTAGATTCTCCAAACTGAGTCATCGTATGCTGGTAATCAGTGAGTGTAGAACATTGGTTAGCAAAATACTAATATCGGTTAAGATACATCTTCTCCCTCAATACCGGTAGTGATTTGCAAAGAATATTCATTGGAAATCACTATCTGGTAGATAAAATGAGATTATGATAGAGATAAAGGTATCATGAAATGAAATATGTAACCTTTTTAGTGAGCTTTTGTTTACAACGAACAAGGCTGCGATGGTGACCCTGCTACCAATGTTGGCCTGAAATTGTTTGAGAAACAAATCCATAAGTTGATCATATGTCTGGATGGAGTGATCAGGTAACAAGTTGTACCATTCTAACATATTCCCCTTTAGGGAATGCGAGAAAATATTAAGTAAGACAAAATATAAACTATGGTAGTCACTACACATAGTCATGAATGAATCAATGTGCACACTAGGATCTTCATAGCCATTAAACCAATCAAACTTTACCACTTTAGCCCCCTAGGGAAGGATGGTGTTAATGATGGTAATATCGAGTGGGCTCTTGTGGTAGTAAGCAAGCATTGAAGACTTGCTAGAGGCGATCAAAAGGTTTGTGAGCAGCTACTACAATTGTCCCATATTTTGCAAGATGGCATTCAAGATAGGATTAGTAGGTAGAGGAGGTGGTGGAGGAGCACCATGTGCGCCACCACCTCCGCCAGCACTAACATGAGGACCAAAACCACCACTAGGGATAACACTAATACCTGAACCAACAATGATAGAAGTGGTATGTGCCACAACAAAATTGGTTGTGGAAGTGCTAGACATGTCAGTGTAACCTAGGGGAATGGTAGAAGAATTGATACTAGGGATGGTGGGTGTAGAGTCAACCATGTGTACTGTCAGCCTAGTTATGTCAACACTAATTTGAGAACTACAAGTGTCAAACTAATTATCTTGGGGAGGAGTACTTGCTAAGGGCACATGACTCTTAATAATCCAGGATAATGCCTTCAACATCTCTAGGTCTCTTCTATTTGAGAGAAACATGTCTCTCGCAGTATTCACAACATTTCTAGCCTGAGGGAGGACATTTTCTTAGTTTAAGAAGCCTTTGAAATATCTCAAGTTCTCTTCTAACATATGAATCTGGTAAAACTTGATAGTGACAATAGAGTCATGGTCAATGTCAGCAAGAGGAGGAGACAAGGGATAATTCATCAGGATGTTATTACGAGAATCTAATTGTGAACTAGATGGAGAATGACCCCCTATAAAAAGGTCCTAATAGGGTGAGAATCCATGAAATCATTTAGATCGGGAAGTTGATCATTAAATATTGGACCTGGCTAAGGAGGACTGGAGTGATTCAGGGGAGTGCTCTTCCTAGCAGTACTTCTTACAATGGCCCTTGTGGCAGTCTAGGTCGTAAAACTCATAGGCAAGATTTACAACACCTCGACCACTCTATGAGGATAATACAAGGAATCTACAACACTTAATGATGAAGGAACTTGGTTTGTAATTTGTTTATGTGATAAATTGTATTTGTGTATATTTATGTGTTTTCTTTTAGAACTATGACAACACACACAATGAGAAAATTAAAAAATGTAACTAGCTTCACATCAGGTTCACCAAAATGTAGAGGACAGGATTTTCTACCCTCAAAGTGATGAACCTGAAGGAATAAATTGACCTTCACTCTCCCTCACTTTACTGGTGCTAAAGGTGATACAGGGGATGCAAAGTACAAAACTAAAAAACTAACTTTGTAGAGACCCCTGAAACGGACTCTGCTAAGTCTCTATTCTCATAATGAATGCGCGGAATTGAGATACTAGTGCAACGCACTACATCCTGTATGGATAGAGCACAAAGACTATACAAAGGACGTGGACATGACAATATTACTAGGACATTGATGTTACACTTAATAAAACAAAAAGAGAAGAATACAAACAACTAATAGAAGACAATGAAAGATAAAGGAAGCTTACAACCAATGCATGATTGAAGCCTCCAACAAAATGAACTCCTTCCCTCGATCATGAACCTGCACATAGAAAAAAGGGAAAATGTTGGGGCTATGTTAAGAGGTCTACCTTAGTCAGACCCTCACTTCGATGTTTCCACCTCCATGCACAACCAAGATAATATCCACAAGTGAAAGGAAAAATGATAAAGATGAAGATAAATAACCAAGAGAATCAATATGCTAGTTGGAAACAATAGATATGCAAACACAGAAAGATAGAAAGAGAACTCCCCTGCAACTCTTAAGAAACTATCACCTAAATGAACAGATTAGTGTTCCAAGAGCTCTCTGAAGATTGTGATAATGCTAGATGCTAGATAGAAAACTTGTAAGAAAGATGTAGAAACTGTGCCAAGAGCTTGAGAAATTCACCAAATGATCAAGGAGTCCCAAAAACCTTTCAAAGGAGTAAAATATAGACCTCGAGGAAGAATCTTGACATCGGTGGTTATGGACAAAGGCATTACAAACTCTTCCAAGTGCAGGCATAATGCTCAAATGGCCACTTGCGGATCGCCATCTTTGCAAGACTTCTATGCGGTACGCGGATGTCTCTGCAACACGCTAGAGTCCATAAGTCAAATGGTCAACATGATCAGGAAGAGGCCAAATTCTAAGTTGACAAGGCAATATATGTAGACAAACATAGAAGGAGATGATACTGCTTCCAATCATCTTAAAATGAGGCACTTATGTGACGTGGAATTGCACGGGGTGCAATTTACAACGTTACAATGGGCAACAACATTAACTAAAGATATTAGTGCTACAACATGGGCTCTGATACCAGATGTAATATCTCACCAAGGAACCCTAGAGGATAAGTAAAAAACACACAAATCATACATGGAATTCTTTTTTTGAAGTAAATATGTTCTATGTATGAATCACAACCAAGAACTAAAGCTCAAACCTACATAAGAGATCAATTGGCAATACAAGGCAAATAACATGAGAAAGAATCAATATAAGAAACACCAATTTAACATGGAGAAATGTCTTCGAGACCATAGGAAAATGTCACTGAGGTGATTAGGGCCACACAAGACAATCTTCGAAGTTACAAGACTTGGATTGACAAACAAGATCACCTACTAGATCCTAGATGTCACTAATGAGCTCCAACAAAACCCTAGTCACACACACACACATACTCAAAACCTTCCTAACTCACTCTAAACAAACAAAAGACACCTCAGAGTATTCCCAGATGTCATCACCTTCACAACACAACTATAACAAAGTTAAACAAACACCCCTAGCGCCCAGAAACCTCTTAAGACCAAATGACTAAATCTAGGATTCTGCACCTAAATCAGGCATCTTGAAAGGAAATTTGTGTATTTTTGTGATACTACGGTGGAACACATGAGTCCTTGACTCAAAATTTGGCCCTTAATTAGCATTAGAATCCTTTGGATTTATGAACTCGTGATGTCATCCTCTAAGACATTCATTTGTCTTGACTGATGAGCTTCTCAATTAGATAGTTTTGCCTCCCAAACCCCTTGGTGAAGTAAAAATACACATAAGATACTCGAATCAAGAGAATTAAACAAAAAGTTGTGAAAATAAGACAAGAGCAGTGTCATTGAGTCGTCGAATGGTGCCTACAAGACAAGTTAAAAATCAAGTGAACTCAAAACATATTTGATCCACCCAAAACTTCCCTAAACTTTTACCAACACTCCTAGGGATTTCTAGGACACCTCTAAACTATGTTAGGACACCTCCAATCCTCACTAAACTTCTCCCAAATAGACAAAAACACAAGCTAACATTGAGAGATGACCAGATCAATCTACAAATCTACACAAGATACAATTATATTCATTTTAGAGCACCAATTGAAGTGTTCCTATGAAAAACCAATATACAACATGGAAATCACAAGATAGAGAATACAATGCACTTTGTGCTTGAAACCAACACGGACACACACAAATATACTTAACCACATACATTGTTATATTATTAAATTTCCCTTCATAGTGAGGGTCCATCATACATAATTACACAATTAAAATGCATGGGACATGGGTCCTCAAGTTATATGTAACATGAGTAGCATAATCAAGAATGTACGTGAGAAGGAGAGAAGAAGTTTGCAGTTGAATCTGATGTCGAGAATCCCCCAATGGTGGTTTGCAATGCTACCTGACTATATGGTGTTGATAGGCCCACCCATTGTACTCATGGAAATGAACACACAACCCAAGCACAACAAGAATATAAGACACTCGGGGAAGGGGGCTTACATGCACATGCCAAAAACAAAGTAAACATGCCAATCACATGATCATATAGAGTAACATCATTTACATAGAGTATAATACTTCATGGGTACTACTCAATATATTATGGGGTTAGAGGACAGGGAGAACAATAGGGAAGTATAATTTTGTAGCACAAATAGCTCACATGGATTGGATGATCCTCTCACGTAGACAAGGAGACATCTCTCATGGATGGTCTCAACTTCCTGACTCATCCCCAAGCCTAAACAAGAACTTAGGCATGAGGAGGAAAACACATACTAAGATACTCTCATACCACATTGTTGTTTCAAAACATTTGTTTCATAATACTCTCAATGAGCCAATCAAGTGAGTACTCATGCCCAGTTTCACATTAGGAGCCACTTCCCAATTGTCCCTATCAACTACATCCAAGTTTCATTGTGCTCTTCACAAACACAAAAACTCAAATATAATCACTAGACAAACACAATGCATCATTTACATTAGTCACCATTGTTCACATTTACATTTATCTTAATTGTTCACAACTTGAACATCAACTCATTAACACCCAAGAAGGTGTTGATCAAGCATCCAAATCAATACCAATTTAACTCTAGCATGATAAATCTACTATTTGACATCGAACTCTATCATCCAAAACACATTGCCATAATCAAATTTCATTTTCATCATTCAAACACACGATCGATCTTCAAATGGCTATAACTGTATGAAGATAAACTCAAATCAAGTCAAATAAGAAATCTTATATAATAAATATATCTCTCTACACTATAATATGCCATCAAAACACTCAAATTACACTTTTCTCATTTTCCCATGTTCTCACACAAAACTAGCAATAAGGGCATTCACCATTAATGGAGCTAAAAAATTGGAGAAATTTCAAACTCAAGAAAATAAAAATCTAAACATATCTTTTGGGTATTAGGTGCATACCACCCCATTTCCAACTTAAAATAATCAAAATACCCAACCCAAACAATTTTGGCATTATAACACTTCAAAACACAATTTTTCCAAATTTTTCTCATAACAAAGCCTATAGTTAAATCAATTCATTTCAACTTTGAAAAAACTTATCACTCACAATTCATTTTCAACCAATTTCAAATCAAAAGATGGATATGAGAGAAAAATAAAAATAAAAAATCTAAACATACCTTTTGGATATGAGTTTGAAATTGGAGAAATTTCAAACTCAGGAAAATAAAAATCTAAACATACCTTTTGGGTATTAGGTGCGTGCATAACACCACATTTCCAACTTAAAATAATAAAAAACCCAACCCAAATAGTTTTGGCATTATAACACTTCAAAACACAATTTTCCCAAATTTTTCTCATAATGAAGTCTATAGTTACTCAAATCAATTCATTCCAACTTTGAAAAAACTTATCACTCACAATTCATTTTCAACAAATTTCAAATCAAAAGATGGATATGAGAGAGATATGAACAACCCTAACTCATTTTGCTCAAAAATGAAAGTGAAGAGAACTCCCAACATACCCAAAGAAAATGTTGCAGGGGAGGAGATTTGCCCCCTCCAAGATGATAAATCTTAGAAGGCAAATCTATCCACCACTATCTCTTCGAACATGCGCTAATATGAGCCAGGGGATAACAAGTAACTACACTAACTAAAATGCTGAAAACATAGAATTACAACAAAAAAATGATAAATATATAAAAATTGGATTTACAGAATGATGCAGCATTAGAAATAGGTTATACCTTCCAACTAGGGAGCTCTCAGGTTTAGGATGCCACAGTGGGGCGCGAACACCAGCGTGATGCATTGTAGTCTGTACGACCCAAAGATATAGAAAGTCCCAGAAACAAACCTGCATGTATTTCTTTACGCGCAAAACCTATATGTCACCTGCACACACTGAGACGAAGAAATTTTTTGGGGTTGTATAGGGGCCTGCCTTAGTTAGACCCCCGTTTAGGTGTTTCTACCGCCACAGACAACTAGATAGATAGATTGGAAAAATAAATTGGAACTTGGTAAATTGGAAAATAAATGCAAATGGAAACTAAACTTCGTTTAAAAGAAGCTAACTCCTATTGTATGCAATAAATATTGGAAGATATTGGAATATTGCAATAATGGAATATTGGAAATAAATATTTAACAATGCAAATGACTCATTGCATGTGAAAGAGATTAGTAAAAGAGAGAGAGAATGATCATGAAGCCAAACCCCTCGATATTTGGATTCATGAGCGTGACGAAGCCCTTTTGATCGCTTTGTTGGTAAGAAGACACCATGAGATGATTGCATCTTGATATTGGTAGAGTGTATGTCTAGGAGCATGAAGAGAGCAAGGAGATATCAAGAGCACAATGAGAGCCAAGAGCCAAGAACCCAAAATTGGGAACCCTTCAAAATGAGCTAGGGAGGGTTATTAGACTTGAAAGGGGCGTGGAGAGTTGTTACGATGAAACATGAGCCAAAGGACACACGTTGGATAGAGTCTGACTCTTTGCCAGATTCAAGATTCAGCCAACTTTTTAGGACATTAGCGCGGCGCGTGGACTTCCCCACATCGCGCCGACGTCCATCAAAAAGTAGGCCCAAAGGGGCTTTCAAGGCATTTCAAGGCCCCTTGTCTTTCAAGCCCATGGTGCCAAAATAACAAAATTTTGATCATGGATTCATCATAAATGTACTAGGCATCATGCGCGAGTGCCATATATGCACTAGGCATCATGCATAAGTGTCATAAATGCAGTAGGCATCATGCATAAGTGTCATAAATGCACTAGGAGCATTTTAGGACACTACATTTCCCCCACTTTAATGGACTAATCGACTGTAGGGATCAGTCACACTAAATTAGTTTAGAAAGACATGTTCATTGAGCTCATGCAGTGCAATTAATGCAGTAGATGCAATAAATACTTAGCCAAAAAGGATATTGTAGAAGCCGCAGAGTTCGAGTCAACGATCACAAGCAATGCCCCCAAGTATCCACGAGGAAATCTAGTGTTTGGTATGATGAATTCCATACTACAAGATTGGAAAAGTTGTCAGCATAGAAAATAGAGGAAGCTACTTCAACGAGAAGAATGCTTAAGCAGTGTTAGTACGAAAAGAAGAGAAAAATTAGATGAAGGCGAGTATATGCCCTCTCGTGTTTTGTCAGCAACAAGATTGGGAAAACGGGAAGAAAAATGAGGCAAAACTTGTCCAAAAATGGGCAAAAGCCATTTCGGGCAAGCAAAAATTAGGCTATATACTCGAAAGTGGGCCCCAAAAAGGCTCATTGTTACTATTCACTGCGAGCGTTCTAGTTGAGATTTGCATAGAGTCTGAATGAAAATGCCATGCAAATGAGAGCTTAGGTTTAGCAGGATCGAGGAGTTGTGGACCGTGGTTGAGCAGGAAAGTGAGCTTGACCAAGTACGACTTGAAACATCCCTCATTTTGAATTTTTAGTGCTTTTTAAGAATATTTTGGTCCGACGGTTGCACAGACGTCCCTGGTACAAGCCATCATCCGGTATGTGCGCCTGCGTCATAGATGAGTGTGGTAGTATGGGCGATGCACTAACATCCCAAAAGGGCGCTAGCGTCCAGAAGATGGGATGTTGTCTTCTGGGCGCGTAGTCGTTGGGTTGAAAAGTGGAATCAAAACTAATGCAAAATTATTTACGTGTAGACACTATCCAAGATGCAGGAGCATACATTGGGGCACCAATTCCAAACACTACAGAGTCAAGTAGATAAGTTATCAGCTGTCGATAGACGAATCCTCCGCAGGGTCAGTTTATGGTGGACATATATGTTACCGGAGTTTCAGTTTCATGCCCCCAGCTACAAGCATTGATGGAGAGGTGGGACACATATAGCATGTCTTTTTAGTTGATTTGTTTTGCAATGGGACATGTAAATTAGTATTGGCATACAAAATATACATCTTGTTGTTGTAGATGAACTTGAAACTGCAATTAAGAGTAGAAGGGACAACTTTCATATTATGAATTCAAGGTCATCCTAATAGAATCCCACAGGAGAGATGACAGTGACACTGATCGACGTCTACCGCATCCTATGACTTCCTATCTGAGGGGAGAAAGTGTCACTAGTGATCCTTTCTGTAGTGGAGCTGGGCAAACAACAAAAGTGGGCCTTAGGGTAGAGGGTAGATGCCACAAGACACGTGTACCTATGAGCGTTGGGCTAGGGATGAGTGTCAATTCCCCTAGTACAACACATCATAATCATGGCCATTGCACGATGGGTTTTGACAAATGACAGTGGTTTAGAGATAGCTACAAGTTTTGTTCCTTTGATCGGGGAGATGGAGGAGAGGCAAATGGTGTATGCATGGGGTTGTAGCATGCTGGCCCATTTATATTATGAGCTCTCCTGGTACGTGCACCATGAGTACCATATCCTCACAATGTGCACTCTCCTATAGGTTTGGGTCTTCGAGCACATCACTTGCACGCGACCAGTTGGATTATTGATGTCGATGCCCTTAGATATGTCACGGGCATAGGTGTATCCACTATGACGCGGAGGATGGTGAATGGGAGACCTCACCTATTGGAGGGTCACCTTTGACCATCTCGATATTGGAGATGTGATCTGGCAGCCATACCACAATATGAGGGTTTGGGCCACAGATCGCACACAACTTCCACGGATGTAGAGAGATGACTTCCTACTCGGTCGCCATGACCATGTGGTGATGTCATACTACTAGCGACGATGCATGCGACAGTTGGGGCAGGTACAGACTATTCCACCTGTTGCCCCGACTTATGCACGATCAGCCAGGAGTGCACTGCAATCGCATGACTTGCCCCTTCCCACCCTCGGAGATGTACATGACAGTTCGTAGGGGAGTGAAGATGACGACATCGCTCCACAACTTGACATATATGATGTCAGAGTCACACCAAGGTTCATAGGCTAGTGGGGCAAGGTAGGTTTGGTACCGATCTTCCCATCAAATGCAGAGGGAGGAGACACTAGAGCTCTTGGGGGAGACAATGACGACCAGGCCTCCATGAGCAATGAGGGCGAGAGGACACAACAAAGACAACAAATGAGGAGTCTCAGTCCAGGCCGAGCTGTATCGGCTACTAGGGCTCTTCCATTTTTGCGAGTTCCACCACTAGCCGCACCATAAGCGTGACCAACAATAGCAGTGGTTGCAGAGGGATCCTCTAGTAGGGTGCCTTCGCGGGATCTAGACTGGCAGAGGGGCGATCCTAGTATGTACTTATAGTTTCATTTGATATATTTCAGTTTTTTCTTTGTATATGCATAGATGTAGAGATTTTTGGTCATGATGGGTATTGATATGACATATTTTGTGTCTGTAGAGAGCGAAGCGAAGTGGTTGAGCTTCATCCACTAGGTGCTTGTAGAGGTCGTCCTTGATGTGTAGACCCGGGGTCCTGTGTTGGATAGCTACCAGCCCCTCTAGGAAACAAGGAGACATTTGTAGTTGTTTGAGCCTGTAGCACGACTACAGATAACATATGAGGAGGGTTGAGTAGAGCTAGTGCAGGGAGCAGCACAACTAGCCACTATGATGGGGCAAAGAGATCACGCCCTGTTGGAAGTCCACATTCCACCCCCAAGTGTGCCAGCTGAAGGAAGACCTCAAGGTGTCGCATTAGCGAGAGATGGTGGCACAGGAGGGGCTGACGACATAGTGCAATATTGTGGCTGAGCTACAGGGAGAGTTAAGGGGCCTGCAATCCCGAAGCACTACGAGTGCAGGATCATAGTCGACCTTAGTCAGACAACCTCCTCACCGAGACCAAGATCTAGCACCAATGACCTTGGGGACACAGCCATGAGACTAGTCGTGACATATTTTTGATGTATTCTATGTACAATATTTTTTGGTATATATACATGGGTGTATTCATGTATATCATAGACACATATGACAAAATCATGTGTTTTTGTAGTGATGCGATACATGTACATTGATATGATACATTGACACACACACACACACAGATATATACATACACACATAGATATACACACACACACACACACACACACACACACACACACACACACACACACACACACACACACACACACACACACACATATAAGAGATTCGATATTGTGGTTCTATCTTGTGTTTCCATTGATGGATGTTGTTATTTTACATGCTTATGTGATGGATGATTTTGATTTAGATGCTTATCTAATTTAATTTACATATGTTTGTATGCATGATTAAATCTTATGAATGTCTATATATGACACATGTACATTCACACACACGTGCACGTGGATGTAACAATGCATAGTCAATTCATAACACAAAAGGAGTGTGGCGTTGATGAAGGATATGTGTCAGGACATGGTCCCTCACCCCCCATAAGCATCAAGGTATCAGGCGTGAGACACATACTACACATCTTCTATGCATAGTATCTACGTAGGTGTGCGGAATTGATCGACTCTTTAAGAGGAGTGTCATCCATGGAGGATAGGCCATAGGCACCAGAACTATAAACAAAAGTGACAATGTATGAACCTAACCAATTCGGGCTGAATTTCCCTTTTTGGTCAAGTGACACATTAACATTTCTCTGGTTCTCATTAAGAACCAGGTAGCCTTTCTTAAAGGTACAAGGTAGCACACTTTGGTTATATTGTTTGGATAGAGACTTTGATAAGCTTGAAAATGTTGAAGGGCCATTAAGCGACACTCATCCAACAATTCAAGCTGATTTAAATGAAGAGCATGATAAGAATCATCATCAATAACCCCTTTTAAGGAGACCCACAAAGAAGGAATCTTCAATTCAAGAGGCATAATAGTGTTGGAACCATACACGAGGTTGTAGGGCGTCATTCCTGTAGCCGTACAAACACTCATGTGATAGGACCATAACACATAGATTAACTGCAAATGCCAATCTTTGTCATGTTTAGTTATAGTCTTGCGTAAGATTTGTTTAATGGTTTTGTTAGATGCTTCCGCTTGACCATTAGATTACGAGTAGTAAGGTGTAGAAAAGCAACGCTGAATGTGAAATTTTTCAAAAAACTTCTTAACCTCCTTGTTCTTAAAAGGTATACCATTATCAGAAACAAGGGTAGCAAGCAAGCTAGATCGAGAAATGTTGTTATCCACGATGAAGCCACAAATCGGATCAGCGGTTGTTGATCTTAGTGGGACTCCCTCGACCCACTTCATGAAGTAATCTGTAGCGATGATAATGAGGATGTGACATTTAGATGAAGGGGGAGATATCTTGGTAATGATGTCTAATCCTCAAGTTTAGAAAGGCCACAGAGAGACTTGAATGCAGAACTCCTGCTCAGGGGCTCGAATCAGGTTGCTATATTGTTGACATTGAGGACACTTTTTGACAAAAACATAAGAATCTTGTTCCATCATTTGCCAATAGTACCCCATGTGGATTAGCTTGTGTACCAAAGACTCTCCTCCAAAATTCCCACCTCCAAAGCCTAAATGGGCTTCCCGAAGGGCAAGGGGGATCTCAGCTTTTGTTAAATATCGTAAAACAAGACCATTGTATGATCTTGTATAAATCACATTAGATAGGAGAATGTAATGGTTGTCTAGCTTCTGAGTCTGCATATGCGAACTTTTGCTTGTGTCATTAAGAAAACTTATAGTTTTTAAATAATTAAAAATGTACAAACCATTCTCCCGAATCGACATGGGCACACATAAGGTTATCGAATTGAGTTTGATCAGATAAAGATGGAGAGTGATGGACTTGTACCACAAAGTAGTATTCGTCTTGACCAAAGTTGGGGCCTACAAGGGAAGTAATGCTTTCCATTGCATCCACATGATTATTTTCCCTCCGTGAGATGCTATTGATCATGTAAGTAGCGAATTGCTTCAGTATGGTCAATACCAAATCCTTATACTGAGACAACTTCAACTATTTAACACGATCAGAACCCGTCACTTGGTTTACAATAAGTTTAGAATCTCCATGGATGTGGATGTTCTTTACTCCCATGGAAATCACGACATGAAGTCCTATTATCAAGGCCTCGTATTCGACGATGTTATTGGTATAATGGAATTCTAAATGGAAAGAAAGAGGAGCTGACTTTCCTTCGGGTGAGACAAAAACCACACCTGTGCCTCAGCCAGTTTGACACCTCGAACCATCAAAATACATGTCCCATATAGAGTCCTGGATAATTATCAGAACATCCTCGTCACGGAAGAGGTATAAGGTGGGAAAAGACTTGTCCGAGGGGGCGTCAGCTAGCTGATCGACAATGCACTACCATTTGATTGACTTATGAGTTATGAAGTGCAGGTAAAATTCAGAGAGCAACATCACCCACTTGGTCAACGTTCCTGTGAGATCAAAGTTTGCAAAGAGGTGCTTGGGGATATCATTGTTAGCAATGACTCGTGTTTCTGCATGGAGGATGTAGTGTCTCAGCTTCAGAGTCACAAAGACAAGATCTAAGCATTATTTTTCCATAGCAGAATATCAGGTTTTGTATCCTATTAAAGTGTGGCTAATGTAATAGACTTCTCTTTCCCTCCCTTCATCATCGTGGTGGGCCAATAACGTCGCCAAAGAGTGAGATGAGGCTGAAATATACAGGAAGAAAGGCCTATCAGACATAGTTGACATGAGGAAAGGAGGATTAGCTAGGTAATCCTTGATGGAATCAAATGCAATTTGACATTCTTCAATCCATTTGAAATGGGCATCTTTCGTCATCAATCGTGTAAAAGGGAGGGTACGATCAGCCAATTGTGCCATGAACCGATGAATGGCCTGGATTTTCCCCTCCAAGCTACGAAGTTGAGAGATATTATTAGGTGGAGGCATGTTCACAATTGCATCAATCTTATCTATGTCTATTTTGATTCCTCGATAGGAGACAATGAATCCTAGGAGCTTCCTGACATCAACACCGAAGACACACTTAAGAGGATTCAGTCTTAGTTTATATAATCGAAGCCTTTCAAAAACTGGATGGATATTCTCTATATGCATTTCTCGTGTCAATGATTTTACCAAGATATCATCGGCATAGTCTTCTAAGACCTTGTGGATGAAATCATGAAATATTAAGGTCATGGCACGTTCATAGGTCGCTCTTGTGTTCTTCAACCCAAACAACATGACAATATAACAAAAGGTTCTCCAAGGGGTTGTGAAAGCGGTTTTATATTGATCTTCTAGGTTAACATAAATCTGGTTATAACCTGAGAATCCATCCATGAATGAGAGTAAAGCATACCCCATGGTTGAATCCATGATCATATCGATATTCGGGAGATGAAAGTCATCCTTGAGGGAGGCTTTGTTCACATCTCGAAAATCAATGCAAATATGGATGTGACCATCGGGTCTTCTTACCAGGACAATGTTTGAGATCCAAGATGAATAGTCAATGGGGTGGATAAAGCCAGCTTTTAGGAGCTTCTCTATCTCGACCTTGACTAATAAATCCACCTTAGGATTCATCTTTCAAATCTTTTGTTTCATCGGCTTAGCATCGGGACTAAGAACAATGTTGTGTACCACAATGGACTCATCAATGCCAGGTATCTCCTCGTAAGACCAAGCAAAGATGTCATGGAATTGATGTAGCAAATTGGAATATTATTTGAATTCTTCAAAAGATAAGCATTTTCCCACTTTTATGACTTTGTCGGGAGCCTTATTGCTCATGATGACGTTGGTAGTTTCTCCACTAAGGAGCGCACTACGGTCTTCGGGATGAGGAATAGACATTTGTTCTCCCTTGTGAGATAGAGGTGCCCCCTGCGAAATGAATTCCCCAAAGTATGCCTGGGTACTCAAGCAATATGAGAATTGATGCTTGTGATGATAAGAGGGCAACCCATCGTATGCACCCATAAATTCCTTCAAGGATTCTTTTGAAGCGAAAAGATCCAAGGGAATCTCATTAGGTGATACACCAGCATCGATGAGTTCCGGATGAACAAGTTTTAAAGAAAGGGGATCAACCAAAATCATGTTAACAGTTAACCATGGTTTCACCTTTCGACTCGTATGAAGGTATCCTAGTCCAGTGTTGTGGTGATGGGGCTCGGTCTCCAATCCGAATACCTTGTTCATTAGGGCCACAACCCTTTCCATCATACCCAAGATGAGACACAAGCTTGTATTCAGTACCATAGATGTTTTGTAATTCTTTCAATGATGGTGGTTTCATATAGAAAACGTGATCGACATGATAAGAATCACCTGGCTTTATAGATGCATAATCATCTTTCGTAGCTGCAGTGAATGAAATCTTAGGAAAACTTAAGTGGATAGGATCTACTTTGTACTCACCAACATGAGAGTCGGTGAAATCCAAAGAACCTCAATCGTCACCCAAGCATGCATTCACTTTTGAAGGTGATTTAGCTGGGGAAGGTTTTACAGGTGTAGACTTCAACATTTCTACCTTAGGAGTATCTACCTTTGGGGATTTTTCTTTTGAAAAATCCTACTTCTTAGTTGATCTCTCATTTTTAACAACTTCCTTAGCGACTTCTTCCTTCTTAAGCTCTTCCTTTTTAGAGGATGAGAAAGAAGCAAAAGTTACAATCGAAGAAGACAGAGTGGGTACATAATTTTGAAATGAAGGTGTAACAGAAGCCTAACTGACTGCGACTATTTGACATAACTGCATAGCCTCGGGATCAACCTTAACTGTGACAACCTGATTATTAGCCACAAACTTCACAGATCCATGGAGTGCAAATGAAACAACTCCCAAAGCGTGTAGCCATGGTATGCCTAAAATAAGATTGTATGAGAAAGGGCCTGACATAACATGCATAGGGGTTGGAATAGTGACCGGTCCAACCTTTAAGGATAGTATGACAGTCCCCACATTGGTCTTACTATTGTTATCGAAACCTCGAATAAACAAGGAGGAGGCTACCAAAGATTTTGGGTCCACCTTGATCTTTGGTAATAAGTCTAAACCACAAACATTCAGTGTTGAATCTGTTTCAACAGCGTTCATCTAATATCAATGCCATTCACATGAACAATGATCATTAACAGATCTGCTAAATTCCTCACTTCAGGAGGCAGGAGTTCATGCGGATAAAAGGTAATATTCGGTGAATCTGCATGAATATGATCCATCAACGCATTCACATCAGCTAGTCTCACAGAGGAAGGTAGCAAAATCTTTTGTAATGATTCCTGTAGCATACCTTGATACATCGGGGTGGTTTGAAGCAAATCCCAAAGTGAGATCTTAGTTAGAGTAACCTTAAGTTGCTCGATAAGATCATAATCACTTGGTTGCTTGTCCACCGACAAAGGTGCCTTAGGAAGGACAAGTTGAGAAGGAGGTAGAGAAGTTTAAGGTGGTTTAGGAATTTGTTTCTTATTGTGAGTGTTATATGTGTGAACAATAGTATTATAGGATGGTTGCTTGAATTGCATAAATCTGGTGTATAAATCAGAAGCTTCTCCCTTGAAAGGTTTTCCATTTATGGTCTTAACTCTCTCAGGAGAAGGACTTGTCGTTGTCACTTGGATGTAAGGCCTCTTGGGCCTTTGTAAGGCCCCAAAGACAACAATGACATTCACAGACCCTTCATTTTCACATAAGGATGTCATGGAGGATGACTCACCCTTTACATCTCTTTTAGGAGAAGGTGCTTAAAGGAAGTCATCCAAGACTTCATCCAACATATCAAAATCATCCTTCGAGAATGCCTTATCAAATGCATTGAATTCCAAAAGGAAAAGATTCGACATTAAGCATTCAAGTCGGGTTCAGCAAAATGTAGGGGAGGAGATTTCCCCCCTCCAAAATGATAAATCTTAGAAGGCAAATCTATCTACCGCTACCTGCCGCTACCTTTTTGAACATGCACTAAGATGAGCCAGGGGATATCAAGTAACTACACTAACTAAAATGCAGAATTTCAACACAGAAATGATAAATATATAAAAAATGGATTTACAGAATGATGCAACACTAGAAATAGGTTATACCTTCCAACCAGGGAGCTCTCGGGTTTAGGACACTAATGCGGGGTGCGGACACCAGCGTGACGCACTATAGTCTATATGGTCCACATACAGAGAAAGTCCCAGAAACAGACCTGTGTGTATTTCTTTACGCGCAAAACTTGTACGTCACCTACACACTCTAAGGCAGGGAAAATTGTTGGGGTTGTACAAGGGCCTGCCTCAATTAGATCCTCATTTAGGTGTTTCCACTGCCACAAACAACCAGATAGATAGATTGGAAAAATAAATTGGAACTTGGTAAACTGGAAAATAAATGCAAATGGAAACTAAACTTCGTTTAAAAGAAGCTAACTCCTATTGCATGCAATAATATTGGAAATAAATATTTAACAATGCAAAAGACTCATTGCATGTGAAAGAGATTGGTAAAAGGGAGAGAGAGAGAGAGAATGAGCATGAAGCCAAACCCCTCGATATTTGGATTCGTGAGTGTGATGAAGCCCACTTGATTGCTTTGTTGGTGAGAAGCCACCACAAGATGATTTTAGCTTGATATAGGTAGAGTGTATGTCCAAGAGCATGAAGAGAGTAGTGAGATATCAAGAGCACAATGAGAGCCAAGAGCCAAGAACCCAAAATCGGGAACCCTTGAAAATGAGCTAGGAAGGGTTCTTAGACCCGAAAGGGGCACGGAGAGCCGTTACGATGAAATGCGAGTGCGTCGGCCAACGTCTGACTCTACTAGATTTGAGATTTGGCCAGCTTTTTGGGGTGTTAGCGCAGCACACGAATGTTTATAAAAAAGTAGGCCCAAAGGGGCTTTCAAGGCATTTCGAGGCCCCTTGTCTTTCGAGCCCATGATGTCAAAATAACATAGTTTTAATTATGGATTCATCATAAATGCACTAGGCATCATGCACAAGCGTCATTAATGCACTAGGCATCATGTGTAAGTGTCATAAATGCACTAGGTGCATTTTAGGACACTACAAATGCAAATCAATTTGACAACTTGAAGATCTTGAAATTCTTATTCCAATGCATCCAATCTAAAAAAAATCCATCCACAATCCACTCCAATCTCCATTTTTCAAAAAAACATCCATGTAGAGTGTTTTCTCCTCAAATTTTTTGACTAAGTAATAAATGCAACCATTTTCTTCTTTTAAAAGGACATTATCATTCCTTATTTGAAAGCAATTAAAATAAATGAATAATTAAAATGCATTTCTTAATTTCTAGATACCCAATTTACGCTAATCATGCAATACATATTAAAATGAGCAAAAATATGTCTTATTAAGCTCTTTCAAATATTAAATAACTAGTTTCACTATAAAAACAATTTCAAATTAAATTACATTAAAATTGATGAACACTTCCTTTTTATCCTCAATTAAACCCAAGCCCCCAAAACAGTCAGTCGACATTATTTTATCATGCAAAACATATAATATTTCATTAAAACTCAATTACCATAATTAACCTTAAATCACTATTTAAATCATAACCTCTTATTTAGCAATGAAATTCATACAAAATGCACATAAACACAAACTCACTCTTTATAGGGTTTCCACATATGGTCAGGGTCACCATTATTGAATGGTGGTAGCTGGAGTATAATACAGGTCTCAATATAGGCAAATCACACTTAATTGGGTACAACAAACAAAGGTTAAATGTGTTGGCCAGTGTGTCATCTCCTCTTAACCACCATTGGGGCATGCTCAAACCTATGGAGCCAGGTCAAGTTGATTACTTGTACCTGTAGTTGATTAACACACACAAATATATAATACAACTAAAACATTTGGTGGTTAACTAACATGATTGTTATCATCTCATTCAATGTCACTATAATCAATATTGCAATTTTATTAATTACTCATCTAATCATCATCTAGAGTATGCAAGTCGTAGTTTGGGCAAGCCTACACATATACACATTATATGATTCGCATTCTAACATAATATTCTTTTGTAAATAATATCAAATGCACTTACTTTCTTTACTTTATTCAACATCTAAAGCATAGGTTCAATACCACGATACCTTCTCATTCTTATTAGGGTTAGAGAGGCATTACAACCTTTAATTTAATAATTTGTAACGATTTTAATGAATGAAAGAAGTCTATAAATTTTACTTGCAACACTTACAATTAGGAAAATGTTGTTGATTATCTCATTTGTTTGCAAAGCTTGATTGAAAGGATAGAGGAAGTTTTGATGGTGAGCATATTTGAGATTTGAAATTAGATCATAGGTTAGTTTACTTGAGTTTTTCTTGGGTAGAAAAGATAACATAAGAGGAAAACACACTTTCATTAGCAATCACCTCCAAAACGTAGAAATTGTTTGACTTAGAAAAATTGCATTACATTCAAGAAGAAAGTTTTAATAGTTTATTTAAGGAGAAGAAAACCCCTTCTTAGGACATAGTTTATTTAAGGATAAGAAAACCCCTTCTTAGAACCTCCATAGTCATGAGTTAAAAAAATTAAATTGAAGATGCACTTGGTGAGTGCAAAAGAGCAAAAAATAAGAAATCAACAACAACTTATTTTCAGTTAATGCTTGGTTTGATAAGGAATGCAAAATTGCTAGGAGAATGTTGTAAGTGTTAATCAAGAATATTAAGTTGTATAAGTAGAATTTTAGAAAAAAAAAATGCTTTTTGAGAAAAAAAGAAGAAGATGATTTCGCGAACCCAAGATGTGAAGAACTAATTTACCTTGGAAAGAATAACCCCGTTATTTTGGAAGGAACTTCAACTTAAAAAGAAACAATTTGAAAACAATAATACAAGTACTCAATGGTTCTCTTGTGCAAGACAACTTTATCAACAAAATTGAGAGGTTGCCCCTCCTCCTTTGGTTAACACTACAACAAAGTTTTTCATCATGTAAGAAGTAGAGATGGGTATTAAGAAATTGAGGGTAGGAAAAGATAAGGAGTTAGTTGAATTTCAAGCCAAGTATCTAAAGTGCGGGGCGGGATTTATTGCACCACACATTATAAAAATATTCAACAACATCATTTAGCAATGGTTGAACCTTAAAGAGTGGATAACTAGTTTAACAATACCTCTTTTTAAGAGAGACGACATCAATAATTCTTCCAACTATAGAACCATAATGATAAACCCATTGTTTACTAAGTTATTTAGTAGTATGATAGAACATAGAATCAACACATAGGAAAAACGTAAAGATAAGTGTGCAAAAGGGCAAGCAGGTTTCAAGCATAAACACTCTACAATTGATCACGTGACATCACTTTGAGGTACTTAATTGAAAAAGTTTGGGGGAAATGAGAAGAAGCCTTTTGTTGTTTTGTTGACTTCAAAATGAATTTCAACATGGTCCCTATGGGTAAACTATGACATAGAATGGAGGAACTTAGGATTCCTTTGCATCTTAGAGTGATTATCCATAGACTCTATGAAGAGGTTAGAGCCAAAATTAGAATTTTAGACAAGCATTTCAAGAAGAATTTAGGAGTGACATCGGGGCCAAGCAAGGGTGTCCCTTATCCCCTACTCTTTTTGGTCTATATATTAACAAGCTTGAGGAATGGTTAAATTCACAAGGTGGAGATGGGGTTCGTTCAAGGGAGTTTGTGAAAAAGCTTCTTCTTTATGTTGATGACCTTAGTTTGATTGCAAATTTAGCTTAGGGGTTGCAATAGCACTTATATGCCCTCAAATATTTTTGCATTGTAGTGGGGATGCAAGTTAATATCAACAAGACTAAAGTCATATTTTTTGAACAAAAGAAAGCAAAGCCAACATGAGTTCCACTTTGAAGGTAATACTCTTGAAGGATTGGAAAACTACCCAAGTTCTTTTTGGACTTCCAGTGCTCCCAATTGTGCTATATGGGTGTGAATTATGATCTAGCAACACTTCTAAATCAAAGTGGAATTAAATTAAGAAAATACAAAAGCTCTTAATCATAAGAAAGCACAAAATTAAAAGTTTGGTTACTTATGATATTATGTTGAGTGAAGCAGGGACAATTTTCATTGAAGCAATTGCTATGATACATCTCATAAGATATTTAAAAAGAATTAAACAAATGAAATAGGTAGATGACTTAAGGTTGTTTTCAATAACTTAAGCAAAAGAAAGAAGACTTGGATGAGACAAAACATTAAACAAATGAGTAAATAGAATATCTACTTGAATGCTTGTCCCATAAACAACAAGAGATAAAGGCTTTTGTTATGGATAAATTTAGTAAGCATACTTGGAGTAAAGTGCTAGGGAGAAATTATTTTATAGTGAAGAGTTGAATCCCACATGATCTTTATCAAAAAGCGCATATAAAGGCTAGTATTTTGTGGAGAGCCAAAATTCTTAGTGTTCAATTAAGAACTAACTCTCATCAACTCTAATGTGAAAATAGGGTGGTGGAAAAGGCTGAAAGAAGCTTGGGAAGAAAGGATGTGGATTTTTTTTCACTTTTAGAACAATATGGTATGTGATGCCTATAGAGACATCATAAACAAATTTGTTAATATCTCGACAATTGATTCTTGGTACAACCTTTTCAATGAGGGGGCGGCTTTTGAGAAGTTGCAAGAGCTCATCATCATCTTATATAGAAAAAAACTGAATTGTGAAAGTTGAAAATAACAAGACTAATTGTCCCATAAATTATTAATGTTTAACTTCATGAAATTTTTCTCTTTCCTCCCTATCAAAATCCACTTAAAAAACAAACAAACAAACAAAAATACTGGTCAAGATCTTCAATTATATTGAAGAGTTGAATCCCACGTGATCTTTATCAAAAAGCGTATATAAAGGCTAGTATTTTGTGGAGAGGCAAAATTCTTATTGTTCAATTAAGAACAAACTCTCATCAACTCTAATGTGAAATAGGGTGGTGGAAAAGATGGAAAGAAACTTGGGAAGAAAGGAAGTGTATTTTTTGCACTTTTAAGATAATTAAATCTCAAGAACACTTCATTTAGAATATGATGTCTATAAGAAAATCATAAATAAATTTGTTAATATTTTGAAAATTGATTCTTCCTATAACCTTTTCTTTTCAATGAAAAGGCTTTTGAAAAAATGCAAGAACTCATCAGTATCTTATATTAAAAAAACTGAACTGTGAAATTTGAAGATAACAAGACTAACTAACCTCATGAAATTTTTCTCTTTGAATCCTTATCAAAATCGTGAAATTTGAAGATGACAAGACTAACTAACCTCATGAAATTTTTCTCTTTGAATCCTTATCAAAATCCACTTCAAAAACAGACAAACAAAAAAAATACTGGTCAAGATCTTCTATTCTATTCTCAAATTTAAACGAGGCCAGAGTAAAGTGGAATTGACTGTACTTACTATTATTATTAAATGATTATTTGGAAGAGGCTAACAGGAACCGCCAAGCGCCTGCTTCCCTTGACTCCCGGACGGCGGGGTTCAGAGTACAAAATTGTTGCGATACGCAGCTTATCTATCACAACGTTCGGAAGCTGAAAAATGGTTGCGGAAGGGCCGAGCCCTGTAATAATTGACGAGGATTTAAATAGCTTGTATTACGGGGCAGAGGAGGAAGAAGAGGCGCCATTGCCATTGAAGAAGGTGCCCACAGGGAACGTGTACGAGGCCTCACGGGCGGGTGATGTGGAGCGCCTCAAGTATTTGCTCGCCGCGGGCGTCAATGTCAATGCCAGAGACGCCTGGGACTCCGTCGCGCTCTACTACGCTTGCCTCGCAGGTAGAATCTTTCTTCTTCCAATGTACAAATGTGTTGGTGTCTTTTGTAATGATTATATGGAATTGGTATAAATTTTTGTGTTGAATTTTCTGTTAGATGTATTTTCTGTAAAATTATTTTGTGTTGAATGTTTTGGTACCTTTTGTAAAGATTATACGTAAATTGTGTAAAATTATGTTGAATTTTCGATTAATTGCATTTGCAATAAAATCATTTTGAATTTTTCTAATTTGAAACTCTGTTCTGATAAACTTTTGGAGATCATACATGTTTTTATAAAATTGAGTTAAATTTTTAATTTTATGTATTATTTTTGATGATAGATCGATCATGAAGGTGGATCTAAAATCCCATGCTTTACAATTAGAGGGTTTTAGTGCAATTTTAATGGTAAACGAACTTTTATTTTAAACAAACATGGACTGCAGAAGGTTAAAATCTTTAACATAAAAAGCATCTTTTCCGTAGAGGTAAAATTAATTGGGAATGTTTTGATAAAAATATTCAATTTATGCAAGCACCCCTACTGGCAGGTCACCTGGATGCTGCTAGAATGCTGCTGGAGAGTGGAGCGATATGCTCAGAGAACACCTTTGATGGGGATCGCTGTCATTATGCTGCACTCAATCTCAAGGTGAGGAGGCTGCTAAAGACATTTGAGGCGAGACCGCCGCCTCTGGAACCACTGCAGAGTGCACTACGTGAGGTCTTCTTGAGCTGCAAGGGCAATAGACTCTTTCAAAATGAATATGCAAGTTATGGTTCAGGTAGAGCCGACATTTTGAGAATACATATAGTGCAAAATTTGTTAATTTCTACAAACTCTAGGTATGTTCGGCAAAATTCTTTCAAATTAGCTTCTATTGAATTGCCAAAAACAATTTATTTTAATGATTTGATTGTCTAGACGAGTAGAAATATGCTTAGAACTGATGGAAAAGTTCTAGATTTTTAAAGTTCAGGGTGTATTTAATGTTTAAGAATTTATATTTTATTAATTTATAAAACAAGGGATTCTATTGGGGCCATCACCTGTTCTAGAGGAAATAGAAAATTGAGAATGCAAAAGAGGACTAATATTACATAATATTTCAACGAATTTACCTTGGAGTCAATGATGATGAACTAAAAGGCGTCCATCCTAGAGTTCCTAAAACAAGGTGGAGGAAGCACGTTCAGCTGCAATTACCACTTGTGAGCCGAAGAGGTGTTGCATTGTGCCAAAATCCACTAGCAAGCTGCCACCACCTACTATTGTCACTGCGACACTATATCATCCCACCACCAACATCTCCAACAACCACCTTGACAACACCTAGATGCTTCCACCAACAACTCATAAAAATGACATTTTCTTCACTTTGGTCCAAAACCACCTCACCAAAACAAACCTACCAATCTAGACCCTCTAGCTTCCCCTTTCTCACAATAACCAAGCGTGTGGCGACCTTGGTTCCTACCACCATCATCACCCCTTCTGTGACTCAATGATAGGGTATGAATTTGCTGAAAGCAATACCTCAGGGTTTAAGAAATTTGTTTGCCTCTAAAGGAAGTCAGGGACATTGTCTTTATCTACTAACACAAAGCTCACTAAACAGGCCATCATGGCGCTCATGACCATTTGCATAAGTTGCTCCATCTTCATGGGAAGTTGATCCACTTTGTAGCCAAGAGGTTACCCACTGGCCAGAGTTCGCATTTCCTCCTCTCGACTTTCTAAGATAGATCTCCTTCTTCACCTAGAAGGAGACAATGAGGAAATTGGGCTTGTCTAGATGTTGCCACAGTGCTAACCAAACAAATAGAGCTTTCTTTCTCCACAATTGTTAGAGAGGAAACAAAGTCCCATTGGATATGCAAGTTTGAGATGGTATATTAATACATGTTGTTATGCTGACTTAGTTTTGTTATTTTAATTGTTGGCTAATGTAGTGTAAGTTATCAGATGGTTGTGAATGGTTGACTCAATCATTGGTCCTTCAAATAGTACCTCCACAATCAAAGAAGGGAACTGATTTATGAAAGGTCCTCCTTGTAGTGCTTGCATTGTAAACAGTACCTCTGGAATAAAGCATTGGTAGTTATATTCTTGTGCAATCATTCTTAATCTGAATTATTATTCATATCTTGTACTTAAATTTGTTATTTTTTATTGTAGTTTTGTTAGTTAACATAAGCATCCACATTGCTCTTTGCTACCTGTGGTCTAGCTTCTATTGCTTCATCCCCACTAGAAATATCCCTCTTTTAGTGCTGCAAGAGCAGAATTGGGTGTTAGTATGGAATAAGAGCATGCTAAGATAGAATTTTGTCATCTCTAGCCACCACTGAAAGGTCAATAGTAGGATGAATGATACTCAAGTGGAATAAGGGTCTTGGTGAGGAATTGGATGTTATAAAATGTAGGCGTGAATTTGGCTAGTTTTATGAGAAAATATTCCCTTAGGGAACAAGAAGCTTTTATAATACTTGCAATATCCCTACATCTGCATTCACACAACACTTGCCACACAAAATCTTCCCTATTACCTTTGCTATTGTGAAACAATGTGACAATCTCCTAGATTTACTTTCTCTTCCAAATTAAGTGGGACATCCTATAGGAGTATGTCATTAAGTACCTACAATTTCAACTTTGGAAGAGAAAAAGGGGAGGATGTGAATAATGCAAAGAGAATGCCAAAAGGAGTGAAGAGACATCCCTTAATAAAATCTACCCAATAAATCACACATATATATGCATTGCAAGTCACTTGCCAATTTTAAGGTGCCCATAGATTCTTGTATTAAGAATCATTCACTTCTATAATATCTGCCAACAAAAACTCCCTTAAGTTCATCTATTGGTCTCCTTGGAGCATTGGGTGAAGGAGAAATGTTGAAAGTTTTCGTGTAACTCCAATGCTCTATGAAGAATATTGCTCAATTTTTAGTTAGAATGCTTCTTTTGATCATTGGATTGATGGTAATATGGGAATCGCTTTCTATGACTAACTCATACACCCCTTGGGATAAGGGGGAATTGGAGCTTGTCCACCTTTTTTCAAGCTTTTGCCTCATTTTTGGCTCCCTAATGAAGAAAGGTGGTGGAGTTTGTCATAAAAACCTCACCATGAGATCGAATAAGGGAGTGCCTACTAGCTAAACCAAGGTTTCCATGGGAGATCGTATGAAAATTGAGCTTTGTCCACTCAATATTAAGAGAAGGTCAACCATCTATATTAGGTTCTAGAGATTTATGGACAAAACCTCATTGGTGCTTTGGAGTTTAAAGGATGAAACCCTATTGGATTCCTGAGGGCAACTTCACTTAGAGATTGCATCTGCACTTCAAGCTTAGTGGATTTTAGTGTTGGGGCATTTTCACTTTCTAAATATTGTTTTGAATATATTGGTGATCATTGTAATATTTATTATCAACAAACAATTGAAGTAAGTAAATCTTTGTAACCATTGAATGAAATGCTTTGTTTGAGCTAGTTTATACAAGTAAATCTATATGAATTTGTAGTGTGGATCTTTTATATTTATCATTTTTGTGAGACATGGACCAGCTTTGATACCATGTGAGATTTTGCCAAGATCAAGAGGCAATGGAAAGCACAAATAAGAGAGACAAAATAGATGATAGGAATAAACTGTATTCTATCAAGATGCAAAATATGATCAACTGGATCATTACAAGATATAGATTGATTGCCCATACAATGTAGATGAGCCTGCTTATATAGGCAAGGCTTATGGATATGTGAGCACACAAACATGACATGTGGCTCAATAAGAAACAAGGGTAGGTAGGAAATAGGTGTGGGTAGGTAGGAGAAACAATATAATATTCCACATGAGGTGGATCACCCACTGAATGTGGAATGTCACAACAAGATAAGTCCACAAAAGGTGGAAATTCTCCTACACACACTATCCCAATGTGGCACAAACACCCAAGTGTCTCATACCCAAACTACTATGAAATGCATTTCCTAAGTAAACTTAAGTAAAGTGTAATAATATCCATGATGAATAATTATTTACACCAACACCCCCCCTTAAGTGCAACTTAGGGGAATGCATTAAGTCTACAATGCAACTAAGCAATGCAAGATGGGTCCCGGCTACTAGGCCATGTTAGGTACCCATGTACAAATGCAAATGCAATCTCTCATAAAGCGGGGAAAGAGAGAAAAACCCAATGGGAAAAAACCCTCCCCCAAAAGAGAGATGAAGAAAGCACACAATGCTCTCAATGATGAAAAGAAGAGACCATGAAGCCCCCCTCAATGTTGAATCTCTTGCAAGGATGGTCCAATGATGATGACCAAAAGACCTCCCCATAAGGAAGAAAGAGAGCCAATGCTGGACCAAAATTGTCAAAGTGTGACAAAACCAGGTACCATGTCGATGGCGACGAATCACTTGCTGCAACAAAATGAAGATCAGGCATAGAGACAACCTACTTTGAGCATCATTTGGATACTCGTAAATGGCAGAAATACTGGTACAATCGAAGTCTCACGGGAGCCATGCACAAATGTGTACAATCTAAGTCTCAATTGGAGCCATGCACTAAGTCTCACAAGATATTCCTAATCTACGTGTACAAGAGGATTACATCAAATAGTCAACAATGGCAAGATACAAAGAGGTGTGGCACTTTATGATAGTGCGAGTACAACATTGCTCAAGCAAGAGCATACATCATGATAAAATATTCAAATGTGGAAACATGAAAATGATGCCACCAACAAAGAAGCCCTGTAGAATACTGCAGAAGAAGATGCCTCCGAATGGAATTTCACCAAGAGATATAAATGAACAACTGACTCCCCATAGAAAGATCATGTTGGCACTTGCAAATAATGGAAAAGTGGACTTCTAATTTCAATGATTACACCTTCTCAAAATGAGATATAAGAGACTTCAACAGATACTGCTAGTGATCGAAACTGAGATCCAAGCAAAATGCAAGTACCAAATATGCCAAAAATGGCTAAATACTGAAAATACAATTTCTACTCAGAATCACTGCAAACAAATGGCAGATTATGAAAGTAGATGAAAAAATATGCACTTTAAAAAAAAACGGCACCTGAAAAGGAGTCCATATGAGCCCAAATGAAGCCTCCAAAGTTGTAAAAATCGGGATTTCATGATTTCCAAAAAAACCTGTATCCGAAAATCAGAAAACTCTTGCACCACTGTACAGATCACGAAATTCTACCCCAAAACAAAAAAAATTGCTCGAAAAAAGGAGTCCGGATGAGTGAGATATCGCTATTTGAAAATTGCTTGCAAAATTATAATTTTTGGAAAATTTCCGCCGCGGCTTCGAACTTCAAATGCTTCTAGATTTGGCCTCCGAAGTCCGATTTGGATGAAACAAAAGGCAAACATGACTTTCTTGGACCTCCTCAATCCAATGGTGACCTCAGATTTGACCCATCAAGCTTCAATAATAACCTGCAATAGAAAGCTCCAAAATGCAAACCCCAAATAGCATCAAATTTCTCTCAATTGGCAAACCAATGACACTCTAATGGCTCTGATACCATGTGAGACATGGACCAGCTCTGATACCATTTGAGATTTTGCCAAGATCAAGAGGCAATGGAAAGCACAAATAAGAGAGACAAAATAGATGATAGGAACAAACTGTATTCTATCAAGATGCAAAATATGATTAACTGGATCATTACAAGATATAGATTGATTGCTCGTACAAACAATGTAGATGAGCCTGCTTATATAGGCAAGGCTTATGGATATGTGAGCACACAAACATGACATGTGGCTCAATAAGAAACAAGGGTAGGTAGGAAATAGGTGTGGGTAGGTAGGAGAAACAATATAATATTCCACATGAGGTGGATCACCCACTGAATGTGGAATGTAACAACAAAATAAGTCCACAAAAGATGGAAATTCTCCTACACACACTATCCCAATGTGGCACAAACACCCAAGTGTCTCATACCCAAACTACTATGAAATGCATTTCCTAAGTAAACTTAAGTAAAGTGTAATAATATCCATGATGAATAATTATTTACACCAACAGATTGAAACTCAATAAAATATTTCAGTTTAAGTTTTTTTAAATGTTTAACCTCATTATACAAGTCATACAATAGACTCAAACAACTAGTGACACTTGCAAAACCAGAAAACAACCTTCCACAAAAGATTAGCAATAAATGAATGCTAGATTGTACAATGCATACAAGATACAAAGGCATTCAATAGCTTACAATGGTCTACAATACAAAAGCTTGCTTATGTAGGCAAGGTGCAAGCTAGGACATCATAGGATTATGATGAGTTTCATAATCATATAACATGAGACAAAAAGTAAATGACCTAAATGTACTCGAAGTAAACTTAACTAGGTGTGAATATGATCTAGATGGGAACTAGTTAAGTAATATACCTCATTCACGTCAACACCCCTTCTTAAGTGCAACTTAAGGAGGAACAAATTAAAGAACAAAGTAAAAGAAAAATCCCATAGGAAAAACCTTTCTCCAAAAGAGAGGAAAAAAACAAACCCTAATATTGGAATTATCTCATGAATTATATCTTGAATTTATCAAACTTGATTGTAGGTTTCCAAAAAGCACTTATCTTCTCCTTGGGTGGGAATCACATCTCTAACCATATTATATTCTACATCTCTAACCATATTATATTCTTTGTTTCATTTGGATTTGTGAATTTAGGGCAAAATACAAGGTGATCAAAGAAGGGGACATTACAAGTTCATATGGAGTTTTGTTGTTATTCACCCTGATTTGTGTTTGGTTTGAAACATAGACAACTGTACGAATCGCTTCTCTACAAAAAGTATCAGATATCTTGGATCCATTTAGCATGGCTCTTTCCAATCCTTGAGTGGTTCTATTCTTCCTCTCAACTACTTCTATTTTGCTAAGGAGTTCTTGCAGCTAAATATTGTCTCTTTATCCCATGATGTTCATAGTATTCTTCAAATTCATTTGAGGTAAATTCTCATCCTTTGTCAGATCTAAGGCATTTGATCTTAGACCCTATTTCATTCTCTACGAAGGCTTTGAATGCCTTAAACTTTTCAATTGCTTCAGATTTTCTTTAAGAAAAGCTACTTAATTCAATAATCATCAATCATTGACATAAAATAACTCTCACCTTGCAAGCTTTTCATTCTAGTTGGTCCACACAAATTAGCGTGAACAAGTTTTAAAGGCTTTGATGTAGAGTATTCCTTAGATTTGAAGCTCGTCCTTGTTTGTTTGCCGTATTGACACTGTTTGCAAACTATATTCAAAGGCTTTGCTATCTTTGGCATGTCCCTTATAGCTTGCTTTTTGTCGATCTTTTCAATGTTATCAAAGTTCAGGTGTCCCATCCTTCTGTGCCACAATCAACTCTCATCTTCTTGTCCCACAAAACCTTTTTCACTTTTGACTTCATTAAGAATGTCGAGATTTCCATCCGTTTTATAAGCATTGGCTATCAATTTTCCATTTTTTTATGATTTTACATCCTTTAGAACGAAACGTGAAAATGTACCCTTGGTCTCACATCTGACTCACACTTAGGAGATTAAGCTTCAACCCTTCAACATATAAGAATTCTTAGTTTTAGTTCTTCCATTATCCTGACTTAGTGTTCCTTTGCGTTTTATGCTTATTGTAGCATTGTCCCCAAATATCGCCATTCTTTCATTCACTTTCTTTAGAGAGGGAAATTTACTTTTGTCACTAGTCATGTGGGTTGAGCAACTACTGTAAACATACCATTGGTCTTTATCATCTTGAGCATGTAGTGCAACTTGTACAAGCATGGATCTTTCCTTTATTTCTTGTTCCTTTTTCCAAACTTTGTTTCATTCATCCTTTTTCTTGTCATGAACATCCTCCTTATTCTGTCTCAGAGGCTCAACAAAAGTACATCTGCAAAATTTTGCTACATGCAAAATTGTTACACTTATAGCATATGATGCTATAATCCATAAGAGGGGCGAATGAATCATAGTTCCTCTTTGTGAATTCAAAATCTTTCCTTGTATGAACTCTACAATTTACTGCTTTATGCACAAATTGATCACATGAAAAGTAATAACAATGGAAAGAATATTGAAACCTGGTTGTGCGTGGCTTCTGTCTTTGAGAGAATGACCATTTGTATTTGTCCTTGTTTATTTTTCCGTGGGTCTCTGTACTCCTCTTTCGTGTTCTCTTCCTTTTTGAGAGTCTCAACATAGCTTTTTGGCTTTGCTTCATCCATCTTCTTTGGTAGTGTTGATGTGTTTATTATGCACATGCGAACACAAAATTAAATACCATAACTATCTTATCCTCTCTTGAACAAAATTTCCTCGAATGCTGAAGATTTCGCCTAAGGATCATTCGAGAAAACTCCAAGGTTCTTATATGTAGGGTCTTTACGTGTGGATAAGCTCAATTTGGTGTGATGTGATTATGCTAGATTAACAAGGGGACTTACATTCGACTGCCTGAGCGTTTAATCTGCTGGAACTTGAATCTTATCTATTGGCTGGAAGATAAAGAATTATCAAAAGATACAAGGTTTGGAGAATCTAATCTAAGACCTAGAATGCAAGAAGATGGATGAATGACTAGGTGGAGTCCCACTGGGCTGGGTCTCACCATTAGGCTGAACAATTCAACACCAACTCAGTGCGATCTTCTAAGGGATGCTTCGAATATGTTCAAATCGTACACCATCAGACACTGATCACCATTCAAGATAATGCATGCACAATAGACGTGTAATAACTTGAGATGAAGCTCATTCTATGCCAGTTGACCACGCAGGGTGCACTTACAATCAACAAGAGGCTAGTGGTTTGGACTAGGCGGATTCCACGCGAGTGCATTCAGTAACTTCCTTCATTCAATGTAATTATTTACCATCTAAAATGAAGATTCAACAAGAAGCCATGCATATTGCATGAAAGAACACATTTTACCTTAACTTCCTTAACTTCAATGAAAATGAAGTTCATTTACAATTTAGGCAACAATTTCTTGCCTTCTCCTCCTAATCTACTCTAATTGCTATTCTATTTGCTATTAATCATTAGCTATTCTAACCTCTATGAACTAACTATTAACCTTTACAAATGAAGAGCCGGAGCTTTATATAGAGAGCTCCTTACATTTCAATGGCGTTGATTGATTTACAATCAATGGCTAGGATTACAAGATAGAAACCCTAATTAGGGTTTGTTATAACAAACTCCTTTGGCCAATGATAAAATTACATTTCATGAGAATGGACCAATAGATGTCAGGGGTAGGTGCCTCGAAGTTTGTGTTATCACTGGTGAGTCAGGTACATTGAATCTGGACATGCTGAGGTGGAGCTATCTCACTGGAGGAACAGTGACTGGGATGCCACCTTGTCTTGCGTTTGTGCTTGGTCAAGGAACTTTGTATTTTTTTTAATATTCAATGTGATGATGATGAGAAGCTAACTTTGATTAACTCTTCTGAAACTATCTGCTTCTTCAATGTACCTTTGCGCTGATTTTGGTTGATGCTACTTCATCCTTGATGTACCTGATGAATAGGGTACCTCCTTGACTCCCATGTGTTTGATGAGGCCTCCTCACGGTCAAGTCACTCCTTCTTCTCTGGTAGCATACTTCGCCTTGAAGTGCTTGTAAGATCCTTCTTCTTAGTCATCTTGTGATTTTTCTATGTGGTAAAATGAAGATCTTGAGGATAGCTTGCAACTCCTTGAACACTTGAAGTCTTCCAACACTTTAGAAGCACCTTGAGTCCTCCTCCATGCATTTGAAGTGTCCTTAATGATGATGAAACTCAATGAGGTCGCCCTTGTCCTGGCCTGATCTTCCTTCTAGCTCGGTCTTCTTGATCTACAAAGAAAACAAAAGATGATTAAGAATACATGATATATATATACATTCTAACATGGCATTTCTTACCTTAAATCATCGATAAGAAGATATTTGAATCAATTTCCCTTGAAGCTAGGAGGAAAAGACACACTCTTAGAAGAAATTCGCTTTTGTACCTTAGAGAGGGTCAGGAGCGAATTTGACATTTGTGTTCAACTTCATCAAGTTTACTCATTTCTACTAGCTCAAACCATGATTATAGGTCCTTAAGGCTTGGATGACGTCATTCTTCCTTATGCAAAGTTCTTCAACCAAGGATTCTACCCAAACTGGAGGTGAAATGTAGATTTTGAAAGAATTCGCTCCTGTACCTTTGGAAGGGTCAGGAGCGAATTTGATCCTCTAGGCTCAATTCATACTCCTTTCCACTTAGTCTTGTCTTAGACTTGACCTTTCAATCCCTCTCTCCTGAAGACATCATTGATTCGACCCCCAAAAAGGCCTAAAAGAAGGATTTCGCTTTGGACCTTGGCCAAGGACAAGACCTATAAGGAATTTCGCTCTGGACCCTTTGGAAGGGTCAGGAGCGAAATTGGCATTTTTGGATAAATTCTTCACATTTTGTGACCACAACTCACTCAAATGCATGCCTAAGGATGCTTCTAAGTTCAATCCACCTCAATCAACACTAGGCTTGACACAAAATTGGGAGCCAAAAGAGGTTTCAAGAAAATTCGCTCTGGACCCTTTGGAAGGGTCAGGAGCGAAATTTGTGATTTAGCCTCAATTCTATCATTTCCTTTGCTCCAAATCACTTCTCAAGGCAAGACTTAACAATTCTCTCCCAACAATGCCTTAGGAATCAAGATCTTGATCTCAACTAGGAGCAAAATATAGTTTTTAGGAAATTTCGCTCTGGACCCTTTGGAAGGGTCAGGAGCGAAATTTGCATTTTGACACCATTCTTCTTCTTTTCAAATCTTCCTCTATCATCATTAAGGGAATTCGCCCTCAATCTAGCCTAAAACAAGATCTTTTTGGGTGCATTAGATGAAATAAGGAGTCCTCCTAAGGATTTCGCTTTGGATCCTTTGGAAGGGTCCGGAGCGAATTTTGTCTTTTGACCTCAAATCCATCATTGCCTTTACTTCCATTCACTTCTTTGGGCAAGTATATATCCATCTTCTCTCAACCATGCCTTAGGAACTAAGATTTTGACCTCAAACAAGGAGAAAATAGGTGTTTAAGAAATTTCGCTCTGGACCCTTTGGAAGGGTCAGGATTGAAATTTGTCTTTAGGCTCAATTCACACTTCTTTTCCTCTCAACTCACCTCAAACTTGACTTATCAAATCTCCTCTTACCATAATCAAGTCGATTCGCCATCTACTTAGCTTAAAACAAGGTCCTTCTAATGCATTAGGCAAAATATAGAGTCTTGCTAGGAATTTCGCTCTGGACCCTTTGGAAGGGTCAGGAGTGAAATTTACATTTTGCTTGATTTTCCTTCACAAAACTCCATTTCTCATCCTTTAATCATTAGAAACAAGTCTTTTGCCTTCAAAATTGCTTGGGAATGAGTTCGTTCGTAGTTTTGAGCAAGATATAATGTTTTATGAAGAAATTCACTTTAGACCCTTTGGAAGGGTCAGGAGCGAAATTTGCTCAATTAGACTCAATTCTCATCCTTTTTCACTCATCTTTGCTTTAGACTTGTCTTTTGAATCCTTTCTTTGCCATGTATGTCCATTGTTTGATGTCCTTAGTGAAGAAATAGTTCTTTTGGGTAATTTCGCTGTGGACCCTTTGGAAGGGTCAAGAGCTTGAAAATTTTTCGCTTTGGACCCTTTGGAAGGGTCAGGAGCTTGAAAATTTTTCGCTTTGGACCCTTTGGAAGGGTCAGGAGCGAAATTTAAAATTATGCTCAAATTCCTTACTTTTCATCATTTCACTTTGTTTCACACCTCAATACTCTCTCAACTATGCCATAAGGACAAGGTTTATGAGGCAAATTAAGACCAGGAAGGGAGATATTAGGAACTTCGCTCTGGACCCTTTGGAAGGGTCAGGAGCGAAAATCGATATGTTAGTCTCTCCGCCAGGATTCATATATGGAATATGACATTTAAGTATAAGAAAGACTTTCAGGTTGTTTGAGAGTGGTTTCGGACCTCCAGGAGTTATAATGCAAAATCTAGTTTTTGGAGGATTCTTCAATTTTCCAGACTTACTCGAATTTCGGGATCAGGTTGACATTCCAAACAGCCAAATTTCAGGACATTTGAGGATCAGGATGACATTCCAGACTCCTTAAGGCGAATTTGCTCCGTCCTTGATGTAAGGGATGGGACCTAGGAAGACATTATGCATTCAACCAAGGTTTGATTTAGCAACTTGAAGTGCGACCGGATAGTACACAAAAAACACCCTAGGAATGATCTAAATAACCCCTAATCACTCAATTGACTTGACCTCTTGAGGAGATCCACTTGACTCAATCCCTTCAATGCAAAGGCTAAGACACTAAAACGACTAACAACAAAACCAAAAGGGCTAACCCCGGAAAGCAAAAAGTGGGGGTCCCCATTTGCAATGGGGCGATGTGTGAATACGTCACAATAGGTAGATCCACAACATTAGAACTTGCAACATCCTTTGTCTTCTTTTGATTTCATTAAATGCAAGACTAGTTTTGATGAATGGTGGTCTTTGTGCATTGATAAGATCATCCAACAAGTCGGTTCTTCTATCAAACTTCATATTTCGATTTAGCTGTTCTTTTGTCTTCTCCAATTCCTTAAGGAAATGATTTCAAGTTTTAACTTCTCACAGTCCAATTCCCTTACTTTCAGCTGATCTCTAAAGACATCTTCGATCGGTATAGCCTACTCAATTTTTGTCTTTAGATCCACAATCATCTTCTTTGATTCCTCAAGTAATTTCATCTTCGATTTGTTGTCTTCTTGAATTTGAGTCTTCAGCTGTGAATTCCACTTCTCGAGTCTTTTGATTTCATTTATGGCAACAATAAGCTCTTCCTCAAGGTCTGCTATGGTTGCCTCCTCTTCTTTGAGCTCCTTTTCTTCCATTTCTTTGTCTTTTCCTTCTAGTGCATCTTCTTTTGTCTCTACAGCCATAAATATAACTTCTTCTCTATTACTTTCGGAGAAACTTTTGTCACTTTCCTCGGATGAACTATTGCTTTCTTGAACATATAGGCTCTTCTTATATCTTTGGGAGTTCCCTCTTTTTCTCATGCTTCCCCTGAGTGTGCATTTTCTTGTTATATTGATGCTTCTTTCCTTTTCTCTTGCTGTAATCTACTTCCTCTTCGCTGCTATCACTTCAAACCTGTGGATATTTGGCAGCAAAATGACCTATATTACCATAATTAAAACATTTAAGAGTATACTGACTTTGTGCTTGAACTTCCTTTCTTGAATTTCTTTACAAAGTTTGCCTGTTCCTCATCACTTGAACTTTCACTTGATATGGGTCCTTTGTTCTTCTTTCTTCTTGATGTTTTGAAGGCGGCTTCTCGTTTACATGTTGTTCCATTCTCAATCGTAACAGTGAGAATGCCATGCAACTCGTCCATCTTTAAAGTGTCTAAATCCTTGATTTCTTTGATGGTGGAAACCAATGCATCAAATCTCATGGGAAGAGATCTCAAAACCTTTTGCACGATAACTTCATGCTCAATCTTTTCTCCAAGACCACAAATAGTATTTACAATTTCATCCATGTGGAGAAAATAGGTAGCAACATTCTCTTCATGCTTCATCTTCAAGCTTTCAAATTGTTTCTTGTGGGTTTTGAGCTTTGCCTTTTTCACTTTGTCGTCTCCTTCATATGTCTTTTGAACCTTATCCCATAATTCTTTTGCCAATGTGCAACGCATAACTTTGACAAATTCTGATTTGGGTAGGCCACTCAAAATTGCATTCATAGCTTTAGCATTGTTCTCACTTGCCCTCTTTCCAGCTTGATCTGTTGGTGGAGTAGATGGTGTCACATAGCTGTCCATAGCTAATTGCCATATATCAAATCCATGAGCCATCAAATAAGTTCACATCCTTACACTCCAAATGCATAGTTGTTCCCATCGAACAATGGAGCTCAGTTTGAGGAGAAACCTTCTTGGCTTGCCATGTGTGTTCTTAAGATCTTTCCTTCAAGCAATTAGGCTTTTTTCAAAGGAACCCGGTCTAATACCTATTGAAGAAACACACATACTTATACCGAGAGGGGGGGTGAATTAGTATGATAGAACTTTTCAATTTTTAAAATTTTAGCAATCACATAACAATAATCAAAGTAAGATTTAACAATAGAGAACACAAGATACACTCACAATTTCACATGGAAACCCTTGCAGGAGAAAACCATGGCAAAATATTGCTATATCTGAATCTTCTTACAATTTTGTAGGCACCAACCCACAGGAGACATCAATACCCTCCACTGAGCACCAACTCAGCAAAAGACACCAATCTCTTTGAATGAGAGGCACCAACCTCCCAATCTCTCAAATAGAAGGCACTGACCTTTGAAATGCAATATAATAATTTGTTTGTGACCTCATCTAGGATCTGCCCTAAATCACCTTCAATATTCTGCTCACAACTCCACCAAAATCTACCTTAAAACTTTTCTCTCAAATCTGTACTTTTTTTGCACTCAGATCTGCAATATGATCTTCAATGATTGCTTATAAATCTGAAATATATCTTCATAAAGATCTGCACTATATCTGCTCCAAATATATCTGATTATTACTTAAGAAATATCATCTCAAGTATGTCTGATTTTCCTCATAAATCTGCTTTCAAACATGCCTGATTTCTACTCATAAATGTGCGCTCAAATATTGTTGATGATTTATAGCTTCAGTCGGATAAAATTAAATGTTAAATTGGCCTTAAGGCCTTCAACATTTAATAATATATATATCATTCTAATTACCAATATGCACATTGCTTTCATTAATTATTTATGTTTAGTTAGCACGTATTATGTCTTGTTTGCCTATCGGTGATTACACATCGCACCCCCTCATTTGGTATGCCACCCCGATTGAGGTCACAACCCCTCACCGAAATTGAACGAGTATTTATCTTCTATCGGGGGCAATTGCTAGGAGTGTGGTTGTGAGAGACCAATACTGATTGGACATATACGTCATAGGAGAGGCTGATGTAAACTTAGTGTATACGATATAGAGGGTTATGCTGTTCTCTTCTAACACATATCTCTGTTTGTGGTCTGCAGAAAATATACGTGTGAAGTCAGGATATTACAATTGCTGTGTAATTTATAAAGATCATTTGCTGTGCGTCTTCACCCAGCAATTTATATATAAGCAAATTGATTATACTAGAAGGATCGAGTGACTAAAGGAGGAATTAATAACTTCAACATGGTATTAGAGTCAGGTTTCCTTCTATAAAGCCTAACCGCTTGAAGGAAGATCCGATTAAGATCAGATTGATATCTTCTTGAAAGTTTGTATTTTAAAATGACGAATGGAATCAGATTCGAAGACAGACTTGAAGGTGCCTCAAACTATGATTCATGGAAACTACGAATGATGTTGGTACTAAGGAAGAATGAGTTAAAATTAATAATAGAGAATCCTTCTAAACCTGATGGAAAAGACGAACAGAATCAGTGGGAAAAGAACAATATAAAAGCAATGGAGTTTTTAGTAGATGGAGTAAAGAGTCATCTACTACCTATCATTACAAGGTTAGATTCTGCATATGACATGTTCAAAGCCTTGAAAGACATGTTTGAGATTAACAACACGAGCAGAATCCTCACATATAAAAATCAACTTTCTAATATTAAAATGATTAAGGAAGAGACTATCACTTCATATTTTATGACGATAACAGAATTAAGGAACCAACTCTCATCAATTGATCACATTTATGATAATAAGGAGCTAACTATGATAACTCTAAATGGGCTCCCTTTCTCATGGGAAAACTTTAGACAAGGAGTTAGTGCTCGATCCAAAGTTCCCAAATTTGATAGACTAAAAGCTGACTGCATTCAAGAAGAGTGTAACCTAATATCAAGAGGAATCATGAAACCCGTTGATGAAGATGTTCAAGTTCTAGTCTCTAGTTTGAAAAGGAAAAAGGACAAAAAGACATATGGTAATCGATCATTCAAGAAGCCTAGAAACTTCTCTAAAGTACAATGTTTCATATGTGACAAATATGGCCACATTGCAAGAACTTGTCCTCTCAAACTTAAACTACAAGCTTCCCTTGCTGAAGTTAGAAATTCAAACGTATGTTCAGAAAAATATGTTCTCTAGAAGAAACTCAAGATTGAGAGGGAGCTTACTAATAAAGATTGAGCACTTCTGAGGTAAAATTGTAAATATTGATTATTATTATTAATACTAATAATTATTTTATGGGCCCTATGTAAATCATAAGGAAGTGACGACTTCCAAATGATTTCCACTTGTATTTTTTTGAAGTTATTGGAAGGTGACGATCTTACAATAACTCAAGATTGTGGATAGAATCGCCGACTGAGGCAATCCACACACAAGAGCATGGATAGAATCGCCGACTGAGGCAATCCACGTAAGAGCTTGTGGATAGAATTGCCGACTGAGGCAATCCACGTGAGAGCTCATGGATAGAATCGCCGATTGAGGCAATCCACACAAGAGCTCATGGATAGAATCGCTGACTGAGGCAATCCACGTAAGAGCTTGTGGATAGAATCACCGACTGAGGAAATCCACGTGAGAGCTCATGGATAAAATCGCCGACTGAGGCAATCCACACAAGAGCTTGTGGATAGAATCGCCAACAGAGGCAATCCACACAAGAGCTTATGGATAGAATCGCCGACAGAGGCAATCCACTCAAGAGTTTGTGAATAGAATCGCCGACAGAGGCAATTCACATCTTGAAACTATGGTCCCAAGATAAGCATCATACGATTTATGAATATTGCTCCCAATATCTTTTATCCTCCCTAGCTAAGAGGGAGTGTTGATGATTTATAGCTTCAGTCGGATAAAATTAAATGTTAAATTGGCCTTAAGGCCTTCAACATTTAATAATATATATATCATTCTAATCACCAATATGCACATTGCTTTCATTAATTATTTATGTTTAGTTAGCACGTATTATGTCTTGTTTGCCTATCGGTGATTACACATCGCACCCCCTCATTTGGTATGCCACCCCGATTGAGGTCACAACCCCTCACCAAAATTGAACGAGTATTTATCTTCTATCCGGGGCAATTGCTAGGAGTGTGGTTGTGAGAGACCAATACTGATCGGACATATACATCATAGGAGAGGCTGATGTAAACTTAGTGTATATGATATAGAGGGTTATGCTGTTCTCTTCTAACACATATGTATCTGTTTGTGGTCTGCAGAAAATATATGTGTGAAGTCAGGATATTACAATTGCTGTGCATCTTCACCCAGCAATTTATATATAAGCAAATTGATTATACTAGAAGGATCGAGTGACTAAAGGAGGAATTAATAACTTCAACGAATATGTCTGATTTCTACTCATAAATGTGCTCTCAAATATGTCTAGACCTGCTCTTAAAAATGGAGGGATATTCAGTGAAATTATTGTTAAATTGATCTTCAAAAATCTTCTATTTATACCACCTTAAATAAACAGCACTTCAATCAAGGGTTGCATCTCCTTACTTAAGTCTGCCCAAATAGATATTTATTTTAGGTTGGTGAAGGCAGATATATTTTTTTATTGGTTCCATACCCTTGCTCAAAGTTGGGCGCTAATCTCCATGAGGTCATCCCATCTTTGGACACACTAAAAAATGCCTTAAAAAATAATTTAATCTTCTTTTAATATGTGCAGTCCTATTAGGGGGGTTGTTCCTTTTGGGGAGGGCTTAAAAAATTATTTAATTTAATCTAAATATTCCCTTGGATGAGGTCACTAAGTGAATGGTTTTGCAAGTATATCTCATGAAATTTGCACACGCTTTGCATGCTTTAATCTTCAATAATTTTGACATCAATGACAATAATCCAACAATAAGGTCCTTATTGGTTCAGCTGTAACACACACAAAGGTGAGTCGTTGATTTTAATAAGCTCTTGTGGTCAAGTGGCATATTTTGATAGTGTTAAACTTCAATATTTTACAATTAGTGGAGCCCTAAATTGGAGAAATTCAAAATCGTGGATTTGTTTGAGGGAGTCGTGGGCAATAAGGAGTGATATGTCAGTTGAATTCTTCTTTCGCTAGTCTTTTTTAATTAAAAGGGATACTTCCTGCTGCAACCTTGGTAGGAATTGTGTGTTTGACTCTCCATTAAAAAGTTGAATAAGTTAAAAATTCTGATTGTCTTGTAATGCTACCGTTAGAAGACAAAAGTTCATATAAAAAGGAATCACACCTTATAAAGAAGAATCAAAAGTGAATAAAAACAAAAATAAGTAAGTCACAGCTGGTGATATGGTTGCTGGATGTGCCTTTAATACTTGCCACTAAGTTTTTTGGAGTTAAATAGGTGCCTTGTATGGTGCATAAAGATTAGAATTAAGGTGATGAGATTTCTGCTATCACGTGGGTCTTCTTAGCTGTGTGGGTACTCACGTATGACATGAGCTGAAGATTACATTGAACAGTGAACATTTTGCTCATTGCTAGTCGCCCCTGTCACTGGATGTTCCAAAACTGCAATTTGGTAATTTTTTTTCTGAGCATTCATTAGTCTCTTAGCAGATGGTAATTGTAAATTGAGTTGGTGTTGGAGTGTTGGGTGGTTGCCTTACGCATTTTTGTTCAAGAAAGGGGTTCAATTTGTTGGAGTTAATGGGAGACTGTTATAGATCATTATGCCTGCAACCAGCAACAACAGGCTTACAATCTTGTTTAAATTTCCAGTTCCAAGCCTTAATATTTGCAGTAGTAGGAAGGTAAATGAATCATGCTTGCAATTGGTTGATCTGTTTGTGGTTGTTTATGCATAAAAGATCTGGGCACCATTTTTGAAACTATCAATACTTTATGATTGGAAAAAGTCTGCACTGTTATTGGCAATTTCTGATTATGCAAGCATACTTGTTGTAGATATTGATTTCCAGCTTTAATAGTGACTGTCCTATCATGGAGTTTGCCACAAATGGGTTTGAAAAATCCTTAAATTCATCATATTTTAGTTGATTTCAATGTTATGGTTGTTTGGTTCATTGTATTTTCAAATTTAAGTATGGTGATGTAAATGGCACATTTAAGACCACAAAATTCAATGCATGGAATGAACCATGAAATATTCAAAAACTTAGTTCTTAAATAGCAAGCAAACCTTATAACTGGTCAGTGCATTCATTCATATGTTAACAATCATCTTCAAAAAAAAAATTCAAGGGTCCTACACTATAGTGGTATCAGAGCTAGTCTCTCCTGCTAGCCTATTTTGCTATCATCAAGATGATGGGCAACAAGGAAAAGAGTCCTTTAACAGAACAACTCAGAAAATCATTCAGAGTTGTTAAGTCTGAGCCTTCACTGAAAGTCATGGATGTGAGTTGTATGCTCTATGAGTTGGAAAAACAACTCAAGTCTTGGTATCCATCAAAGAATGTTCTTGCTAACTAGTTGGAAGAAATGGAAATGTGTCTGTCAAAATTGGACCAATCAGATCTTTAGGTGTTGAAATGTGCAAGAGAGGGTCCATTGGTTGCATTCGTCCAGTCCCACATTATGAGACATTCAGATAATGATGTGCGACTTGCAACCACCAGTTGTCTTAGTGAGATCACAAGGATTATAGTTCTTGAGGTTCCTTACAAAGATGACATCATGAGGGAGATTCTACAGCTAATCATTGATAGTTTTCATGGCATAGGTGATACCAGGAGCCCTTGTTTTGGTAAGAGGGTGAAGAGTTTAGAATTGATGGCTAAGGTTAGATATGCGTTCTCTTGATTTGATTTAGACTGTGACGATCTCATTCTTCAAATGTTATAATGTTTTATAGCTTCTATCGGTAAGGAATCAGGATTATGAAGAAACTATATCTTCTTGCATGCAAACCGTTATGGTTCTAATCATTAACGAAAGTGATGCTATCTCCTAATCCATTTTATCTATGTTGATGGCTGTTTTGAGGGAAGAACAGATTACTTCTTCAGCTGCTCATGATTTGGTTAACAATATCTTCAAACAATGTGGGGAGAAGCAGGTGGAGGATGAGTTCATAGCAGAGCATTTGGATGGAGAGATTGCCTTATCTCATGAGTGTATGTTAGCCCCAGGATGACTCAATAGACATGCATACAACTACTATTATTGAGATTGTGCATGAAGTCAAAAACAAAACAGCAGCCTTGGTTTCGAGTTCAGATTTATCCAGTGATGTTTCTGAGGCTATTGACATCTAGTACTAATGTTGGGTTAGTTGAGATCACTAATGCACCCACAAAAGAAGGGCATGTTGAAGATAAATATGAAGTCTCCAAACCAGTGAATGATCATGATTTCTTGTCTCATTCTAGTGATGTTGGTTTAGATGGATATTGGTTGGATGTCCAAATAGAGCCTTTGAAGAGGAGTGACTATGATAGCTTCAGTCTCTATGATTTGCAGAGTGATTTGTTTAGAGAATCCATCACACATGAGGTACATACTTTCTCTGAACAAAGCATTCAGCCCTTAAGTTCTTGGGATCTAGGTGTGTTGGCACCTAAATATGATGAAGAACCTGTGTGGGATGAATTTCTTTTTGATCATGATGATGTCTTTACCTTAGAGCATGACATATGCCAAGTGAATGGCATTGAGGGAGTTGATTTTGAGAGACAATATTGTATGCAATTCAGAAAATTTAATGCATAGAGCCAAGTTTGATCAAGGGCTAAAGACGATGATAGGACAAGCTGTATATGTTGAATTTGAACTCCCAATATTGTAAATCGTAACAAGATTCAACCACAAAAACCTTAGATCTACAATGAAATCCAACACAACATCAATGAAGAATCATAAAATATGCAAAATCATGAAATAAATCAAATTATACCTTCACACATTCAATGGGTTTTATCTTCATCGTTCTCCTATCTCCATTGATTTTGCTTTTGATATTTTGCTCTCAGTTTTGTAGGCTTGCATAAGAGCTCAATGGTGAATGGATGTGGTTGTGATGATGTAGCTTGATGTAGGCTAAAGTCAATTCGGCATAATGTAAGTATGCTCCAAGGTTGTTATATGGAAAAGAGAGGGGAAGAAGCCTCTTTTATAGAGAACATCCTAAAAATGAAGGGCTGAGATTAAGAAGTGGGATAAAAGATGGTCAGCTAAGATTGAAGGGTAGGTAGAGTAAATAATAAAATGAAGGGAGTGGTTAAGATAAATGAGGGGAAAAAGGTAAATGAATTAATTAAATAAATTAAAGAACTTATTTAATTAATAGAGAGAGGCGCCACATAAATAAAATAAATAAAATATTTATTTAATTTGAGAAAAAAGATTTTAAATTAGGATAAAAAAAGGGCTAGAAAAGGATAAGTGAATTAATTAAATAAATAAAAATTGATTTAATCAATAGAAAAAAAGGGGATGATTAAATAAATAAATTAGGCTAAGACAATTTTAGGTGTCTACAAAAGCTTTGAAGGGGAGGCACTAAGACTTGGGACAGCTGTGGAGAAATTGTTGAAAGGTATGGAACTGATTCTGATTTCTACATGCATTGTAACAGCAGTTCACCATCCTTGCATGCTCATGATTGGAAAAATAGTTCTTGATGTCTGCTGAAAATGAAGTGCAAGAATTTTCTATATTGGATAGCACACATAGGCTTGTGGGAAACTTAGTTCAAAATTCACCAAGAGGTCAATGTGAGCAAATTACCTCCCTTGTTGATTTGCAAAAGATTAAGAACACTATGGAGGAAATTAAATCAGCCCTTTTGCATATAATTCATGATAGAGATGTGGCTACTAGGATTATATATGAGACTTTGTCCATGTCTAGGCAGATAAGGGGAGAGGCTACTGAGCTCACCATTGAGCTTAATTCCACAAAGCGTGCTTTGTAAAGTGTCCAAGAGGCACTTCTTGAAGTGGAATAACAACTCTATGACGCCAAACAATTCATGGAGCAAGAGAACAGAGAAAGGGCCAAGGAGATCAAGCAAGCAATGGAGGAGCTTGATTGCATTCAGGAGTTTGAACTTGCACAGTGTCCCAAGAGATCAAAAAATGTAAGTTTGGAACAACAAGATTTTTGGGTGGAGCATAAGGATTATGATAGTAATCAGTTGGTTGATAATCCATTGTTTGATGTGGATGCTCATATGACATTTGAGAATCCACTCTTCGAGTTGGATGATGGAGCACTTTCCAATTTCAGTGATGTGGTTGGAGTTGATCACAAAATTTGGGATCTAGGTGTAGACTTCAGTTATGAGATGTTGACTTAGGATTGGTGTTGTGGACAAAACTTTAGAGTTAGTACCGCTGTCCACTGTCCAATCAGTCCACACGAGACTTCAGTTCTTGGCACACAAATGAGCTTGTATGCATTTTTAGTCAGCAGTGGAGTGTTTTGTGGTTTGGGTTGATTGGTAGAGGTGATGTAGTCTTAGGGGAAGACTCTTCAGCTATTTCCATATTCACATCTCCTATGTTTTCAAGGGGATTTCATAGTGATTGCCGCCGACCTTGCATTTCCACACTGATTATGGCGACTTAAGTTTATGAGCAAATAGATTTTGAGCTCCTAGAGGCTTTAGGGCAGCTGGTTGTGGGAGTTTTCCCAGATATAGTTCAGTTATTTTTTGCTTCCACCTTGGTGAGTGATGGTCACTGTAGACATTTTATGGTGTTGGTATGCATATCTACAGATGATGCTTAGATGTTTGTAGTGGGTTGGGTGTGTTGGTGTGCTTGGATTCACTGCTTTGACACTTGGACATTAAGTCTTAATGACATGTTATCAGTTTATGATCAGAGAGGCATTCCCAAGATAGTTAATTTTAGAGTTGGTTTTGCTGACGTCTTCTATACCAACCACTTGACAAGGATTGATTTGCTTCATTTTTTGGACATCACAAGGGCATATGTTTAGGTTTATGTTTTATGATTGAAGAGGTTATCTTTTTTGTTGCCTAGGATTGTGTTTGGCAGTGGGATCGTAGGTACGGACCTCACTAAGATGCCTTGGAAGGAGATATTTCACAGTATAGATTTTAGCCCTTTTAGGTATTTCAGTTTAGGTTTGTTTGATGGTTATATTAGTGGGTCACAGGAGAGTTGTGCAATTTTGGCACAGTGAGTTTATAGTTATAATTAGAGTGGTCCAACATCAACATGGTTATTTTGGAGATTGACGTGGGACCTTGGGAACACATCTGGTTGTAGTTCGGTTTAGGCTGGTGTTTATGATGTTGTGCAGGCATTGCTTGAGGACAAACAATCTTTGGTGAGGGAGGATTTTAATGTCCCCATTTTTGTGTTCTCGTACATTACAGTTGGCATTAACCTTTTGGGGGTGTGTCAATGTTATCAGAGGAGTTGTTTGATGTTTCTAGTGAGCTCAGTGGTCTGGAACACTCCTATGCCATTTTTTGGCATATTTTTCGGCTTTTGGTGTGTTCTCCAAGAATCCTGGACAGGGTGTTTATTTATAGTAAGTTACCCAGTCGACATCATTTTACATTATTCATATTCCAAATCACTCTAGTGCAATTAGATTTCAATTCCAATGCTTTCCAACAATTTCCGCAAAATTGGTCTATTTATGGCTTATTTTAACTATTTTTACTAGGGATGCTTAAATTATATTAAAATATTTTAAAAGCACTTTACTGTTATTGTTCGTTGAAATCGGGATGAAAAGTTAAAATCATGGGCACAAAAAACAGGGATCTTGCATATCAAATTGTTATTATTTTAATAAAAAGGTCTTTTCAGAGCTAAAATGGAGTTTAAATTAATAAAATGAATTTTCGATTCCACTTTCCAAAAGTTTGGTGGGACAATGTATTAAAGGCATTTGAGGGGCTCATTTTATGCAGATTATGTTATTTCTCTTTGGTGAAACCCTTGGGGTTTAGAGATTGAACATAGTTCGTCTCAGCCTTGTGGAGGAAAGAAACTCTCTCTCGAAGACTGTCTATGGTGGTGACAGATCCTCCCTGGTCAATGTGGTGTGGTTCAGTCAAGATCACAGACTATGCTGAGAGAGATTGGCTGTTTAAAATGAGGACGAAATCTCAAATAATTTGTTTTGGTGCTAAAGACGAAGTTTACCTAGTTTTGCCTTTGTGTTAAATGAATGGAGGAAGCAATTTCAGGTTAGTCAAGTGCTGAAGGTTTATTTTTATTATGAATCATATCCAAAAGATAAATATAAGAGGAGCTGGTTATTTTGTCAATTTTGATGATTTGTGAAGAGCATAAGGTCCTTGTTGGCTCAGCTGTAACACACACAAAGGTGAGTCATTGATATTAATAAGTTCTTGTGGTCAAGTGGCATATTTTGATATTGTTAAATATTTTAAATTTTGTGGACCCCTGCATTGGAGAAATTCAAAATCGTGGATTTGTTTGAGGGAGTTGTGGGTAAGGAGGAGTCATATGTCATTTGAACTCTTCCTTCCTATTGCCAGTTTTTTTAATTAAAAGGGATACATCTTGCCACAGCCTTGGGGTAGGAATCATGAGTTTGACTTCCATTAAGAAGTTGAATAAGACAAAAAGAATCTGATTGTCTTGTAATCCCAGCGGTAGAAGACAAAAAGCTCATCTAAAAAGGATTCGAAGCATAAAAAGTAGAATCAAAAGTGAATAAAAACAAAAATAAGGAAGTTGCAGCTGGTTATATGGTTGCTGGACATGTCTTTCATACCTGCCGCTGAAGTCTTTTGGAGTTTATTAAGTGTTTTGTATGGTGTGTAAAGATTAGAATTAAGGCCATAAGATTTCTGCTATTATGTGGGCCTTCTTGGCTGTGTCGGTACTCACATATGATGTGAGCTGAAGATTACAATGAACAATGAACATTTTATTGATTGCTAGTTTTGCCCCTGTCACTGCTTGTCTCGTAATCCCAGCGCTAGAAGACAAAAAACTCATCTAAAAAGGAATTGAAGCATATAAAGAAGAATCAAAAGTGAATAAAAACAAAAATAAGGAAGTTGCAGTAGGTGATATAGTTGCTGGACATGTCCTTCAAACCTACCGCTGAAGTCTTTTGGAGTTTAATAAGTGTCTTGTATGGTGTGTAAAGATTAGAATTAAGGGTATAAGATTTCTGCTAATGTGTGGGTCTTCTTGGCTGTGTGGGTACTTGCATATGATGTGAGCTGAAGATTGCAATGAACAATGAACATTATATTGATTGCCCCCTGTCACTGGATGTTCCAGAACTGCAATTTGGTGTTTTTTTCTCTGAGCATTCAATAGTCTCTTAGCAGCTGGTATTTGTGAACTGAGTCAATGTTGAAGTGTTGGGTGGTTGCCTTATGCATTGTTGTTCAAGAAAGGGGTTCAAAGGTCCTACACTACATGTTGGATGTTTATTGTATTGTATTCGACAACTACAAGAATGGATATTATGTTGTGTCAAGAGAAACAGGTGAACTTACAAAAAGACATTTACAAGTACCAAAAATAATAATAAGGTATGTGAAAGAAGTAAAGGATCATGGAATTCATTATCATATGGTTGAAGTTTCAAAGTTGTTTGCTTATTTAGATTTAGGTTGGGTAGGATCATTAGATGATTGAAAGGGCACATTAGAATGTTTCTTTATATTAGGAAGTAGATTGATTATATGAAGTTCAAAGAAGCAGAATATAGTTGTGTTATCCAATACAAAAGCAGAGTTTGTTGCATTGACAACATGGACACGAGCAGTTTCGCTAAGAAGAGCCTTGGAAAATCGAAAAGACCAATTAAATAAATTTCATTGTAATATTTTGTGAGAAAGGTGTAGCAATACAATCAAGTAAGAATCTATTATTTCATTCAAGTAAAAAACACAGAAATGAAGCACCATTATGTAAGAGAGTTGGTACATGACAAGAAAGTTGAAATTCAGTTTTGTAGGTTAGAAGAACAATTGGTAGTACACTCAGAATTGAGGACAAAGGTGCAGATATAGGGATTTGACATCAAGGGGGAAAATGCTAGAAAATCTGATGTCAAAAGGCAACCAAAACAGCTGCAATAGAATGCCACAGTAGGATACCAAATAGAATAGAAAAATGCAAAATTAGTTGGACACCAAAAGCAGCTGTTGAAACTAGGAGCAGCAGTTAAAAAAATATGAGCAACAGTTAAATATAAAATTAGGAAGATAAAAATTGTACTTTTTTTGCATTTTAAAAGCAACACTATTTTTAATGTTTTTTCTTTTATTGCTATAAGTTGAAAGATTAGATCGTTGTTAGGGTAGCAGTGAGAGTAAGACAGCAAAAGGATTTTGATTGTAAGCTCAATATGATGCTGAAGTGGAGTAGCATATTGATTTGATTTAATATAAAGAGAAAACTGTTCCAAAGATGTTTTGTATAGTTTTAAGACCTTGTGGATGGAATTAATGGCTTTTAAGTTTATGATGTTTTGAGGTTGCTGTTCTGCACTGACATGGGCTAAAATAATAGTGTGTTATGTTATTGTATGAGTTGTAGCAACAACTCACATAGTTATTATGGGTGTTAAGAATATCAAGTTTGTTATAGTTTGCTAAATAGTAAAATACCATGTGTAGGATAATATATCAAGGTTGTACAAATATTGCTTTGTATCGAGTTGTTTTAACAACTCATAAATATAGATGAGTGGTTATAGGGGTAGAACGGCCCTCCTATGATATACGATGTGCAAATACTATATATATGTAATTTGTATTGAACGAAAAATATATGGAAGCACTGTTAATTTTAGTGATCAGATTAACATAAAACATAGATAGAGACAAAATACACACACATAACACACATATACCCTGGGAAAACCTCCCTCTTGGAGGAAAAACCCAGCAACGATGTTCAGATCTTATTTATTAATATCAGCAATTGATCAAATACAATCCGCCCTCCTAGGGGAAAGGCAAAACTGACTTATCTGACTTGTAACTTCTGATCTGAACTTGGAATATCCTTCAATCACCAGTAGGGCAGATTCTAGGGTAGATTCGGCAGATGAAATACACTCAGAACTTGATACTATGAGCAGAGATGATGTTAGCTGAGACTCAGATGAAGATTGCAGGCCTCCAAGGTGTGATCACTGGTCTCTAATTTGTATTTGCTGATGTCCAAAACAAGTTCGCTGATGCCTAAGGCAAGTTCGCTGACATTGCAGAGATATTCGCTGATGAAGAGATGATTGCTTGAGTGATTGTGACAAGGCATCACTATGGCCTTGTATTTATACATGTTTACATTGCCTTATAGGCTAGGTCGGCTAGATACACTTGCCGCCAAAAATACAAATAATGATTTATTTATTACAAGTTACATGTTGTTTGCTCAACCGCCCAATTTGTGTCCTGCCCTAAAACACGTTACACATAACTTATACGCCCAAATAGGGTCAGCCTCATATGATTTACAAGTTACAAATGGGTCCAACTTATACACCGAATTTCTAAGGCCAATGGCCAATTAGAAATTTAAAAGGCTAGGTCGGCCCAATCAAGGGATGTGACCTAGCTATATTTCAACAAGCACAATATTATTTGATATTAAAGTTTTCAAGCTTCTTTTGGCTGAGTCAAAATTCACAATATGCATAACTACACTTGTTTGGGATTGAAGGAGGTTAGCTTCTTGGTTGATTTCTTGCAGCTTGAAGACAAGAGGAGTTCTTTATTGTTTCTGGTCAATGAAGCTTAGATGAGAGAGTGAGGGAGCACCTAGTGAGGTTGAGACAAGGAGTACTTAGTGTGGTTGCTTTGCAAAGATTGTTGCTTGGGTTGGCATTACAGGGTCATATTGTTGGTCTTGGTTTCCTTTGTAAGTTGTCTTAGAGTTTAATAGTTCTTTGTAGAGTTAAAAGTGGGCTTTTACAATGTGAAGCTTTGCGGAAATTTCCTAGGTTCTTGTGATGCATATTGATTTGTGGGAATTGGGTTTATGATTTGGGTGCGTCTTGTAAGGGAAATAAATTTGATGTAAGGTTCCCATAGTTGAGTAACAAAAATCAGCAAATAATGTTGGGAATATTCTAATGTTAAAATCTGATTTCCATCAGCAATTTGGTTTCAATTGGGTGTGTTCAAAATTAGTTCTATGGCAGCAAATAGCTGTCCTAGGCGTGTGTGAGAATCAACAATATATAACTTATAAGTCTACATTTTGGTGCAAGGATTTTCAATACATTAAACTGTGTGATTGTGTGTGGTTATGATTTGTATGGAAATGAGATCCTAGCCTAGGAACGCAAACTAAGATCTCAAATATCCATGGCATGTCATTAGAATCATAAGTAGGTTAGCTATAGTTCTAATAGGAGAGTTGAATACTTGTGGTTTATGATTCCTTTGTTGCAATGGATTGAAATTTTGAAGTGTGTAAATGATAGCAAAATGATAACTTTCAGCATAAACACTAAAATCCAGATCAAAAAACCAACATAGTAGCTCAGATATGAAAATAAGATACAAAAAGGAACTTGTAGCTGAAATTTGGAGCTGAAAGTGCTAGACACGATTGGAGGGCGTCCTAGTCACGAGGGTTTCCAAACTAACAAAAAGGTTCAAATTGCAGTTAGGGGGTCTTGTGGGCTTGTTTCTAGAATTCTAGGCAAAAAACATCAGACACAGTTGGAGGTTGCCTTAGTCTAGGTGTTTTTTGTTTGTTCAAAATCTAGGATCGTCTGTCACAATTTTCTCTACACACATGTAGCTCTCTTTGTTGTCAGATTTGAACTTGCACACACAAAAACAAGGAAAAATGGCTGTGCTATATAGGGGCTTGTCTAAGTCAAACCTTGTGTGGGTGTTCACACCTCTACAACAGCTATAATGATGTAAAAAGAGTGCTTATCCTCATAAGGACAATAATGGAAATGCTGAAATGAAATGATTATACCTTAGGTATGAAACCTTCTCATGGAGTTTCACATAAAGCTGATGATGCAATGCTCTTTAGATAAGTCCTGCAAATGTTATTAATGATGATGCAATAAGATGACAAAACATAACAAAATCAATTATGAAGTCATACTTGAATGTATGTTACTGTAGCTTGTTGCTCAATGTGCTCAAATTTTTTCTTGATTGAATTGGGGAATGTCTGGAATTTATTATTCTAGCTTGTGAATGATAAAAGATTGCTTTATATAGGGCTCACACGATGTTTTTGAGTTTAGGCCGACATAAAATGGTCAAGCACAAAAATCGAGACCAAAATTCAAATTGTGAAGGCTGACACCATGAATGGCTGCAATTTTGGGGGATTTTGATGAGATAGGGTTGGAGGGTACCTTGGTCCCACCAAAATAGGGCCTCCGAAAGGAAGCTAGAGGTGTTGAGGTTTGTGATGTTAAATCAGGTCCGAATTTGAGTATTTGACAATAGTTAAATTGTGGGAGTAATTATTAAATTATAGGTTAGGATAGGGCCAAAATAGGCTTAAAACGATCTAGGAAAAGGCACACTAAAGTAGGGGCCCAAATAAAGTGTGAAATTGTGAAGGGATATAATTTACTACACTACAAGTTAAAAAGTAGATGGTGTGCAGGTTGTTTAACTTTTGTGTTGAGTCCAATTTGGTGGGTTTGTGTGTTGCTGCATCAAGTAGAAGGTTGCCATTCATTTAGCTTGCTAGCCTTGGTTCCATTAAATGGTAGTATAGTCGCTTTTTCTTGTATGTGTGTGTTATTGGCTCAAGGAGTAAGGGTCATTGGGATTTTGGTTGTGTGGGAGTGATTGTGAAGATGTGTTCTAAAAGAAGAAATGAGTACCATCTATAGCCCTACCAGCTATAGTTGTAAGTGCACCAGCTAAGCTACTGGTGCTTCTAGACGTAACATGTCCCACTATTGCTAATGTAGCAGCAACATACTCAGCTTCAGTGGTTGAAAGTGCAACAACCTTTTGCAGCCTAGAAACCCAACTGACTGCAGTTCCCCCTATAGTAAAAACATACCCTGTAGTACTCCTCCGTGAATCAATATCACCCGCCAGATCAGAGTCAACAAATCCACTCAGAGTAGCATTAGATCCTTTGAAACATAATGCCTTCGTAGTAGTTCCTTTCAAATACCGAAGAATCCATTTCACAGCATTCCAATGTTCCATACCCGGATTACTCATAAACCTGCTCACAACTCCCACTGCATGTGCAATATCTGGCCTTGTGCATACCATTGCATACATCAAACTGCCAACAGCTGATAAATACGGGATGTTAGACATTTTATTAACCTCTTCCTGTGCCTTTGGGCACATCTCCTTAGTCAATTTGAAATGACTAGCCAAAGGTGTGCTAACTGCTTTTGCATCCTGCATGTTAAATCTTTTCAACACCTTCTTTATATATTCACTTTGGGACAAATTCAAGGTTCTATTTTTCCTGTCCCATGTAATCCTCATACCGAGAATTTGCTTAGCTGCACCCAAATCCTTCATAGCAATGACCTAGCTAATTTTTGTTTAAGATCATTTATGTGTTCCATGTTAGAACCAACAACAAGCATGTCATCAACATAAAGCAATAGGAAAATATAACTGCCATTATCCAATCTCTTAAAATATACACAATGATCGGAATGACATCTATGATAACCGTGTTCAGCCATGAAACTATCAAATTTTAAATACCATTGTCGGGGTGCTTGCTTTAGGCCATACAAACTTTTCTTCAACCTGCACACCAAGTTCTCCTTACCTTTGACCTCATATCCCTGTGGTTGCAACATGTAAATTTCCTCCTCCAAATCTCCATGGAGAAAAGCTATTTTGACATCTAATTGTTCAAGATGTAAATCATCTGCAGCCACAAGACTAAGTACAGTTCTAATTGAAGTCATTTTTACAACTGGAGAAAATATTTCATCATAATCTATACCCTTTTTTTGTGCAAAACCTTTTACCACAAGTTTGACCTTATATCTTTTCTGACCTCCTTCCTCCTCCTTCAGCCAATAAACCCATTTGTTAGGCAAGGCTCTTTTTTCTGCAGGTAAAGGGACTAAGTCCCAAGTCTTATTTTTCATCAAGGAGTCCATCTCCTCTTTCATGCCTAGCTCCCACTGTTGTTTGGCATCCACCTGCATTGCTTCTTCATATTCTTCTGGTTCACCAGAATCCGTTAATAAAATAGAATACAAAGAAGGAGAAAATCTTTCAGGGGGTCTACTTGTCCTCGTATAACCTCTAACACTTGCAGGAGTTTGTGGGACAATCTGTTGTTGCTGAGCATCAGGTACCTGTGGCATTTCATTTTCAGGAATCTCATCCAACACCACATATTCTTGTTTGTCCTGTTCATGCTTCTTTTCCTGCATCTGTTCTTTATACATAACCTTCTCATTGAATATAACATCTCTACTTCTAGTTATTTTCTTATTTTCAAAATCCCATAACCGATAGCCATATTCATCTATCCCATATCCAATGAAGGTACATTTCTGAGATTTAGCATCAAGCTTGGTTTTGTTTTCTTTATCAACATGGACAAAAGCTTCACAACCAAAAGTTTTTAGAAAAGAATAATTTACCTTTTTACCAGTCCATGCCTCCTCTAGAATACCACCATCCAAAGGGGTTGAAGGTCCTCTATTTATCAAATAGATAGCAGTATGTATAGCATCTGCCCGAAAATGTAAGGGCAATCCAACATGCAATCTCATGCTCCTCGCGCGTTCCATGATAGTCCTATTCATTCTCTCTGACACACCATTTTCCTGTGGAGTTCCTGGAACTGTCTTCTGCTTTCAAATCCCATTTAAGGAGCAGTAATTTTCAAATGCTTTGCTGCAATACTCACCTCCATTATCCGATCTGAGACACTTCAACTTTTTTCCTGTCTTATTCTCAACCAAAGCTTTCCATTTCTTAAAAGTTTCAAAAACATCTGATTTTTGTTTTAGGAAATATACCCATGTTTTTTTGGTTGAGTCATCAATAAAAATAACATAATAACAAGAGCCACCAAGAGATGATACCTGAGTCAATCCCCATACATCTGAATGTACAAGCTCTAACTTCTCACTCTTCTTCTCTTTCCCAACCTTGAGAAATCTGACTCTTTTCTGTTTACCATAAACACAGTTTTCACAGAACTCTAAATCAATCTTCTTTAGTCCTGGCAATAGATTTTTGGAGTGAAGGGTTTTCATCCCTTTCTCACTCATGTGCCCAAGCCTTTGGTGCCACATTATCAAATTTGTTCTTGCAACATTTATTGTTGTTGTCCCTGCAGTAACTTTATCTGTAGCAGCTAGGGTAGAGTAAGTGTTACCTGTACACAGATATAATGTGCCTACCTTCGCACCTTTAGCTATTACTAATGATCCTTGAGCGACCTTCCACATACTGTCTGAGAGGGTAACTATGCAACCTTCACTACCTAGTTGCCCTGTAGAAATTAAATTTCCTCTTAAATTAGGAACATGTCTTACCTCCTGCAGAAACCAGTCATTTCCATTCTGCAACTTGATCTTTATTTTTTTTTTTCCAACAATTTGACAGGGCTCATCATCACCCAAATATACCTGTCCAAAATCACCTTGAACATAATCTAGAAAATATTTTCTATGGGGTGTAACATGAAATGAAGCCCCATAATCTATTACCTAGGAATCATTAACATTATCCAAACATAAGATTAAAGCATCTTGTAAAGTATTACTTGCAATATTAGCTTCCTTATTGTCATTTTCATTTTTGTCCCCTTCTTTGTTTTTTCGAGACCAACAGTCTTTCTTTAGATGACCAGGCTTTCCGCAGTACCATCAATCTTTCTTTCCTCTAGATTGAGAGCGTCCTTTCTTTGACTTCCCTTGTGACTTCTCATTCCAAGGGTCTTTTCCTCTATCCTTTGATCTTCCTCTGTTCTCCACATTCAAAACACTACCCGATGATGTTGGAGTCTCACTTGTGCTTTTCCTTCGCATTTCCTCTCTTAGGATAACACCAACAATATCATCAAATACCAAAGTATTTTTACCAGAGACAGAGTTACTTACAGCCATAACCAAGCTATTCCAGCTTTCTGGCAAAGAACATAAAATCAAGAGAGCCCTAACCTCTTCTGCAAAGGTAATTTTTACCGAAGACAATTGACTGGTAATTGTATTAAATTCATTTAAGTGCTCCGCTACAGATCCTCCCTCCCTCATTTTCAAATTAAACAAACGCTTCATAAGAAATACCTTATTCGAAGCCGAGGGTTTCTCATACAACTTAGCCAATGTTGCCATCAAATCTACAACCGTTTTTGCTTCTGTTATATTGAATGCTACAGACGGCGCAAGGCACAATCGAATGGATCCCAGTTCCTTTCTATCTAAAATGTCCCACTCTTCATCTGACATTGTGGTCGGTTTCTTTGCCTTTCCTTCCAATGGCCGCCACAAACCCTTTTGATACAAGTAATCCTCCATCTGCATTTTCCATAACTGATAATTCTGGCTGTTAAACTTTTCGACCTTGAATTTGGAATCCTCCATTGCTCCCACTCAAATCTGAGAGTCCTGCCAATTTACAGAATACCTCGCTCTGATACCAATTGTTAGGGTTTCAAGCAGATCCGAAGCAAATATGAACTAACAATTATATGCAGATTTAAATACAAAAGATAAAGAAATAAAACATGACACAGATAACACAGAGATTTAACGTGGTTCACCCAGAATGGGTTACGTCCACCATACACAGCCGTCCAATCTTTCTTATTATCCAGCAAAAACAGTACATCAACCTTACAGTGCCTTAAGCATCCCAACCGCTTATAACATGTGTTTTTAGGGCAAAAACAAAGTTGGCCTTTTTAGGGTTTTATTACAATGTCGGTTTTCATCAAAAAAAAAAAAAAAAACCCAAATTTTTTTTTTCTCAAGGGCTCCTGCCCCCGAACCCCTGCTCGGGGCCCGGCCCGGCCCCGGACCCCGGCAAGGATACGTGCTGAATGTACAGTACTTTGCTGATCAGTCGCCACATTTCAACACTTACAATGTTAGATACAAGTGTTCATTAATTGAAAGATCGTCACCTTTCAATGATGTACATAGGGTAGGCCCACAAGTCATAGAGTCACACATATGACAAAAGAGTTTACACATTAAACATCTTTATTTATATTAATTCAAATAAACAATTTTGAGATTCAATCTCAATAGCTTACATTTCAACCATACCAAGTTTCTTCCTGAAGTGTTCAACTTTCACTCTGGGGAGAGGCTTGGTGAGAATGTCTGCTATTTGATCGCTTGTATTAATATACTCCAACTAGATCACATTCTTTTCTACCATGTCTCTCACATAGTGGTAAGGAATCTCTATATGTTTCTGCCAGACTTCCAATCCAAGGAAGTAATGTAAATTGCCCAAGTCTTTCATATCAAATTCTGATGCCAGGTCCTTCTTACATTGAACAATAAGGTGATCTTCCTGTAATTAGCAGATCATCAACATATACGATTAGTATCAACATATCACCATTAATTACTTTAAAGTAAAGATTTGGATCTGCATCATTCTTGGAGATTCCTAGACCCGATAGATAGTTGTCAATCCTCTCATACCAAACTTGGGGAGCTTGTTTTAATCCATATAAGGCTTTCTTCGATTTGCACACATATGAAGCCGCATCATGAATCACAAAACCTTTAGGTTGTTCTAGATAGACTTCTTTTTCAATAGTCCCATTCAAGAATGCCGTTTTCACATCCATCTAATGGATCTTCCAGCCTTTAGCTACTGCAATAGCTATGACTGCTCTAACAAAGGTATGCCAGGCAATAGGTGCAAATGTCTCTTCATAATCAATACCTTCCTTCTGTGAGAATCCTTTGGCAACAAAACTTGCTTTATGTTTCTCTATACTGCCATCTGTAACATGTTTAGTTTTGAAGAGCCACTTGGACGAGACAACATATTTCTCTTTTGGTCTAGGAACTATGTCCCAAACATCATTTTTCAGAATGGATTGATACTCTTATGTCATAGCATCCTTCCAAACTTGATGCTTGAGAGCTTCTGTAACACCAACAGGTTTAGAATTAATGATTTCACTCATTAATGCATCATATGTTAACTTGTGAGGTCTTTTGCTGTCTCTGAATGTCCCTTTAGGTGCTGCATGCATTTCTGCTTCCTGTATCATCTTTCTAGCCCAAAGTGGTCTCTTGTGATTATTGTCCGGTTCCTCTTCTTGAATCTCTAGAGGAATCTGACTTTCATTTGTGGTTTCATCTGGATACTCCTTCTGAAACTTAGGAGCAAGATCCTCTTCCATACCTTTATGTGAATCTGGAATTTCTATCTCATTTGATCTCTTAGCCTTCTTAAAGGCAATGCCTTCTTCAAAAATGACATCTTTACTTAGTTCAATTTGTCTCTATCTAGGTATGTATATTCTGTAAGCTTTTGAAGTTTCACTATAGCCTACAAAAATTCCTTTTCTTCCAGAAGGTTCTAGTTTCAACCTCTTCTCTTTAGGCACACGAATGTAAACTAGGCAACCAAATATCCTTAAGTGAGTGATATCAGGTTTTACACTAGTGAAGGCTTCTTCAGGAGTTTTGTTATCCAAGTGTGAGTGAGAACATCTATTTTAAATGTATACGGCTGTATTAGATGCTTCAGCCCAAAATGAGGTTTCTAAGTTTTTATCATAAAGCATTGCCCTAGCTGCTTCTACAATAGTTATGTTTTTTCTCTCAACAACTCCATTTTGTTGGGGATTATAGGGTACAATGAACTCCCTCTTAATCCTTGCATTTACACAAAATTCTTTAAAGATTTTACAAGTATACTCTTTCCCATTTTCTGTTCTAAGTATTTTAATTTTCTTCCCGGAAGCGTTTTCTGTAAGAGCTTTGAATTCCTTAAACCTTTTAAGGATCTCTTCCGATTCCTTGCACTTGAGGAAGTATATCCAGGTCTTCTTGGAGAAGTCATCAACAAAAATTACATAATACAAAAATTCCTCCTATGGAGGGTACAAACATGGGTCCATATAAATCAGAGTGGACTAATTCTAATACAACCTTAGTTCTACTCAAACTATTAGGAAAAGTACCCTTAGTATTTTTCCCCAAGGCACACCCTTTACATGACCCATTATGAGTTTGATTTAGTTTAGGTAGTCCAATTACAAATTTATCCATAGAAGTTAGGGCATGAAAGTGAACATGGCCTAATCTTCGATGCCAGATCTCATTTGAGTCAGAAGTCTCATGAATAAGGGCTTGATTTGACTTAGTGCAAAGTTTGTATAGGTGTCTTTGTCTTATGCCTATAGTTTGGGCCTTCTTTATGGTTGAGTTCTTCGGCCATGCTAGGACTTTACCCTCCATAAATGTAACCCTGTATCCATTATCTTCAAGAGCTAATATAGATATTAAATTTCTCTTAATACCTGGCACATATAGTACTCCAGTGAGTTGAATAGAGATCCCGGATTTCAACTTGATGGTGTAGGTTCCAACTTTTACCGGATGTGCAGAATCATTCCCAATTGTAAACTCTTCATCAGATTCTTCTTTTTTAGTTTCTAAGTGATCTCGGTATCCTGTAATGTGCCTTGATAATCCATTGTCAATTACCCATGTGTTGAGTTTGTTTGAAACTTGACTGGACAATGCTGAGTAGAAAGCGAATTTCTCAGAATCATGTTCTATATCTGTCTTTCCAACTTAGCAAATGAGGCTTGTTGTTTTGTTTTGTCAGGGCACTTGATTGCATAGTGTCCATATTGATCACTCCTAAAACATTGAATTTGAGACAGGTCTTTTCTCTGCTTGGATGAACCTTTTCCATGAGAATTTCTCTTCCTTTTGAAGTTCTTCTTCTTACCTTTCTTATGAGAATTTGTGTTAAGAACATGAGTATCCTCATCTATAGGTTTTTGCTTTCCTTTTGTTATTTGCCTTGACTCTTCTTGTAGAGAGTCATATCTTAATCAATCAAATTTAGGAAGCTTGGATCTTGTGCTTATCCCTTGAACAAATGACTCCCATGAATTTGGTAGACCACCTAAGGTTATTAGTGTCAACTCCTTGCTATCAATTTCATATCCAACTATTGATAGTTGATCCCTTAGTTCAGTAATTCTCATGAAGTATGCATTGATAGATTCTCCCTTGTTCATACTTATATTATTCATTTGTCTCTTTAGAGCAAGGTTTCTGCCTGTATTATTTACTTCAAATGCACTCTCAAGAGATTTGAACATAAGGTATGCAGTTTCATGTTTTGCCAATATAGGTACAATGTGATCCTTGACTGCATCCACTATGAGTTTCATGGCTCTCTCATTGCTCTCAATCCATTGAGTTTTCTCAGGATCATCTTTAGGTTTGGCTTTATTTTCTTTTACAAAGGAGTCTAATTTATTCTCCTTTAGTAGCATCATGATTCCGAGCTTTCAAGATGTAAAGTTGTTTGCTCCTTCAAGTTGATCTTCAAATCTAATCATATTTGACATTGTGAAGAATGAAATGTGACTGCAATATCAATAGATGATAGTCTGATATCTCAAATTTAATTTGGATCTTCTTTACCAAAGCTCTGATACCATGTTAAAGTAAATTAAATTTATTTCTGATTGGTGCAATTCTTACAATCAGATTATAATGTACTGATTTCTTCTTTTGATTTCAGGGTATGTATTCAGAATTTAATCCTTAACAAATATGAATGTTAATAATGATAATGTATTGATGAGACGCTGATCTACTTCTTTTCTTCAAGTCTGAGATTGCCGATCAAAGGGAGAGAGAGCATTTTATTTTTATTATGTCTTCTCTTTATGATATCGGCATGTATAAATATATATGTGGAGAGACATGTCATGAGGGGACATGTCTCCACAATGTGGAGCCATGTCCGCTCATGACATGGTCCTCTCTCAAACAATACAACACTTGCCAAAGGGTGCTTTCAAGAGGGCCAATCCTCAATCGGTTTAGGTAACATAAAAACCAAAAAACAATATTATGAAAGCTGCCGATCTGCTGTGCATTACATTTGATCATTACTCGATCCAGGTATGTTTGAAATAATAAATACAATCATTTCTTGATCTGATATATATAAAACAATGTTGCCGTCAATGATCATTGCTCGAAACATGGCAAGAGAAGATGAAATAGAATCTGATTACACAGATTAATATACTTGTATCTGTATAGTATTTCGATCAAATACAAGGATGATGGTTTTACAAAGCATTTGAAATAATTATTCTTATAGGCACAAGAAATGTGTACATACTTAAATATATATATAATCAATATAAACGATCATCCTTATATCTGACCGAAGCTACTATGCATCAATAAATCAAGTAGAAGTAGGTAATTTCTTACTTTTAGAAGAGATGATTGTGATGGAGAATTCGTTAGATGGACATGAGGAGAAAGGAAGATGTGTTTATCTTTTATAAAAAGTGATCTTCATGATAGAAGTTGTTGAGAAATAATCTAGTGGAGAAAGTACAACGTTGATGTGTCATTTGCAGGACAAGAGGGAGGAGGTGTAGGATGACATAGAGTTTGGAAAATAATGCATGCAATTGAACATGAAGAGGGAATTGAGGAAGTGCCGAGTGAAGATGAGGGTTTCGTTGCAATAGAGGAGGAAACTGTTTGTGAAAAGGGGATCAACCTAAGGAGATAGGGTGGAAGTATTGATTGGAGAGAGGAGAAAATTAGGTGTAGCATAGATAATGATGGCTCAAAACCCACAAGGCAATGGAGAGAGGAGAGGTAGACTTTGGTGGCGGATGGGACTTGGCCTAGCCAGAAGTTGGAAGAGATGAAGAGAAGCTGATATCTTTTGAGTTGCCTATATCTGGTGATGAGGCGCTCTACTGTTTGTTTGTAGATGGAAAGGGTGTTTCCACCGTCTAGCCCTACTCTTTGAGCTTTATGCTCAAATAATTTATTTGAGGTGTTCGATGTAGGAGCATCTTAGGTGTCATGCCATCAAGAACCAAAAAATAATTTTTTGTAATTTTAGATTTTGTGGTCTAGCTCTATGTTCCTAGGTGTATAAGAAAATCTCTACTCTTCAAATACTCAAATTCAAATGGTCTCCCTCTCATTTGGATGCCCCCCTTTGGTTGGACTCTTTGGAAGTTCCCATTTGACACATGCACACTAGTTGATGACACACTATGGAAACTGAAGAGATAATTCTATGAGGGTATTTGGTGGGCGCCTTCATGTTTATTCCATTTGCATGCTAATGTCAATGTCATTGATTTGAGTCCCATGTGGAAGGGGGTTAATCTTTGAGGAGAATCTTGCTTGCTTACTTTGATTTTGGTGGTTAGGTGGAAGTAGTTAGTTGGAGTAGTTATTTTTTGACCCCATGCATGAATTTTTTTAGATTTTGGTTGAATGCTTGGATAAGCATAAATTCACTTGTTTGGGATTGAAGGAGATTAGTTTATTGGCTGATTTCTTGTAGGTTGAAGAAAAGAGGAGGAATTCTTCATTTTTGTAGGCTAACAGAGCTCAAATGAGAGAACTAGGGAGTATCCAGCAGGGTTGTGTTGACGTGTATTTTATACACAATCATACACAGAATAAAATACCATTAGGCATCTTATCCTCTCTTGAGAAAATAGTCTCTAACTGCTGAAGATTCGCGTAAAGGATCAGTTAGGTAGACTCCAAGGTTCTTTTAGTGGGGTCTCCACGTGTGGACAAGCTTTTTAGTGGTATGATGTGATTTGCTGTTTCCTCCAAGGGGTCTTACGTATTCAAAGCTCGAAGATTTTACTAAACTAAAGGAACTTTCAAAAAAAAAAGCAAAAGATAGGGTTTAAGAGGTCTAATCTAGCCTAACCCTATGAATGACTTAGCATGGACGAGACTTGGCAAGACTCAACCAACTTCAATTTTGCCATAAGATAACAACTCAATTGAAATTAGTGCGATCTTCTAAGGTAATAATGATGTTCAATGCATCAAAGACCAAGGACACTACTACGAAGGTACATATCCTAGATACGACAATGCTTGAAGGTTAAAGACTCAAAATGTTCTCCAGTCGACCACGCAAGGCTTTCCTACAATCAGCAAGAAGCTAGTGGTTTGGATTGCGAATCCTACCAAATATCAAATCTCACACTTAGTCTTTCAAATTAACAAACTACTTTGATTGAGCGTGATTCAAGTACATCCAACAACCATGAAGATAACTTAAGAAATTTGCAACAAAACACCATAACTTCAATATTTTATTGATTTCCAAGTCATCATATACAACAATTGCTTGAGTTTCTCTCTTCAAGACTCAATCTTGCTACAAAATAAGAATTGCTTCTAACTTTAATCTCTCTATTTCACTCTTATCTGACTATTCGACTATTAACTATTACCAAATGAAATGAAAAATGGGGGTATAAATAGCATCCCCAGTTACAATGAAAGGTCCAGATTGAAAGTAAATCAACGGACAAGATCATGACACCTAAACCCTAATTAGGGTTTGTTACAAATGACCTCCTTTTTACTGAACAATATTAAATACATAGCCAAATATTAAATTCGGCACAAAAATCTAGGAGGTATCAACCAATGAGAAATAAGATGTCATGTCATCTGTAACAACCTTTCATCTAGAATCTTATTCCCTTTCCAATTCTCTTTCTTAGCATATGCAATGAATTTTGTCACGATTCCTTCGATTTCTGTGATTGGAATCTCGGGAAGATTCTTGATACTCTCTTCTAAGTGGATGACCTGATCGAATGCATCTAGAAGAGCTGCGTCCCAAGTAGGTTCAAGTTCCTTCGTTCTATCAATTAGGAGCATGGTGGCATACATCTGATCATACTGCTCATCTGTAACATCTGCGTCCTTGCGAAAAATGATCTTGATTCTATCCTCAAATTCCTGGATATCCACATCTGTCTCGACCTCGATCTTTCTACCAAGAATGGTACGAAGTACCTCAAATACTCTGTCCTGGATCGGATTGATCACCTCCTCAACTTGACCACATCTAACACTGATGTCCTCGAAGAGAACACTCTTTATATGGAGTAAGGTTGACCACTGAAACAAACTGTGAGAATCACCTTCTAAGATCCTCTCCTGCGTTAAAATTCTTCTGGATGTATGTCTTATTACTTTCAAGACAGGGATGACAATGTCCTTGGTATGGGCAAATGCAGCTACTGTTGCCATCAATCTGTGGATTATCTCAAGAACTTGGATAGCCTGATGGGTGATCTTCGACATCCTTGAAACAAATTCTATGGCCACTGTATGAGATCTATCCATCCAACTACATGTACGCTGGACCAGGTTCCTGAATCTTTCTGCTTCATTGATCGATTGAAGGGGCAATGCCTGCACTGGTGACCTAACTGGATCCTGACGTCCCAAAGGTTCATTGATGTGACTGAAATATGTCCTCCATGCACCGACCTCTCTCTCCAGCTTTCTATTCTTTTCTACTTCCTCTCTAAACTTGTCCTTTAATGCCTCAAATGTGTCGGTGGCATCATCTAAAGTCTGCTCTGCTGTGGATGGTCCTAACTCAAAAGTCTGTACATCATAATCCTCTGCTAGGATCTCACCCTCATATTTATCTGCTGCCGGTGTAGCTATCTGCAGTTTTCTAGATCCAGTCTCATCTCGAATCATCTTGGACATCTTTGTAGCCTTCTTCTTCTCTGTTATCACATGTGAACGTCCAACAAGGCTCTCTAAGTCAATTGCATTGTCCTCGTCCTCAATTACGATCACCTTGGTTAATCTTTCCTTCAACCAATCTGGGATATTCGATCTTGTCTCTTGAACTTGAATTTCTTTATGTACTATTTCTTCTTGTCTGGGAGGAGATGTTACTTCATTATCTTCTTCTAAATCATAGTCTTGGAGAGATCCATCTGACGAAACATGCTGCGCCTGTCCTTCCTCCTGTCTGTCATTCTGTACCATCGACTCCATGGACTCTTCCACTCGAACTGTTCTATTCTCTGGTCTGGAAGAAGTACCTGGTGCTTGATCTTTGTTGGCACCTTGCTTTTTCTTGGAAGACTCTTTCTTTTCCGATCTTTCCTTTCTCTTCGAACCTCTCGAATGGAGATTGCCCTCACTGGCACATCGAAGGTTACCTTCACTTGAATTCCTAGGATTAGGATTGCCTTCACTAACACTTGCTCCACCTTCGGCTGGTTTTTCTTCCAAAGTAAAAGACATAGCTATGCCTTGTTCTCTCAACTTCTGATGCTGAACGTCTACCCATCTGCGAGTACAAGACAAGACTGGTGCCATCAAATCATCTAAATCCACGGCCTCGGGCTCATTCCAATTCAAACTTATTGTTTTGCTTTCTCTATCATATGAAGACTGGATGTGCCTGCCATTGTCCTGAGCTTGGTCGGCCACTCTGTAAATCCTGCATTTCCTGATGAAATCCAAAGGCAATCTAGAATGTATCTTTCGTTTCACTTCGAGATCATCTAAGAGATTCATCATAAAATCTTCAATTTGGTGCTCATGTTTAAATCTTCTACCGACCGTCTCCTCTAAATGTCCATGTGGATCCAAACTATTCCTCCAAGCAAAAGATGAAAAAGAATACAAGGCTAACTCCTTCTCTGCGTCATCCATGGCTAAGACATTAGGACATACCTCAACTGAATTACCCAAAATAATAGGTACCTGGACTCCATTCTGATGTCTGTGTCTGAATGCCTTCACATATGCTGCCAACTGCCTTGTTACTTCAAGTAACACAATTCTGTCTGTCGGGTACCTCGGCAACATGTATGGAGGTAAAGGACATCCATGCACTCTAATGTAAGTGAACTTGGGAAACTGAATGAACCAAGCACCGTACCTCTTGATGAACTCCTGGGCATCCTGAGATAATCTGTTGTGAATCCCTCCTTGCAACGTCCTTGTGATGTTCATCGTGAAAGTATCATTGACTAACTTGTAGTTCTTCCCTGGTGGATGATGCAAGTAGGTATAGGATTCACAAGCTCTGACCTCGCCGGGTCCTCTTCCAATCACTCCTCTGTGAGGTAGTCCTGCGTACTCAACACTCCTGATTAAGGCATAGATGACGTATGAACTCATGTGGAAGGACTTAGTAGCCCTGAGTCTTCTCAACTGTACGTCTAAGCAATGGCTAATTATTCTAGCCCAATGTATCGTACCTTTTCCTTGAACAATCACCTGGATGAAGTAAAACATCCACTTCTCAAAATAGAAGGCATGAGGTGCTCCTGTAACTCTGTTGAGCATGGTAATCAAATCTCTGTATTCCTCCTGGAAATCAATCCGGTGCGGTGTGTTCGGTACTTTGCTCAGACGGGGACGACTCTTGAGTAGCCAGTTCTTGTTGATTATGCTTAGGCAAGCATCTGGATCATCATCGTACACTGATCTGGCTCCTTCAATGCTCTTGTATATCATGTCCCTGTGCTCTGGAAGATGGAAGGCTTCACTTATGGCTTCCTCTGAAAGGTATGCCAAAGTGTTTCCCTCATTGGACACAATTGTCCTGGACTGTGGATTGTAGTGACGGGCACACTCGATCATCAACTCGTGGCACTGAATAGCTGGAGGAAAACCGGCCGCCTTGATGATGCCACTCTCTATTATTCTCCGGGCGACAGGTGATGGCTTGCCGATGTAAGGGACCTCTCGAAACTTCTTCGTGCTAAAGTTCCCCAAGTTGGTATCTCCAATGTTGCTCCACTTCGACACGATCTTGGTCTCCACCTCTTCGGTCCTCTGATCTTCTTTCATGAGAGCTGAGCGGCTGGTGGATGCTCCCGCCTTTGGGGTCGCCATACCTACACAACATTTCATTATAAGAACTAGATTTTGCAATAAAAAGCGTAAATAAGAGAGACAAAGTTTTTAGGAAACCTCATGATAAGTCTTTAGAGTTATCATTTCCTAAAATAAACGATTGAGCTAAGAGATTCAAAATTCAAAATTTCAAAATACGACGATGAATGAATAAAGCAATAATAATTAAATCGCCATACCTCGATAGAGAGCTAACTCTAGAATGCAAAAAGAAAATTCGCCTAGGCAAAATTGAGGTATAAAATAATCTTCAATATGATCTCCTCAAAATTGACTTTGCCACCTTTGGATTTCGATGTGATCTTCAAGTATCGTCTTTGGCCTTGTCTTAAATGGATCTTCAAATTTGCCCTTGACAAATCGCTCAAACAAATCCTCCAAGTCTTTAGCAAATTCGCCTTAATGTATCCTCAAGTTCGCATTTGGTATGGTCTTCAAATTCGCACCACCCTTTGATAACTAAGCGCCACCCTTGGTTTGAATTCGCACCACCTTTGAACACACTTCAACGCAATTCGCACTCCAAACTTGATGATATACTTCGCATCACCTTCGCTTCTTCTCAATTCGCATGAAGAAAGGTAAAAATGATTATGTGAAAACAAAAATTTCCACTCCCCTTATATATAGCGTTCACACCTTTTCATCCCCTAGGCCGACTTGATAAATAAAATCATTTTTTAAATGATTTTCAATAAAATAACAAGGCCGACTTGCTTAATTGAGCGCTCCAAATCGATTTTCATATTAATTAACTAATTAATTATCAATGCCTTGCGTTTTTTAAATGAGAATTTCGATTTTTTAAATAAAGGCAAAAAATAATTAATAAAAGATAACGCCATATTAAATGCTAAATAAAAATGGATTTTCAATTTTTTAAATCGATTTAGCATTTAAGGAAATTTAAATTGTTTACTTGGCGCCAAAATTGGCAGACAAAGGGACGTACCTCATCGCTCTGGTCCCTTGGAGAGGGACAGGAGCGATTCAACATTTTTGTCCTGATTTTGCATTTCTCACGTCCAACTCCTTCATCTCCACGTTGAAAATCGATCATCTTGATAGGTTCTTCACATTTGATTGCTTTGCATGTGTGCTTAAGTGCCTTTTGAGTGTACATCGCCCTGGTCCTTGTCCAAAGGACAGGAGCGATCCTCTTGTTTCCACGTTCATCTTGCATCTTTTAACTTCGATCTTTCATTGTTGGCGAATAACATCCTTTGTTCGTGTCTTCCACGTTCGTTCCATTCGCTCGCATGAAGTTTTGGGCGTATTAAAGGGATCATCGCCCTTGTCCCTTGGAGAGGGACAGGAGCGATCCATGTTTTCTCCTTAACCTTGGCAACTTTACACTTTGATCTTCGTTGTGATGTCCTTCAAACGTCGTCCTTCACCTTACCTAACTTCGCTTTGCTTTGATCTTGAAGGAACGTAAGTATTTTTGATAGTATCGCCTTGGTCCTTGTCCAAAGGATAGGAGCGATGGGAGCTTTTTACCTTGATTGGCGATGTTTGGACGTTGAAAACCCTTGCGAATTATCTTCATATGATGCCTTGGACCCTCTAAAACATTGCGAAGTCTTGTCCTTACGTAAATTTTGCATGAAATGGCCAATGCATTCAACATCGCCCTGGTCCCTTCCTGAGGGACAGGAGCGATCTAGGCTATAGGGTGCGAATTTCAGCATTATAACGTCCCTTGAGTACTTGTGCTTGCTAAAGACGCCTTAAAATGTCCCTCGCCACCTTGCCTTGACTTGGATCGTCCTTGAACTTGCGTAGGAAGCAACATCATCCTTGCATCGCCCTTGTCTCTTGGAGAGGGACAGGAGCGATCCTCCTTTTGTAGCCTTTATCTCACCTTGCCAGGTTCCACGTTTATATTCAACGGATTCGTCTTTCTTCACTCCATTCGTTCATGCCTTGACATTGTTTGTAACTTTGCAAGAAAATCAATTATATCAAAAATCGCTCTGGTCCCTTCCTGAGGGACAGGAGCGAACTAGGCATTTAGCACTGTTATGGACGTCCCAAAAATCTTCAATTTATATTCAACGCATTTATCTCATGTTTTTCCTTGTTTTTGAACGTAAACTTGCCTTGACCTTTGTCTGGATTTTGCATAATGAAGGAAATCGCTCTGGTCCCTGGGAGAGGGACGAGAGCTACAAGGTACCTCGCCCTGGTCCCTTGGAGAGGGACAGGAGCGATTTGGTCAATATAGGTCATTCTCCTTCGTTTCTGCATCTCAAATTATATTCATTTGGCAAAGCATCTTCCTTTGGACGCCCTCAAATCATTAAGTCATCAAAATCTTGCAAGGACAAGGCGAAATTGAATTTGTAGCTCCGGTCCTTCACTGAGGGACAGGAGCGATTTTCCTCCTGGAGGCATTTCTGTGCTCATGAAAATCTTCAATTTATATTCAATGGAAAGATATCGCCGTTCTCCATCACTTCCAACTTGAAATTTGTCTGGACTCTGCAGGGATGATGAGATATTTGAAAATGAGCTCCCGTCCTTCACTGAGGGACAAGAGCGATTTTGCTCCTACAGGGCAAAATAACATGATTTTTCACATTTTAACACTTCACGAGGCGAAAACAAATCAATTCCAATGCCCAGGATCAAAATCAAAAAAAGTCAAAATTTGGTCAAAATATTCAATCGGACAAAAATTCACATTTCACTTTCAATACTTAGACAAATTTAAGCTCTGCATTAACATTCCAATTGAAAATTAGACCAATTTGGCGAATTCATTGCATTCAAAATTTGCATCCTAGAAAAGGAAGCTCAAAAGCTCTCAAAAACGACTGGATTTTGGCCTGAAAAGACAAAAATTAAAACCCTAAGGCTTGACCCTAAATCCAGACGACTAACCGACTAACAAAACCCTAAAAACGAAAGCGAAAACGAGCGAAAAACGAGCAAAAAGAGGGGGTCCCCATTTGCGATGGGGCGATGTGTGAAATGGTCACAACAGGTTGATAGTAAAGAGTACTCAATGTGGTTGCTTCATAGAGTTTGTTTCTTGGTTTCGCATTGGATTCTTGGTCTTGAATTCCTTTTGCAGGTTGTATTACAGTTTGTAGTTCTTTTTAGGGTTAAAAGTGTATTTTTACAAGTGGAAACTCTGCCATGAGCTCCTTAGGATCTTGTGGAGGGGTTGAATAATGATTTGTGGGATCGGGCCTATAGTTTTAGGACTTCTTGTAAGAGAAAGATATCTGATGTAAGGTTCCAATAGTTAGTAATAAAAATCAGCAAATGATGTTGTGAATATTCTAATGTTGAAATCTGATTTCTGTCAGCAATCTGGTGTCTATTGAGTGTGTTTAAAATAAGGGTGTCTTGGGTATATAAAGTCAGCACTAAATCTGCATTTTGATGTAATGAAGTCATAAAAAAGCAAGGAATTTCAATTCATTAAAGGTTGTAATTGGGTATGGTAAAAAACTAGATGTGTGGGTTGTCTAGCCATTGTGTTGAGTCCCAATTTGATGTGGTTGTGTGATGTTGTTGAAGGAGAAGGTTGCCATTCACTTGGCACACCAACCTTGACTGCATCAATATCCGAAATTATTTTAATTTTTATAATTTCTTATACATTCTTGCTTCACTTGGTAGATTTTTTTAAAACTCATTCCGGGTGAATGGTCAGCAAAGATTATTTTACAACTTTTTTGGTAAGATGTATAGGATAATTAATTAAGTCACAGTACATTAGAAGAGGGTTGGAATTATTATAAAACAATCTCCATTTGAGCAATCATATATGATTGGCTTACATTAAGTTTGTAAGAGAAGTTTCAGAATTTCAAATTTTGGGGATCATTTAAATATTTGTAAGGAATGACAATTAGGGTTCATGTTGATATATTTAAGAAAACATGCATTGAAAGATTAAAAAAATCAAAATTATCTACAGAGCAGGCCAAGTGCATAGCATTTTCACAATTGAAAAGTAGTACTTGCACTGAGTTTTGTGCATTTTGTATGGTGAAAGTGTCAAACATGGTTGATTTTGTGAGGTGCCACTCAAGCATTTGCACTAAAATGTGTTTATTACCTTTTAATTGAAAGCTCTCTCTGATTAAAATTATATCAATGAGATAGCTTAGTATTGGTGTAGATAATACATTATTGCACCTTGGGTTTATATCTATCTTTCTTAGGTGTATCTATGTACATTATCTCCAATTATTATCATTATAGTATAGATAATAATGAGTTTGCTTTGTTTCCTGATTTTGACTAGATAGGCTTTGAGAAAATCTTGTTTTATTTCTTGACTTTTTCTAGATAGACTCCGAGAGAATCACGTTTTGTAAGTTGACTAAGTTGTCCACCTCCACATATGGATGTTGCATCTGATTCTATGAACTATAAAGAATGTAAGAAAAGCTTCAGAATTTCAAATTTGGGGATCATTTGAAGAACTGGCAAGGAATGCCAATGAGCGTTCATGCTGATATATTGAAGAAAATGTGCATTGAAAGACAAAAATCTCATATTATCTATAGAGTAGGTCAAATTCATAGCACTTTCGCTTCTATTGAAAAGTGGTAGTTACATTTTATTTTTATGTATTTTGTATGACGAAATCATCAAAGATGGTGAATGTGTGAAGTGCCACACAAGCATTTACACAAACATGTGTTTATTGTCTTTTTATTGGAAACTCGGTCTGATTAAGAATTATATCAATGTGATAGCTTTAGTGTTGGTGTAAATAATACATTATGGCACCTTAGGTTTTAGTCATCTTGCTTGGATAGATATTATGAAGATTATCCTTAATTATTAGCTATATATTTTAGATAATAACGAGGATGAGTTTGCTTTATTTTCTGGTTTTCTCTAGATAGGCTTTGAGAAAATCTTGTTTTATTTCATGATTTTCTTTCGATCTGTTTTGTTCCTTTGATTTATTCAACATGTCATAAATCTTACATTTAATTTGTTGAGTTGATTCACCCATTTCTTTTGAACTGTAAGTTCATTTCATTCAAAAAGATTTTAGAGAACTATATGAATCAATGACATATTCTCTTGCTGAAAATTTCTTAGTTATAACTATCTTAATCTCTTTTTAATTTATGTGAAATCCAGAAACAGACACACAATGGTATAGATAGGCAACTTTAGGCCATGTAAATTCAGGATTCTTGTTAAATGTAACAACTCAACATTTTTCTGCAGATGCAGCCACATTTGCCTGTAAACTATGAACTCTTACAGAGATACTCAAGGCCTAATTTTTATATGAGGTCTCACAAGTATTAGCCCATAAAACCGTCAGGCTTATTTCATGGTAATTTGGTAAATCGTAACATGTAAATGCAATTTCTAGAAGTTGAGGCCTTTCTATATCATTTGAAATTAAACTATTTAATAAATATAACCTGCTGTATTTTACATTTCACAGAAATCAGCAATTCAAAGCATGTCAAGCTCCTAATTTTTTAAACTGTATTAGCTGTTATTGGAAAAGGGATTTTTTTTAATGAATTGTTTTCTATGCACATGTTGCAATATACTTCTATTGATATAACTTTGATGAAGAAGTATAACTTTGATGAAGAAGTTAAGTACTTATGAGAAAATAGGCAAATTAGTTATCATTGGCTAATATACACTAAAATTCATCTGTTCTTGATAACTTGGCAGGAGATGGATCTTCGAGTGAGCATTTTGGCAATGGTTTTGCACCAGACATTACATTCTATGTTCAAGGAAGGCCAATTGAAGCACATAGAGCTATTTTAGTAGCACGCTCACCATTTTTCAAGAAGAAATTCCAGACAGACTGGAAGTACCGCAAAGAAATTAGGTTTTCTAAGCAGAAATTGTCTTTTCCTGCGCTTTATAGCCTAATTCATTTCTTCTATTCGGACAGACTTGATATAGCTGTGGATGACATGGAAGATTTGGTTAGAATATGTAAGGTGTGCAAATGTGAGGGACTGAAAACTGCTGTTGGGAATGAACTTAAGCATCAAAAATATGCGAACTATAAATTGTTGAGAGATGCCGATGATTCTCAAAAGAGATTTATTTTACAGGGATCCTCTCTCCCAGAACAAGAAAGGCTTCCTGCTGCCATGCACCGGCTTTTACATTTGTCGCTTGAGAAGTCTCAAAGAGAGATGAAAACAGAAAATATAGGACAAAGCACTGGCCTTATTGATTTTTCGGACACCTTTGATAGTTCGAATATATCCAAGACTGTGAAAAATACAAGTGCAAACATTGAAGTTTCCAGTGAAAACGGGGACTTAAAGGAGTTTTTTGGACAAGATGTAACTGCATGTGGCCAGAAGATGGAAATGGGCATTCAGTTTCAAGATAAATGTGAAATTTCAAACAGTAATCAGGCAGAAAAGTGCTGTCAAGAGTCTGAAATGCATTGCAAGCTTGATACTGATGAAATGTCTTTGATTGATCATGCTGATGTCTGTTTCATTGTTGAAGGGAAAAAATTCCGGAGCCATCAAGTGATTTTGGCTTCGAGGTCAGACTACTTCAAGGCCAGGTTGTCAAGAACTACTGGTTTTCTTGAAGGAAAGGATGGATTGCAGAATGGGGATCTTATGCTACTTGAGGAGCATGATCTGAGTGCTGAAGCATTTGAAAAGATACTGGAGTACATGTGAGTTTTTCTTGTTTTGCATGTGACCTTCTGAAACATTTAGCTACTAAAAAATTTATATTTGCTTACTGTTCCACAATTAAGCTAATTTTATGCCAGCATTCTTAAGTGCAAGTTGAATAACCAGGTACACAGACAAAGTGGTTGATATTGACTCAGAACAAGTAAGTCATCTTTCTGGTGTTGTCAATTATGTGCTTCTATCTAACTGTAAATGTCTTGGTTGATAGAATGGATTAAGTTCCTTGCACATTCTTACTTGATGATATTATAAATACCTGTGCCTGTAGGCAGAAGAGATGTTTGATGCTGCATCCAGATATTTATTATTCCCCCTGAAACGGGCTGTTGCAGATGCGTTGTTACCACATCTGGAACATGCATCCCCTGCAGAATTATGTGACTGGCTAATGCTTGCAGATATGTATGAAGTTCTTAATTACCACATGTCCTTTAGCATGTTGTGATTTGTTTCTTAACTATTCATGTTTGAACAACCATTTTTTGTACAGGTATGGGGTATGGAAGATTAGGGAGCATTGCCTAGATGCAATGGCTTTGAACTTTGAGACATTTGCTGAAACAAGGGAGTTCCGTAAAATGTTACTAGCACTTCCACCTCCTTCTGGTGATACTGCACTACGGACAACTGTTCCTAGTGCACCTGGAGAACAAGGAAAGTCCAACCAAGAAAATATTCTTGATGACTTGCGTGAGAAATGGCTTGAGGTGGAAGCAGCTGAACTTGATAAAAGAGATGAGAGTGCCTTGCAGTTTGACAAAAGATTGGAAATGCTTGTTCTAGTGGCAGAAAATGAAAACCAATCCACCGCCTCCCAAGAACTACAGTGGTCTTAATAATGGTGTCGATATGTATTCTAGCCCTCCAGTTGGATACTGGTCCCCTGAAATTGGCAAGCTGGTATTCCAAATCCAGTAAAAAACATTGCCATAGCATGGACTGGTAACTCTGTTCCTTCATGATTTGCTGAAAAGGAGAAAAAACTGAATTTGTGCCTGTGAGCTAGGTTCAAATTGAGTAGTGTTTGTCACCAAGTGCTGTATCTAATACAAATTCATTAGTTGCAGAAACTCACAGGGTGCTGACACTTGTTTTTGTGTGATTTCATTGTTTGGTATTCATCCTTGAACTCAGTTATAGAGGCTTGGAGTTCCTTGAATCGTGTCTCTATTCAAATGTGTTTTGTAGAAAACCACTGTTCTTTGCCAAAGCTAATGATTTACTCAACTGCAATCCACACACTATGCGTAAATATACTTGAACACAATAAACACAGCATGTTGCTGGCTGGAGGTTAAGGGTCTAGGTAAGGTCCTGCAGATAACAAGAAGTTTAGTCAATATCATATAATTGATATTTTTGCTGTCAGAAGAAGTTTAGATTGAGTTGCATTCCATTAATCTTGTTGTCCAGGTTGACTCCTACTCTTAAACTGCACAAGCATGGAGTGCGGCTATACAACCAAGCAGCCTGTTCACAACTTGATAGAGATGGATTAAAGTAGAAACAAAATCTTCATTGCTAAATGGGAGTATTCTCATTGAATTAAATCCTTTTTTAATATTTTAAAATGTCTCCAATTGATTACCATCAAATTATTTGTCCTTAACATCAATTGTCCTTTACAAGTAATGCCATAATCACATTTAAAGAGACTTATTAACACTGTGTGCCACAACTCATAATAAAGTGATTGATATTGGCAGTTTGAGAAGGATAAAGGTGTGTTGATTGTCACCTGAGCATTAAGCAGACCTCTGGTGAAGCAGTGCTTGGGTCTTATCACTTATGCTCTGATAAGGGTCAGGTCAGTGGGTGTGGCCTTGGAATAAACAATCTCTGTATGGGAAAATGTTATCCTTCAGGATAGATTTAGAAGGCCTCAATGGAAACATGGTTTGAGTGAGGATCAAAAAGCTTCTCTTCCTTGTTCACTTCTCAAATTCTTTTCCCTTTGCAATGTTCCAGAAATTGGGAAACCTATGAGTTCATATGAATGTAGATCATATGCCTAATTTAGAATAATTTCAATCTACAGGTTGAGGAAGTCTAACATTCCTAATGCATGGGAAAATATTATCCTTAGGATAGAGTTAGAAGGCCTCAATGGAAATCTGGTTTGAGTGAGGAGCAAAAAACTTCTCTTGTTCACTCGTCAAATTCCTTTCCCTTAGCAATGTTCCAGAAAGTGGGAAATCTGTGAGTGCATATGAATGTTGATCAGCTGTCTAGTTTAGAATAATTTCAATCAACAATCCTACTAGACTGCATGTAGGAACACTAATCATGAAATTTTATTGCTTGTCCCCCCTCTAGACCTCAGAAAAGTGATTGAACTTGCATGTAAGGGAGTTATGTGATATGGCTGCCATTTTGAGCTGATATGAATGGTTCTTTTGGTTGATGTTGATGACTTAGAGAATTTTTGTCTTGAGGGTTCATGCTGTGGAAATGATGTATTGTACTTTAAAATTAACACCAGATTCCAACTTCCTCTTCAATTAATATAGCCCTATTCATTCTGTCAGTTTGTTTGCATTACAACTCCACAAGTTTCAGATTTGAGAAATATTAACAAGCTTCTGATGTTCTTAAGCGTTGAAATTGACCTGAAGACTTTGCTCAGGCAATTCAAAATTGTGGCTACTCTGGAAAATGGCCCAAGAGATTTACAATGTTGGAGGTTGGGATGCATCTATTTAATTGAATTACCCTATAAGTGTGTTCCTTTAAGATTCTTTCCATTCCATGTTGTAGGTCAATTCATCTTTGCCCTCTGATCGAACATATGCAACTTAATTATTCACATAAGTGTCAGATGTTTCGGCAATGAGTCTTTGAAAATTCCTGGCATGAACGAAAGAAATAAAGTAGGCCTAGGAAGTGTAGGCAAAGGGGAAAGTGTGTAATTCGGTAATTGAAGTAATCTCAACAGTATTTTTTGATGGTGATATGAACAGGAGGGCACACCCAGCTTCTTGTGAACATATTTTAACAAATTAAGGATCGGCTCTGTGAAATGCAGAATATGGGAGGTTGACAACCAGTCTGTGGCTCCAATATATGGAAGGAGAATTGCAATCATGTGAATTTGGTGCAAGGGAAATCTAATGGGTTTAAATGGATATACTTCGAGCTTTGATCAGACAGTAGTTATTGCTACAACAGTAATATAAAATACCACTTATTGGGAAAAACAATCAGTTATCGATGTTATGGTTGACACATCTCTGGGTGTAGCTAAGGAGGGTACTATATCTGCATATATAGAATTTGTTCCCATGCCTTATTCCTACTGGGGTGAGGTACCGATTTATCATAGACTTTAGTAGTGCAGTTTGATGTCTCAACTATTTTTCCTTGAGGACAGTTCCCTGGGATTTTTGGAGGTGTATCTAGAATGGGGAACCTGGGAATGGTGGAACAGGGATGAAACGTCTCCCTGCAATCCCAATTGATGCCGCCTGCAGGGGTGGGCATCCCTGGGATAGCCCCCTCTGTAGAGGGCACCCATTCCATTTACTAAATTTTTTTTCCTTTTTTAAGTTTAGCACCATAAATTTTCTTTTTAGGGATGTTTGCAAGCTTCTAAATCTTCATTACTAGGGGAAGAGCACCAGTAGCCATGCATGTTCCAATAACCATGCACTCCTTGTGAACCCAACCCCACTGTTACCAACTTTAAAGAACCCAAAAAATGATAACTAAAATCCCATTAGTGAATTTCACATGTACCGATAGCCGCTCATATTTTTAGCTTTTTTGCTCCATACTTAGCTCATTTGTGCATGACTGCTGGGGCATTTATGCACAACTATTGGGTCATTTGTGCATAAGTATTGGTGATTTTAAGTACACAGCTATTGGGACATTTTTAAGTAGGTATCGAGAGACACTTTGAAATGTGTACTTTTTGACCCTTGTGTGCATAATGGATTGCACAGTGTGCGTTGTTACTACGTAGAAGCCAGAACAATAGCTATAAGTAGTTAAGTCGCATGCAGAGACAATAGAAAAAAATGTTGGAATCCTTTGTACCGTTTTAGGATTTGTAGGTGCACAAAGTTAGCTATAACAACTACTGGTACACTTCCCCTATCCCCTGGGAAGCAGGCAAAACGAAAACGGAGAAAAAAATAAATCACTTCAGTCCCCATGCTATTTATTACACAAGCACTATGTAATATTTATTTTTTAATATAAGAATAAATCACTTCAATGAATTAATTTGATTTAATCATATATTCATTAATATTAATAATAATATTAATTATATTTACATGTACAATTAATTTATATTATTTGCTTATTGTTTATTTATTTGTATATTAAATTATAACTAACATACTTATATGCAAAGTATTGAGAGATTTCTTTTATTGAAATCTAACTATTGTTCAAATGTATTTGTTATTAATAGTTAACCCAACTTTGATGATTTATAGTTTAGGGTTAGGGTTAGGGTTATGGGTTTGTTATTTAGGGTAAGAATTTTATTAGAGTTTGGAGTTAAGATTAGAATTAAATTAGGATCTTATGGTTGAATTCAATTAGGGTTGTTAGGGTTAGTGTTCAATTTGAGTTCGGGTTAGGTTTCTATTTAGGTTAGGGTTTGATAAGAATTAGACTATAATTAGGTTTAACAAGGGTTAAAGTTCAATTAAGATTAATGTTCACTTATGGTTTGGTTTAGGGTGAAGGTAAAATGAAGATCAATCACAATTAGTGTTTTTAATTATAATATTTTTGTTTATTTCTACAAATAATGTGTAGATGGATTTTTATTTAATAGTTAAATTATATATTTACGATATTATATGTATGTGGGGCCATAATTTATTTAACTTATATTTGATTTAATTGTATTTTTTTAGGTTTATTTGTGGTAATTGTAGTTTTTTCTTACTATTAGGATAAACATTTTTTTATCAAAATATTTATTATTAATTCTTTTATTGATCCTTAAATTCAAACTAGTTATTTATTTTAATCACATTTATCATTTTTTATATAACTTAACAAGTATAATTAATTATCAGTCAAATATACACAAATAATAATGTTTATTTTATCAATATTGTAATTTTTAAATTTATATATTTGTGATACTTTAAAAAAATGAAAACTAATTGTGTGAGGAGGATTAAAAAAACCAATTCAAATTTCTACCACCAATTAAAATAGATAATAAATATCATTATTTATTTGATGTATTGAAATTAGTGGAATAAAAGTATGTTTTTAATTTTTATTACTATGTAATTGCGTTCAGCTATGTACTCGAGGCGGAGGTTTGCATTCAGACAAGTTTAATATGAAAAGATTGAGGAGGTGGATAGAAAAAAACTTTTCTAAATGCAATTTGACAATTCGTAAATAGATGAGCTTAATATGACAGAAAATGTGAATAAGACGGTAGATAAAAGTTTAATTCTTCTAAATGCTTATTAAAGGTAAGATGTGTTTGTTTCTAAATATTTCGCACTAAATATTTTGCACTAGAAAGAGAGACGGAGAAAAATTATATCAGTGAATTGCTGTAATATATGAAAATTTTTGGACGATGAAAAGGATTCTCAAATGGGAATGAGCTGCTTATATTGATATTAACAGTCTGTTTTTTTTTGGATGAATCCATGCACCAGTTGAAATGATCTTTGGTGAAGTTAAAGGTAGAAGAAAACTTACTGACGAAAAAAGTGTGTTTTCTGTCAGCACGTTCTCTCTTTTATTCCAAGCTATTTAAAGGTACAACTGACTGGTTAAACAACTCCGTTTGTCAATTCATCATCTATCATTAGTCTCAACTCTCAAATGTTGGGACGCAAGTTGATTAGTGCCATCCCTTTGCAACGGGAGTTATAAAATAATAGCAAAAATGTTTGGCTATCTCCTTTCATAAAGCTTGTGATTTCAAAATACCAAATGACTTTTTTCATTGGCATAATATAATTGTATTGCAGCTGTTGAGATCTATTTCACTATGCAGGTGGTACAGAGAAAGCAAGAGATACAAATGCAAATGTAGTATACTAAATACTTTGATACATGCAAGTTGATGTTATAGACTTATAGTAATCATATGGCATCCTTATATAGATGCTAATACAAATGTGATGGGTCACATCCTTCCTGTTTCTGTCTGGATAATATTAGATAATAAATAGATTCATTACAGCACTTGTACGAACCACTAATGGTGTTAAAATTTGATGTCAATAAAGCTTATCATGGTGTGGCATTGCACTTTCTTCTTGGAATAATGAAAGTCACCTGGTGCTAGTGGCATAGCTTAGTGTGCTGTCAACTCAAAACCAGACAAATATCTCAAGTTTGTGATTTAGTTAACAGTTCTCATTCTGATTGTTTTCCACTTAGGATTGAGACAAGGATGCATGGTATTACCGTCTGTTCATATTTTAATGTCTGAGGCCTTATCAGATATTTTGTTCTGTATATTTTAAACCTGTACTGAGTTGCTGGATGAAATGCCCAAGTTTCTCTTTGGGAGGGGAGCTTTGTCATCAACAATAGGTATATTCCAAGAGCCAACCTATCCGAAACTAACAAGCATAGTTGATGTTGATGTTAAATCAAGGCATTGATGAGGACAAGTATTACTGTTGGTCATTTAAGTAGTATTAGGGCATAGATGGATATAATCCAAAAGGTGGACAACTGGAACCATTGCAAATAAAGTTAAAAGCAAACTAAAAGCAGGTGGAAACTAGAACAGCTGTGGGATAGATAGCAATAATTTTGAAGTGTACAGCTTGGAACATTAAATTGTATACTTCAAATTTTACACCTCTTAGATGGACGCTTAATATCTTCAATTCTGGCATATTCTTTTCCCACTTCATTCCCTCCCATACATTCTACTCTGAAATATTTTTGACAACTCCTATGTTCGAGTTCCATGACTTAAGTCTTAAAACTTTCTCCACTTCTAGAATATCTCCTCAGTATGGCGATCTTCATGTGTAGATAATCAGTTTCTGGAAGATCCTTTTGGGGTAGGAAAAGCATTTTGATTTTAGGGCTTTTCCATTGCCAGATTTAACTCTTCTCATTCAAAATTTAGAACATTTCCATATGGGTACTCTTGTCGCTGTTTGTGGCTTGCATGCATTTTCTCATGGCTTATATTGGTAGCTACAAGGTGGGTTGGTAACATTGCGGACAATTTTCTTATGAAATATATAACAGTGGTTTAATTATCATAAATTATTAGTATGGATATCTTAAATACATTTATTTAAAGATTTAAGATATATCAGCTTTGAGGCATCTATGTTAGATTTATGACATAGATTAAATCAGCACCTTGAAATTGATATTCTTCAACATCATTGAAATACGTATTTTGAAGATCTGTATATTAGTTTATTAGATTTTTAAATAAATATATATATTTAGGTGCAATGAATGTTTCACATATAAAAAATTATCAAATTTATGTTAAGAGGCTTTTTGTTAAGCATCCACTCCATTACAACCCCTCGATATCATTGTAATATGGTAATTATACTTATAATCTTCTCAACATTCAAGTGGGTTGATCAAAATGGATCAAAAGAGGGTGAACAACTTTAAAGATAAGTAGAAATAAACTGAAAGTAATTGACAACTAGAGCAAGTGTAAAGGAAATGAATTAAAAGTAGGTGACTTCTGGAATTGCTGTAAAGAGTGGATAAAAATACATTTAAAGTTGTTTGATAGATAGAAACATCACTTATCTAGAAATACCCTGAGAAACACTCATATCAGGAACCTCTACGAAAAGTTCAACCTAGGAAAAACCATCTTTATTGAATGCCAAACCAAATCTATTTTGGGATTTTTGTTCTATAGGAGGTCAACACTGTTAAAACTTTACGCTATAGTATGATCAATATCATGTGATTTTGAGCTTAGTTTTCTTGGGTGAGAGGGTCTCCTTTAAGGCTTCTCTAGGAAACAAAAATCTGTTTTAACCCAATATTTAAACAGCAACTAGCTTTTTATTATGATAGACAAGATGATTTAAAGCACATCTTATTGGATTTGTCTATAGGTAATAGTCAGTGGTTTTCCCCTATATTGATAGTTAAGTTTAGCCAAGGGATATTGAAGACCATAATTAGAGAGAGAATTTTAAGGCTGGTGAAATGCTCAGAACATTCTTATTTTCATCTTAATGGAAGCTAGCTGATTGGTTAGCCCCTAAAGTAGCTAATTTAAATTCCAAACACTGGAACATATACCTATGATGACAGAATATGAAGTATTTTGATTAGTGTGTTCTTTTAGGTAATAACAAATTTGTAAGATGTTTTTATGTTATTTCAATTTTGAGGATTTGGTTTTAGTTTTTATATTTTTCATTTCTTACTTTAGTTTATTTATGAGGATTTATAATTAGTTTGAACTTCAAAATTTTAAAGTAAATAATTAAATTTAATTATAAATTTTATCTATTTTTTTTAATAGTTGTGAGTTGATCTAGTGTACATCTTTGTAGATTTGTTAGGCATGTTTTAACAATATCTCTTGTTCATTTGTAAATACTATTTGAGACAATTAGTAAAAGATTACTCACACGAGCATCATGGTAGCATTGTAGAGTATCCTAATTGTATCATTCACTTGCATCATCATCCTAAGCATTATGCATGGTTGATTACCGTATAAAACTGTTGAATTGGTCTACTTAAGGGCTTGACCAAGGTAAAATCAATCTTTGCCTAACAAGTTTCCAAGTAATGGTTATAGACACCACTTTAGATATAGGTGTAACAAGCCAAAATAAATATTTTTTGGATTAAGGCAAAAACAGGTTTTGAAGAGGCCAAAATAAATATGTTGTAGTCTTCCTTTTCTTACCAATTCACTCCTACAAGTCTAGATTTAGTTTCATAGGTGCAAAGATCACCATTGTATGCACATATTTGAACTAGATTAGATTACAGATAGTTTACCTACAATTTTCATAGATAGTTTATAGATTTTGAGGTGCCATTTTTTTAACATATTGACAAATCAGTTCTTAATCCCTTAACTATATATTCCTTCATTCAAAATTCAACTAAGTATTGTATTTAATTCATTTAGATTTCATAAATTTAACTACACATTTATTATTCTAGTTCTTACTCTAAATCCTCGGCTTTTATTATTGTTTTAATTAATTTGGTTAGGACATATGCGTGATGTGATTTATTCCTTCACATTTATTGGCAAACCTATCATTGTGACATGACCTAGGGTTTTGACCCTGGGTTTATTCTTCTTTTAGTAGGACTTTCAAATTGATTTTTGTTTGAATATTTTTTTTTTTAGATCTCATCAGGGTTTCAATTTCCCTTTTCTCATGTTTCATTGGCAAACCTTTCCTTAAGGTTTTGTGCTTCATCATATGATTTGGTTTTCATCTCACACTAATTGCCATTTTTTTGCCTTCAGGGTTTTATTTGCTAATTTATTATAGATGACATTGCTTATTGTTGTTTTTTGGTTTTATAATAGGCCTTATCTCATTTTAATATCATTTATCCATAGGGCTTTTGTGAATTATTTGTATGCCAAAGTCTCATTTTCCCTCAAGGAAAAGCCCTTGGTTAAATCATTATTATGACACAAGTTAGTGAGAATGGTGTTTTTGTTAGACTTGATATGGGTACTCTTATTGCCCCTAAGGTTTAGAAATCTGATGATGAGGGACATTTAGAATAATAGTTTGCAAATGATCTTGCTAGTTTGGTCGATGTGGTTACAAATCCTTTCATGATTTGATAATGCTCCATAGGTACATGTTTGCCCCTCGCCCTCGCCCCGCCCCAACCCCCCCCCCCCAAAAAAAAATAAATAAAAAAAATAAAAAATATATATATATATATATATATATATAATCATTTTTGGATTGGGATATCCTTGAGATGACATGATGCCAAGGGACACACCCTTGCCATGCCTCCACCACTAGTAGGAAATGTGTCTCCTTGGGATGTTTCTCTCAAAGAGGGAGCACTTTTGGAGTGTATCCTTTAATGGGGACATTGAGGGCATGTTGGGATGCCCCTAGGACCCTTAAAATGTCAGCTACTTCCCTTGAATGCCTTGGAAACTTGAAGTCATACCCCATGTCTAATACACTAAAAACTTATTTTAAAATTAATTTTTTAAAATTTGAGCCACTAACCCTAATCCTAATAGTCCAATGAGTCCCATACACACCCTAAACACTAAAATGCTATTAAAATTGCACAACCCTTGTCGTTTAGACTAGTTGGATTCTTTTAACTTCATTGTTAATTCTTTGAAGAAGAAAGACTGGCTAAAAATACTGAGGACTTGGTGTTGATAAAATATTGAGAGTATGTTGCCCCTAGACCCTTGTGAGGAGTATTTCCCCTCAACTCCATTGAGGGCATCACCCCTAGATCCTTGCCAATTACATCCCCTTCTTCATAAATTAAGGTCCTTGATCCCTTGATCCCCTCATTCTTAAACCCATTGGAATTATGTGATCTGATACTTACTAAGCCACGTAGTTTGTAAGTGCTTCAAGGCATTGGTGTTAAGGTCGCCCCTCTAGTTCTTTGAGTGGTGCTCTTTCCTCACAATTTCCTCTTTTTCCTCAATTTGGTATGTCTCCTTTTTCCACACCCTATCATGTTGGTTATAATTTCTATTCTTTCTCATCTTGCACTCCTTCCCATCCTACTACTGTTTCACCTACTTTCCATGCTATCCCTACTAGTGCCATGTGACTACCCATGTTAGTAGCGTTTCTTCTATCATTTCCCCTTTCACAATTCATGTTGCATCTTCTCCCCATCCTTCTATTGCTATCCTTGTCTCTACTATTATCATCCCTCACTCTACTCTATTCATAGATATATACCTAATTCGATATCACATTCCACTCCTTTAATTGTGGCCATGCCAATGCCTTATCATTCTCTCCTATCAACCTATCTATATCCATTTTTTTTTTGTCTCATGTTTTTGCTACCACTATCCCAATGTTTACCTTGGATGCACTTATTCTAATGCTAGATAAAGTAGAGATAAATTTGATACTAAGTTTAATGGTCAATATAAAGTTGCATATTTTGAAGCCTAATATACATCACTTGCATTTGGTATTGTTAGCTATCGTAAAACACATTTAAGATTGTTCACTACTACATGTTTGAACTATGCGTATGAATATAAAATTTTGGCCTATTTTTTCATGTATTTTGAAAGTTAAGTTATTGAATGATTTTTCTCTTTACCTCGTGGATCTAGTCATTCTTTTTCCAAATTAGTAAAAGCATATCTTAAGCACTTCATTATTAATATGGGTCTAAAGAGTACAAGTGCATATTTTTTCAAATGTGCCCAAGGATCTAATGAGTACATGTCATGAGTATGTTATTGGATGCACTTATTCCAAAGCTAGATAGAGTATAGAGTAAATTTGGTATCAATTTTAATGGTGAAGATAAAATTGCATATTTAGAGGCATAAAATACATCACTTATGTTTGATATTATTAGCTATCCTAATACATATTTAAGATTCTTCACTACTACATGTTTAAACTATTTGTATGAATATAAATTTGGCTTTAATTTTTTTTCATGTACTTTGAAAGTTATGTTATGGAATGATTTTTCTTTTTGCCTCATGGATCTATTATTCTTTTTCCAAATTAGTAAAAGCATATCTTAAGCACTTCACTATCAATATGGGCCTAAAGAGTACTAGTGCATATTTTTTTGAATGTGCCCAAAGATCTAATGAGTGCATGCCATGAGTATGTGATGATATTTGATTCCTAATGTTTTAAGTTATAAAATTAGTCTAATGAAAATAAATTACATTTATTTTATTAAGGGGTTTTTGTCACCTCTATGAGACAATCTATACTTGAACAAATTTCTTTCTTGTATGGACATGCATGCTCATTTGAATAATATTGAATTGAATTTATTTCTTTAATGTGATTAAATACAGTTCATCTTCTCATGCTTCTGCATTTACTCACCCTTTTAAGTTCCCATAATCTAATAATTTTACAAAGGGTAACAATCATAGAGAAAAATAGGCTAATGCTCATCATGTTGCTTATACTTTCAATGTGCCTTCTCTCAGGATTCATAATTTAGAAATTTTAATTAGTACAATATTATCCTTCAAAGTTTATTTGGCTCTAATTTTATCTCTTCCACTTATTCATTCACTAGATCCAACTAGAAGGCTGCCCAATAACTATAACGAGAATATATTTTGTAGCTTTAATAGAGTTAATGTTCATCTTACTCAAGGGTATATGCATTTGAAATATAACGTACAAGATTTAATAGACAATAATATGATTCATATAGAAGTGTTGAAATAGGTTGTCATTGATATCAACTCATGATACATATGTAGGGCAAAGAGATGGATTGATGCAAATGTAAATATAGAGTCACAACTGTCGTAGGTTAATTTGGGAAATACCTGCAAAGAACCATTAGGCAACCACAAAACCAAGTTCTAAGAAAAATAACCTAAACAATCAATGAAAGATGAATTCAGAATGCATTTAAATGAAAATCAAAATGATTATACTTAGCATCGATTTCATGACCTCTATTGTTCTTCTTAATCTTCTTGTATGATGACTCTCAGAAACTATGTGTGCACAAAGTAAATTCGAAAGCGAGTTCCTAATTTGAAAACATGAAGATATCAAAGGTGCGGTTGTTGAAATGAGCAATGAGAGCTCAATTTATAGATAAATTGGGATTTGATTGGATGGCTAAGATTGATTTGGGATTGAGAGTAATCAACATACAAGATTAAATAAGAGGACTTGTTAAGTGAGGATAAATAGGAAATTGCATTCCCAAGTGGAGGAAGAAATAGAGTTGAGTGAAAATAAATATTGAAACATTTATTTTCAACCAAATATGCTATTTGAATGTGCGGGAAAGGAGTAGTGATGAATAAGTTGAGTGAAGAGTTAAGCGAGAGGGAAATTAGCAAGTGGAAGAGATAAGTGGGAATGAAAATTGGAAAGCGGAAGAGATAAGTGGGAAAGAAAATTAGAGTGTGGAAGAGATAAGTGGGATCATAAATAAATAAATAAAATTCATTTATTTCACCCACACATGGTAATTAAATAAATTAAAAAATTATTTAATTAGAATACCTTGAACAAAGGGATTAAATAATTAAAATAATTATTTGATCATGGAAGAATAATTAGCTTAGAATAAAGAGATTAAATAATTAAGTGAATTATTTAATCTAAGAGGAATAGTTAGGATTAGTCAATTAAGATCAAGATTAATTGTTTTTGATTAAAAAAGAAGCGTTAACTAGGGCACCGACCCTTAAACATAGTCATAGACCATCAAAAACTAAAGCCCATAGGCAATACAACACAAAAGCATATGGGAGCAAGCCCCAAACAAACAACTATCAAACCTTCAACAACCCAAACCGAGCGCAAGGGGGGGGACCCAAGCCTTGACCAAGGGTGGTTTGGGGGGTGGGGAGGACTTCCCCTTTCGCCTACGACAAACAACAGTCCAGGCGATACTATCATCGGGACCATCAAAAGAATGCTCAAGCAATGAGGATCCAGCTTGGGAACCATCACTAGAGCCAACGTTATGTTGCTGCAGGGCAAAATCCAGTTGACGTGATGCAATAGGGGGCTACAGGGGATCGACAACAAGTTGTTGTAGAGGAGTGGCATCAGGAGAAAAACCAGTAGGTAGAGAGCAGAGTTGCAAGTCAGTGGTGACAATAGGTGATCCCATAGGGGCGGGAGGGGCCACAGTGAAATCAACTGCAACATCAATAGTAGTAGGATGCACCTCAACCTCATGAGAGAAGTCATCCAGATTCAAATCAATAGCATGGATGGTCAAATGATCGACAGTAGCATCCTTCCACCAAGTAGAAGCACCTTTAGAGAGAGAAATGGAGCAGTCCGAAGCGAGGTGACCCGTAGAGAAACATTTCTGATAGGGAAAGGGGAGACCCTCGAAGTCTAGCAGTTGAGGCCAAGGCTGATCCCCAACCATGAGAACCACATCTCCTGGAAGAGGTGAGGAGATGTCAATATCGACTAAGATGCGGGAAAAGGTAGTGTGGTCCATTGAAGACGTCGCATCATCAACCTTTAAGAAACGACTAATAGAGTTTTCGATAGCCTCATAGCAAGAATGCTCCCAAAAATGAAGAGGGAGATTATGGAGGTGAACCCACACTGGATGCACGTTGAGCGGTTCAGTGAGAGGATTGAAGGAAGTTGACCAAGGTTTGCAAGAGAGAGAATGCACGCCCCAAGCCCACAACTTACCCAAAACCAAATCACGATCAGCCAGAGTAGTAAACGAAGCAATGAAAAAGCCTTTTGCACAAGGAAAAAGCTCAATATTGTGAGTCACCAAGGGCTTCCAAAAGTTACTCACCCAGCTATGGAGGTCCAATAGTGTAGGCCAGAGCCTTGAAAATATGCACCCTAAAGTACAATTCTGGTAGAACCCAATGTTGTCCACCACATCCTATCCACAAACCACCACAGGGGAGGATTTGGCACAAGGAAGCGGACGAACCCCCCTAGAGGGATGCACAGCAGATCTGGCAACACGAGCAAAGCTGCACTTGCTAGTAATAGAAGGTCTAGGCGAGACCATAGCACCTGTAGCAACCAGCTGAGAAGCATTACGCAGAGAGTCAACAACATCAACACCCTCCGATAGGGAATCCACAGGTGGGGGAGGGCACCCAGTCACAACCCCCACAACAACCGAGTCCACACAGGGGAGAGCAGAACCATCAACAAGCGTCAAGGGCACAGAAGAACCACCACCAACCCGGTTGTCAACAACCCCCACAACAACCGAGTCCACACAGGGGAGAGCAGAACCATCAACAAGCATCAAGGGCACAGAAGAACCGCCACCAACCAGGTTGTCAACAACCCCCACACAAGAAGGAAGAGAGGGGAAAATAAATGATGAGGGCATGCCAGGGAAGACATAGGACAAAGTAGTGTCGTTAGTAGCTGCAACAACACCATAAGACGCCACAGAGGCAAATGACAGGGAGGCCATGGAGGGGATGTGACCACCACCAGCGCACACCTAAACCCCAGAGACCCCAGGCACGCAGCTAGACAAAACGCTAGCCGAAGGAGTAGTGGCAAAGAGGGAGAAGCAGCCGGGGGAAGGGGCGACAACGATCGAGTTGCAGCGAGTGGGAGAGTCCATTTTGAAAAATCCTTTTAAGATCAATTGTATAGAAAGAGATAATGATGGATATTAATTAACTAATGAAGATTATTTAATTAATGTTTTAATAGAATAAAAATTAAATAGTTAAGAATTATTTAATTAGAAGAAATTAGAAGAAGAATATTAGTACTAATTAAATAATTAAAATTATTTAATCAGTTTAGATGAAAGAGGTTAGTGAACAGCATTGTCGAAGACTTAGGATAATTTTCCAGTGTCTACATTTTGCCCCTTTTTGAGACAATACGATTTTAAGTATTGTTTCAAAGAAAAAATTGAGAAATCATGCCCCAACAGACTGTGGGATGGAGGTAGGATGCCCCCTCGAGAGATTGTTTATGTATGAAAGAAATGAATGATCTCTCAAAAGAAGAGAAGAATGTTAGATGAAAGAGAAAAATGGTTAGTAAGAAGTGAAAAATATTAATTGATTGTAGAAAAGGGTTGATTGATATCAAATAAAGAAATTCTCGATTGATCAAATAGAATAGATAGTGTGATATTGATTGATTTGATGAATAGATAGAATGATTGATGGGATACAAGAAATGTTAGCTAGAAGAAATGCAAGTGAGAAGTGAAGAATGATTAGTGTGCTGAAATGAGATTTCATTAATGCACTTTTATCATCATTGAGCTTTATTATGTGGCAAATAGATGCATCGCATCATGACATAGAAATATAGTGCGATAATACAATCACTTTGCATAAAAACAAACACTTTATGGACAAGGAACATTTCAATCCATCTTGAGATGTTGTGCACGTCAAGAGTTGATTGATTGTAGAAAGGGTTGATTTATATCAAATGAATAAATTCTTGATTGATCGGATAGAATAGATAGCATGATATTGATTGATTTGATGAATAGATAGAATGATTGATGTGATAAAGAAATTTTAGCTAGAAGACATGCAAGTGAGAAGTGATGAATGATTAGTGTGATGAAATGAGCTTTCACTAGTGTTCTTTTATCATCATTGAGCTTTAATATTTGGCAAATAGATACGTCACATAATGACATAGAAAGCCAAAGCGATAATGCAATCACTTTGCTATAAACAAAGATTTTGTAGACAAGGAACATTTCAATCCATCTTGAGACGTGGTGTATGTTAAAGGTCAAGGTATGTGTGATAGTCACAAAGTGAACATGCCAACACAGACACCCAAGACATACTTGCCCCATAATGTTATGAAAACATCCCACTAGTAGAAAACAAAAAAAAAAGATCCTGAACCATCCTGGTCTCTCTCATCACTTACAAATATCCTTGAGTAGCATAGGAATATGATCAAAGATAAATCAATGGAAGAATAAGACTCACCAATCCAACGAGCCAATAGCCATTTTGATCTTATTTTCAAAAGTGATAATTTATGTTTGATTGATAGGATGATCATGTCATCTGGTTTCAAGAGTGAAGTACCTCGTCTAAGACATGACATAGTCTGGTTTGAAGTATACAACACCTTGTATAAGATTCATGATAATTGACAAAAAGATAGACAATGTTGATTGATTGATAAGACAAGTTGACCAATTTAAATGTTGCCTAGGTTGGATGGTTTGTCTACGAATGCATGATTTGTGAAGCACAACGTTTTATGTGTTTTCTATCTGTGTCTACTTAGATGTCCGTCCTTACAAGAGATGATTTATCGATGAAATGAAAATGATTGTTTTTGGGTTTTGATTTATTTCAAATTTTAGGTGTTTTCTAGGGTTATTTGATTTTTTTTCTTTTCTTTTTTTAGGACATTTTACAAATGTTTTTGGATTATTATTAGGATGCTATTCAATTTTTATAGATTTATTTTATGACTTTATTTGATTTTTAATTTTTTCAGGACTTTTAACAATATTTATTTATTTGCCCTCAGTGTTTAGTAAGGCATGGACAACATAAATGAATGGATGGACTAGAAATGGACAGAAGAAAGATAGTGGGAGGATGAGTTGGTTTGCAAGGACTTTTTGACAATGGGATAACATGTTCTTACCAAGCTAAGAGATTGGACATGACAAGACAAGGTGGTAGCATGGTGCACCAAATAACATGTGGTCCACTGGAATGGACATGTCAAGAGGTTTTTTTCAAAACATGTTTACCAATAAATACATTTTTATTCTACATCAAGATCAAAAGATGGATTTGGATAAGATAATAATAAGACATAGAAATGACAAGCAAGACCAAGAATCGATAAGGGATATGAATAGGATAAGGGTGTGATGAGGAAAGCAATATGGAAAAAAAGGATGTGGACAAGGTGAAGCAGATAGGACGTGAGGTGCTTAGGAGGATCCTCAGCCTTGTCAAGATTAGAGGTGGAAAAGGGGATATGGATATATATGGGATAATGGATACAAGAGATGAAGGATAATGAAGGATGATATGAAATGATGTGATAATAGATACGAGGGGTGGATAATGAAGGACAATAGGATATGACAGGATAATGGATACGAGGGATGAAGGATAATGAAGGATGATAAGATATGACATGATTATGAAGTAATGCATAGAAATAGGATATGATAGGATAACATAAATGAAACCTGCCCCCAAGTGTGGAATGCAAGAAGGTGAAGGATTATGCATGACGCCTATTTGGAAGGGTTTCATCATGGTACTTGCCCAAGGTGCCTATTTGTCAAGTTTTCACCAGTGGATGAATTATTTCTCTTTACTATTTTTTCTACCTTTTTTTTTTTTATATTTTTTGATATTTTTTTTAATTTTCTTCTATTTGGAAGAGAATGGATGCCTGATAGGAAACAAAGGAAGAAATCAAGCATCTCATTGTCTGGATGGTACCTTTGAAATTTATGTTGCAATGGACCATGGCTATTGAAGGTATGCTCAAAGATGTTGGTAGGATAATGGATAAGGAGAAGATATGGATAATTAGATCGAACTAGGGTAAGGATTTATGTAAAGGATTGGATAGTATGGATGAAAGGGTGGAAAATAGGTGTTGGATACTGGATGGGATATTGGAGGATTTGTTCATGAGCGGAGAAAAATGTTGGCAAGATCAACATTGACACACACCTTGAGGGGTGGTGGAATAATGGAGGAAAAGAGGGTTTTGGATTTTGAGATTTTGATGGATGAATGGCTATGGATTTTGGGACACAGGGACCCAAAATAAGTTTGAAAGGTTGAGGACGTTTAGGAGAAGGGATAGCGATTTTGGATGCCAAATTTGATTTTTCTTCAGGATGTTGTGCTTCAAGGAGCCGCTTAGGAATCCACATAGTTTTTGACTTTTCTTTCTTTTGTAGTTCCTTGGAATAAATTGCTTCTACAAGTGTCTTAAGAAACCATATAGATTTTTCCTTTTCTTTCTTTTGTTCAACTGAGCTTTGTGGCGTTTTGGATATTTCTTTTTCTTTTTGGATCATATTTTACTTTGTTTTTACATTTCGATTAGACAGGACATGTTGATCCTTAAATGTATGTGAATTTTTGGACTTGTAGATTTTATGCGTGGAATCCAAATTGCTTGGGAGAGGAATATGATTTATGGTTTGATATGAATGATATGAAGGTATTTTAAATGGGTGGAAGGTTCTCAAAGATGTGTTCCTTTGCTGATCTTGCACAAGGGATGGAGGGATATAAGGACCTAAAATGGATGGAAGGGATGACAAGGAAGACATATATTTGGACTTAGATTTAGTAGGGATACCAACGCCTCGAGAATAAGGTATGTTCCTGGGGCCATGAAAATCAGGGTTTGCTTTGATAAGAAGGGATTTTGATGTGCCTTTTTCCTATAGGCCTAATCGTTTTCCTTGATCAATCTTTTGATTAATGAGGTACTCGTTGCTTTGGGAACAAGATGTGAGTCCTTTTTGAGGTGGATACGGTATGATAGGATTGCAAATTAGATCTAAACCAATGGAGATGGAGAAACTCATTTGATATGTAAGAGGTTCATTAACAACTTTCACAAAGGTGTTGGGATCATGTGGGGGACTAGGAGGAATAATGGGATCTTTAGGTGGATATGAAGCAATGATAGGATCTTTACATAGAATAGAAGGAATGATAGGTTCATCTCAAGAGATGGAATCTTGTGGGGGACATGGAGGATTAATACATGGAGATGAAGAGATGGAGGGATCTTGATGGGGATCCATAGGGATTACTAGATCATCAAGTGGATATGGAGAGCTATGACATGGGGATGAAGGAACATTTTGATCTTGACAAGGATGATCATTGTGTTCCATTTTAAGGGTGTTTCTCTCTTGACTTTCAATGGGATCGTTGGAAATGATGAAAGAGATATATTGATCTTGCTCAAGGAGCGAAGTGTCAACAATACTTTGGATAGGATGGACAAGGATGGTGGGATCATGAAGAGTGTCTAGGAAGATGGGATCTTGGTCAACAATTGGATGGAATGATAAGTTTTTCAGGATCTTGATCTTGATTTGTTTCAAGACTCATTTCTTCATACTCTGGATAATCCTTTTGACATGGGATATAATTTTGAACATGCAAGGGGGATTTTAAGAGGGATTCAATGTTTTGACATGAAGGGAATGGAATTTGCATGGGCCTCTAGAATGGGAGCATATGGTGACACTGGGTCTCACATTTTTGAAGCATGAAAGGGATGTGCATCTTGAATTGGATTAGCTTGGAAATCATATATATATATATATATATATATATATATATATATATATATATATATATATATATATATATATATATATATATATATATATATATATATATATATATATATATATATATATATATATATATATGTAATCTTGAAAGGTGTTAGTAGATGTATGAATTGATGGAGATGGTATAGATTACTCTCATGAAACTTCAAAAGATGAAGGAATGGTGAGAGACATGGAGGATCCTTGAGGATAAATATCTTGAGGGGAGGATGAGCCATTGCTATACATGGGTAGATGATCACGTAAATAGAATTACTCTTTTGTGTATAACCTAGTATTTGAATCAAATAATCTAGAGTCTTAGTTTTGTGTTTTCCCTGTTTGGGCGATCTTGTTTTTGATGTCACTCCAACATTTTTTTGGGATATCCTTGATGGTGAATTTGAGGACATAAAAGGATGTCCATTGATATGTGATGCAACTAGAGGGAAAGTAGATTGTGTAATTTCATGTGACCTTGATAAGGTTTGAATCGTTTGTGCAATTATTTGCGGTACTGAGGGTTGTGTAGATGCTTGAGGAACACTTGGTTGCATTGGAAGAAAAAATGGTTCATAATTTGGTAGTGTCCCTAGTTGAATTATACCACACTCTGGTTGCATGTTTTGGGATGGGATCACATTAAGATTCAATTCAAAACCTTGTTGTTGTGTTAGGTTGACCTATGGTTGTGTCAGATTGAATAAGTTTTGATTTGAGATTTGATTGAATGGAGTTTGATCAAATGAGATGTGACTTGAGACTTGGTCAGAATGAGGTTGATTTGGGACTTGGTGGAAGATTTAGGTCATTTTTTGAAATTGTTTCATCATGTCTATTTGTGAGATGAGAGTTGGTATGTTTGATTGTGTGATGAGAACTTGTACATCAACTGGCTCAAAATTTGGATTTGGATCTCTAAATTTCCAAAATAATTTGATCATCTAGGGTTTACTCTTTTCAACTTTTTTCACTTTTTATTCTAAGATCTCTATTTCTCGAGCTAGTTTTTCCTCTAGTTTTTGTATTTGGACATTTGTTTCATGCGATGTCCCCATCTCAACAATCAAAACATGATAATACCTGCTCTAAAATAGAATTTAATAATAAATAATAATACAATTAAAATATAAAAAATAAATATATAGACTAAACTAAATTGTTGGTAACATAAATTACTATTATTAATTATTAATTTATTGATAAACATTATTAATAATATTAACCATTAATTTAATAGTTAATAATAATTGTTAATTCGGTGACAAGTAATAACATTAATTACAGATATTAATTATTCTATTGTAAATATTAGCAAATAATTTCTTAATTGTTCTTGGGCGTAATTTTTATACTACATCTCCTTTTGAGAGTCGTGACTCAACATGCCATGACTCATGTACGTGTTTATATAGTTTGTGATTCTTGCACAGAAGGGGTGGAGTATAATGAGAATAGAGATATGAAAGATTCATACCAAACATCATGAAGATTGAATAAGGTCTGCATATGGAAGAAACTTGGTTCGAGCCAAGGGGATTGTTTTACTATTCATCATTATGGGACCCAAATACATAGATTGGGGATAAACAACAATAAAGAAGTGATTAGATATTAATGCAATGGTGGAGCCTATACAAGAAATCGTTGATGTAGTACATTATTGACATATCAAGATTTCTATAATCTTTATCAATTATTATTTAATCATTTCCAATCACATATGTTCATTACAAAATCAGACAATGCAAATAAAGAAATGTAAGTAATTGTCCTTTAATTGCAAGTTGTTGAATAAGGGGATTAGAATGAGGAAGGAAATGGGAGTTGGAGGACAATGCATGGAAAATATACTAGGTGGGGAGTCTTCTATCTGACATAGATATCTAAATTAGAGAAAGAGGACTTCAAAGGGAATTAGGATTTATTCATATTAGAATAAGTTTACCAAAAGTGCTTGGTGGGTCCCAAACAATAATAATTCAAATTCTTATAGTAGTAAGATGTTCAAATGGTGATTGCATCAATTAGGAAAGATTATTAAGGATTCATGGACTGATTTGATGGTTAAGATTGAAACATATTAATGGAAAGTTATAGGAGACTTGGAGTTGACCAAATAGAAGATTTATAATTTTAATACCAATAGAATAAACAAATGAAGATGATTTATGGTCAAATGATAGCAGATTGAAAGGGAGAACTATTGCACAAGTCATGAAGAATATATTTTATTATGGCTCCAATTTGGAGGTTCAATTGAACTGAAGCAATGTATAACATTAAGGCACATAGCTCAAGTACAAAAATAAGATAAAGTTATCAAGATTAAGAAAAATCCCAAATGGGGACATTACATTTCATCATGATAAGTTTGATCCAAGTTTTGGGACATGCATAAGTTGGATTGACATGATTGATTGTTTGATTGGGATGACATGGTCTCATAAGAGTTGGAAAATCGATATGGTGATGATGGTCTTTCAATTTGAAGGTCACCTTCTCTACGATACCAGTAACACCAAGTCATCTTATTTGTTTTGCACTAAGATCAAGGATGTTTGATGATGAAATTGGGACAATACTTTTATTTCTTTGGAGTCTTTGAGATTTTGAATGAAATGCAACTAAGGATGACAAATGCAACCCTATTTTTTTTAGATTTTTGGTAATTTTGGAAAACTTTTAGGAATGCAAACCTAAAGATGCAACCTTTGGAAATTGAAATGAAGTTGAGACCTTAATTAACAAAGAACAAAATGATAGGACAAAATTACAATGCCTCACCTATTTATTTGATACTAAGCTAGGTTTGACATGATAGTGTTGATAAAAGGACCAATTTTTGGACAAGGTCAAGACTTCGTAATAATAACTTAGGGTACAATCTAAAGATTTGATTTTTAAAGTTTGAGAAGCCCAATTTTGGAGACTAAATGCAAATTGGTGATATGAACCAGGGATAGTGCAAGGACATGATATGAGAGATCAACCTAAGACAAAACTAAGGTTTTAGAACCATGCAATGATAAGGCTAATGCAATTAAAATGTATGAGGACAAATGATTTAAGATATGGAAAATCCAATCTAAGTCAAGACCTAATTTTGGGACAATGAGGACAATTCAAGGGTATGAATGGGCAATACCTAGGAAATGATGTTGAGACCTAGATGCAAAAGGACAATGACAACGCAACTAAGAATGACAATGAATAGGTTCTAGGACCTAAGGTTGGACAATGCAAGACCTAACCTAAAATGACATGACTATTGAAATCAAGGAGTCCAAATTTTTAGTAGGCCATGTTGTTGAAGACCTTTTCAAATTTTTGGATGATAGTTTTGATGTTTGACACAACTTTTCATTTTGAAGACCTTGCTTGAATATTTGTGATCAAGTTGTTTTTTGTGACTTTGTTTCTGATATGATCTTTGTTTTTTTGAGTTTTTATGTCAACAAACATAGAATATAGAATGGATATTTGACTTTTTAATAAAATAAAAAATACATTCAACATTCAAAACCTAGAGGTTTGACCAGGACTATACTTGTCGAATCCCCTTACAATAAAATATTGCATTCAACTAGATAGATAGAAGCCTGGTAGCACTAGCTCCCCCTTACACGACACTCACTTCTCGGGAATACCAAGCTTAAAATTTCTAAAGACCTAAAGGTCTATAGAAATTTTCTATCTCAAATTGAAGAGTACATGAGGGGTGTCTTTGGAATGTACATTTCACAATTCCTCAATCAACAAGTAGAAGGTGTGATACTAAAACAATTGGCTCGTAGTGGGGGTCCTTCAGGGTTCCCAATGTCTACCCATGTGATAGTGACTCACTTAAGAGCCTTTCCCAGTCCTTGTTAAAGGATTTTTACACATCTCACATGAATGTGGATACTAAGGGAACCGCCAATGTAGATGCACATCACCAAGTAGCTCTGACTTTCGCCTAGGCCTTTTTTATATAGTAGACCAAAGTAGAGTATTGTTTGGTTCTTTCCCTTTCCCAAATCGGGAGACATGCCCTTCTACAAAAATGAAAATTTCATGCATTATTGATCACTTTTCTCTTATACCCAAGGGAGAGGGTACCCAGTGTAATGGTGGGTCCTCTCTACACAATACAGACATATACAACACAAAAGACAATCATTCATTAACCCTTTAGAAATTCAAATGTGATCTATGCTAGAAAACACAAACATTGTTTCAAATTATTTCTTTAACCACATCTTGCATCAAATACATTAGTAGTTTGTGCTCTAAACTTTGACTCGTGTATACCACAGAGCTACCAACAATGTTAGAAAATCAAGAACTATAAAACACCAAAACCATATTGTAATCTTAAGCCAAGACAAATGTGTTATTTTCATAGTCAAACATGTTGAAGATTACAACAAATGCATCTCAGATAACCATGGTTAAATTAATCCATTGAAGTTGTGATTTTTTGACCTCCTGGATTATTCTATGTGAAACATGTCTAATTTACCACCCTAGATTAATCTAGATGAAAGTTGCATGAATGCAAGATTAATTTACCAACCTAAATTAATCTAGATGAAAGTTGCATGAATGCATGATTAATTTACCAATTTAAATTAATCTAGATGAAAGTTGCATGAATGCAAGATTAATTTACTAACCTAAGTTAATCTAGATGAAAGTTGCAGGAATGCAAGATTAATTTACCATCCTAAATTAATCTAGATAAAATTTGCATGAATGCAAGACTAAATTTGCCTTTACAACAACATAATTAAAAACACCATAAATTTCTCAATTCTTATCCAAATCACAAACCATAAAATGATTTGGAAAAGTAAGAGTGAGATATAAATAACCTAGAAATTGTATATTTTGATTATGCATTTAGATTATTGTATGATCAAATGAGTAAGACATTTTTTAGAAGAAAAACTTGCAATTGCTCCACGAAAAATTTGCAACTTCACAAAACCTCAAATAACATTAGATCCAAGCATGTTCACGTCGGGTTTACCCAAAAATGTGGTAGGTTAATTTGGGAAATACTTGCAAAGAAACATTAGACAACCACAAAACCAAGTTCCAAGCAAAATAACCTAATCAATCAATGAAAGATGAACTCAAAATGCATTTAAATGAAAATTGAAATTATTATACCTAGCATCAAATTCATATCTTCCATTGTTCTTCTTAATTTTCTTATGTGATGACTCTTAGAAATCATGTGTGCACAAAGCAAATTTGAAAGCGAGTTGTTGATTTGACAACATGAAGATATCAAACCTCCATGGTTGTAAAAAATGAGCAATGAGAGCTCAATTTATAAATAATTTGGATTGATTAGATGGATAAGAGTGATTTGGGACTGAAAGTAATCAATAGATGAGATTATGAGATTAAATGAGATGACTTGTTAAGTGAGGATAAAAAGGAAATTGAATTCCCAAGTAGAGGAAGAAATAGAAATGAAATAGAGTTAAGTGAAAATAAATAATGGAAACATTTATTTTCAACAAAATATGCCATTTGAAAGTGGAGGAAAGGAGTAGTGATGAATAAGTTGAGTGAAGAGTTAAGTGAGAGGGAGATTAGCAAGTGGAAGAGATAAGTGGGAATGAAAATTAAAAAGTAGAAGAGACAAGTGGGAAGGAAAATTGGAAAGTGGAAGACATAAGTAGGGTCATAAATAAATAAATAAAATTCATTTATTTCAACCACACATGGTAATTAACTAAATTGAAAATTTATTTAATTAGAATAATTTGGAGAAAGGGATTAAATAATTAAAATAATTATTTAATCATGGAAGAATAATTAGCTTAGAATAAAGGGATTAAATAATTAAGTGAATTATTTAATTGAAGAGGAATAGTTAGGATTACTTGATTAAGATCAAGATTAATTGATTAGAAATAGATAATGACGAGTATGAATTAAATGATGAAGATTATTTAATTAATTGTTTAGAAGAATAATATTTAAATAATTAAGAATTATTTAATTATAGGAAATTAGAAGAAGAATGTTAGTACTAATTAAATAATTAAAATTATTCAATCATTTTAGATGAAAGAGGTTAGTGATAAGCATCTCGAAGACTTAGGATAAATTTCAGTGTCTAAACCCACTATACATTTCACTACCTTAGTGGTCGTGGGGCTCACATTATTTGCACAAGTTGATGATCAGGGGAAAGAGCACACTATCTATTGCATCAGTTGTACACTAGTGGGCTATTAGCTTAAATACACTTTGATAGAATGAGTATGTCTGGCAATTATTTTCAACACTCATAAGCTTTGTCACTACATGCTCAATCACAAGACTAAGCTCATTGCAAAAATTGACCCCCTCAAATACCTACTATCAAGAGCCACTCTTATAGGATGTACCACCAAGTGGGTTATGTTGTTAAGTGAATTAGACATTGAGTATGTAGACTGAAACGCAATCAAAGGATAAGTTATTGCTAATCAAATGGCTGATGCCCCCTTACAAGGAGAACACCCCCTAATTGCAAAATTTCTAGATGACTCTATCATGGAAATCACATAGTCTACCAAATGGCAACTCTACTTTGATGATTCTTGCACACAACATGGATCGGGGGCAGGCATTTTGTTGATCACCCTTCAAGGAGATTGCACACCCAAGTCTTAAAAGATAACCTTTTCATGCACATATAATATCCCAGAGTATGAAGCTCTCATTACTAGTCTTTGCCTGGTTGTCCAATGCAGGATCACTGACCTGCATGTCTATGGAAATTCCAAACTTGTCATTAAGCAAGTCAATGATGGGTATCAAAAAAAAGATGACAAGTTACTCCCTTATTGCCACATGGTGGAAGAATTTAAGAAACACTTCACCTACATTCAATTTGAGCTAATCCCTCAGACAAACAACATAGTTGCAGACGCCATGGCTACTATTGGTTCCCTCTTGTAGATGCCTTCAAATAGTCAAAAGTATGAATTCTTGGTTGAGCATCTTCTAGTGCCAGCATACAATGTCCCTGAGTCAGAAATGGTGTGTTTCCTTGTTGGTCCCAAATCACCTTGGTATCAAGAAACCTACACCTATCTTAATGATAATACCATTCCCCCTCACCTTATCAAAACCCAACAATAGAATTTCATTCATTGATCTACTTGTTACACTATCCTTGGGGATACCCTATTTCTAAGGTAGTTCGATGGAACCCTCCTACAATGTTTAGACAAACAGGACGCTGGACAAGAATTATGCAAGGTACATGAAGGTATTTGTGGGGCATATTCAAGCGGCCTCAGTTTGGCTAAGAAGTTACTACCAGATACTACTAGCCTAAAATGGAATAAGATGCATATCACTATGTTAAGAAATGTGTGCCTTTCCAAAAATATGGTGATAAGATTCATGCAACGTCTCAAGATCAACAACCATTCATTACACCTCAACCCTTCTCATAGTGGGGGCTCGATCTCATCAGTAAAACCCGTCTCACTTCATCCAATGACCACAAATTCATAACCATCGCTACAAAATACTTCACCAAGTGGGTGGAAGCCATACCACTCACCTTTAATGCTAGCAAACAAATGCTTAAAATTATCCTGAATTACCTATTTTGTTGATATGGAATCTCTAAGGTTATCATTATAGACAATTCCAAACCTTTCAAGAATCAGGATGTCAAAGAATTATGCCATAAAATTTCCATCCATCATTTCTTTTCCACTCCATACTACCCATAAGGTAATGAAAAATTTGAGGCTTCAAACAAGACTCTTATTAAAATCCTCAAGAAAATAGTCAATGAAGTTGGTTGTGATTGCACTTGCAAATCCATCTCACCCTTTGGTCCTACCACACAAGCATTTGTATGCCAACAAGAGCCACACCAGACTCCCTAGTCTTTAGTTCTCAAGCCGTCCTTTCCCTTGATATCGAGAACACCTCACTCCAGGTGTCCCTACAAAACATTCTCCTTGATGAAGAATACAAAGTGGTCAGATTACAAGAGCTTGAATTGTTAGAAGAATGATGTCTCAAGGCCTTGAATCATCTTCAAGTTTATTAAAACCGCCTTTGACTCAACTACAACAAAAAAAGTTACGTACTGAGAATTTGACATTTGTGATCTTGTCCTTATGGAAAATCAAAGAAATCTCCATTTCCAAGAAACGAAAGACAAGTTTAAGTCTAATTGGTTAAGGCCCTATTTCATCATTGCCAAATATGGGTCTGAAGTATATCAGTTGGCTACACCTGAAGGAGAACCCTTAGATGAGCCTATGAACATCATGCACCGGAAGAAATTTTATAATTGAGCTTTAGGGAGTCCTAATTTTTCAAAAAAATCAAAAAGCATAAAAAAATACAAAAAATAAAAAAAAACAAAAAGAAAAGAAAAATCATTGCGTCCATCGATGAAAAAAACTTTTTGACACTATGGGCAAGTACCTTGGTGAAAACCTGTTCTCAGGCACCAAGTTAAATATGTCAAATCCACCATTTCTTTGCATCCTCATCACACCTCCTTGCACTTATCTACTTGTATCATATCTCACATCTATATTCCTTAGTGATGTAAGCCATTTATTCACCATTCCCCTTCACTATGCCTACCATCCTTTTGCCATCCATGTAGGCATTCTTTGCCATGATCACATCCACATATCTTCTATTAATTTCTCCCTCTCGATGAGATGATGAATTGTATTCCAAACCATGAGTAAGGATAGTCGCATCACACTGAGCTTTATCCCATCACACTAAGCTTCTCCCATCAATCTAAACTTTTCTTATCTTGCACATCAACCGAACACCCATCCATATTGTGCTAATCAAATCTAAGCAACAATACTCTTATTTTCATACCTTGCACAACCACTTGGTCTTTTGTCATTGTTTCAGTCACATCCATTATCCTTGCCCGTTGGGATGCATCTTGCCCATATTAGGTAGTTCATCCAGATCCATGTCCTACTCTTGGCAAGAGATGTCAGTTGGCCATGTGTATGTCATTTGCATGATTGGTCTTTTCGCTTTGATTTTCATAATGTGTCCTATGCCTATACCTATTTGGGGCTACCTTGATCATTCTATATCTTGGTATGTCTTGGATTGATATATATTGGGATGTATTTTTGTTGTATGGGGTGTTTGATGGTTTCTCTTGTACGATCCAACAGTCTCACATTTACACCATCATTGGTGTTTGTGAACTTGTGTGTGTTGAGGTAGCCTATTATTTGAGAGTCTAGTCCACACTTCGGATCTTCACATCATCACAAATTTTATAATCAGTGGTGTAGAAAATCCATGGCAATATCAAAAATAGGTTTTCTCTCTATAATTACACAACAAATTCCCCTCCATCCACTCCTTTAACCCATTTGTTCTAGAGTGTGAGCCAATTTATTCATTTTGCCTCCCTCTTTTCTTCTTCTTATATCCTATGTATTTAATCATGTTATGGTTGGCACATCACAAAAACTTATTCACCTTCATTTGAATAATAAATTCATTTGCATTTATTCACTTTAGAAATAATCACTTGCATTTATTCTTAGGCTTCCTTTGTATTATCATCATAGGATTCATTTCATTATTTTTAAGGTTCATTGCATTTCATCTCATTATCATTATAGGCACCATTTCATTTTTAAAGTTCTTTTTCATTTCCAATGCATAATCTAATTATTTATAGGGTTCATTTTCTTGCATATCATTTCCTTTTTGAGTTCATCTTTCATATCATTACATATCTTCTCATTTAAGGTTCTTTTCATTTCATTCCTTTATGTTGCATCATTATAATCATTTCATTATCATAACCATTTAATATCTTACTATATCACAATCACATATATACATAATTCTATACACATCCTAGCATAGCATAATCATTATAATTTTCCCACATTTTGCATTAATCACATAACACATGTATTATAAACACTCCATCTAGCATCCATCACAAATAGTAAACACATCATATAGCCATACATCCATAATCCATATTGCACACATAATAGGTTAGACATCATCATACACATCCATATCATCATATCCCAATAAGAACACACATCATCTACACATCATATAGGCATACGTCCATAATCCATCTTGCATACACCATAGGTTAGTAACACCTCATCCATCAAATCATAACAAATGCATCTCATAATAGAAATACATACATCATATGCTCATATGTCCATACATCCAAATTGCATCACAAACATGTAAACAAGATTATAATAAGAATCACATAAGGATAAGTATGCATAATCATAAATCCATCATCAAATGCATCATAGTTCATTATAAGTACAACAATATAGATGGTCACCAAAATCATGTCTTACACACACACACACACACATAAGCTCTTCTTTCACCCTTCTGATGTCTTTCCTCTGCTTCCTTTCCGCCTTTCTCCATGCTTCTTCCTTGTGTCTTTTTCTTCTAATCCATTTCATCTTTTTTTGTTGTTTTCTTCTTTTTCGAGAATTTTTTAGCAAATTTTTTAAAAAATTTGATTAAGTTCTCAAGGGGGCATCCCTTACCCACGTCTCCATGTTGGGGAATATTTTATTTGTCTTTTATCCGTCACCAATTTTTCTACTGCATAAAAAGAGAAAATGTAGATGCCTAGAATTAATCAAATTAATATTTAATTAATCTAGCCTTTTTGCATAATTAGTTAGATTAATTGTGTCAATCCTCCTTCTTAAAATTAATTAAATTATATTTTCATTAATTTTATCACCTTACTCTAATAATTGATTTATCAAAATTAATTTATCGTATTCTTCGAAAAATTATTTCAATCCCCAACCTTAGTCAATTGGTGCAGGAGCACCTAACTTTGCTTATACTCACCATTTTTGGTATTTTTCATGCTTAAGTGTTTTGTTAGTTTTGAAATTTTTCATAGGTTGTTTTGAGTAATTTAATAGATGTTTGATCTCATTTTGTGCTTGAGAGATCAAGTTTTGTTTTCCTAAGGTTTGAGTTGTCAATTTTGTGCTCCTAGGCCAAATAAGGCTAAAAAGTGGAAAATTGCCTTATAGACTTAGCAATGCTTTGGAAAGCATTGAAACATGTTTAGAAAGTGTTTTTGATCATTCCTAGGTGATTTTGGAAGGTTCATTGAGTTAGGTTTCTCAAATTGGCACTTGGAGCAACAAAAGTTGTCATTCTTGCTTGTGAAAGTTGTCATTTTGGACACTTTTTGTAAAAAGAAGACATAAATGCCTTATGTACGTACAAGAATTGATAACTACCTTCCAATACTATTTGTATGCCTCCCCCTTCTTGGTATAGGGTTGGCTTTTGTACTTTCTAATAATAATCAATTGAAAGAGGAAGCATTTTTCTGGTTTTTCTTATGTTTTGCACTCCATTTGGATAGCAGACTGTACTGGGACTTCTCTTTTCCTTACTATACCTTTTGGAAAGTGAATTTGTTGTATATTAAATTCTCTTTATTTAATTGTTTTGCAGGTTGTGCATTTGGAAGTTGGTTCTATAAAATAGTTTTCATTTTGCTCCTTGACGCCCTGTCAAGGGTTTTGGGCTCCAAAATGCATCAACTTGTCTAAATCCAGGTTTGGGCTCCCATGGGTGGACTTAGACAAGTTGTATTGCATATGTAAAATGTAAATATGTCATATTTTGGCCAAGGTTGTGCAAAAGAAGTGACTTTGAGTTTATGATAGGCAAGTTGGAGATGGACTTGGCTAGCAAATGTGAACAAAGATCAAACTTGTTTGTGCTCAAAGGTCAATTTGAGAAAACTTAAGGAAGAGGTCTACAGTGGTCTCCTTGGAGTTTTAGAGACATTTGGAGCTCCAAATAGTGTTTACTATACCTTGTAAATGTGTCAAGTTATAGTTGGCAGCGAGCACCCTGTTTTGGGAATTTAATGACTTTTTGAATCCAAAATTGCTTTATGAATATGTCCATTCTTTGGAATATTGTGAAAAGTGTTGAAAATGTTTTTGGAGGTTGATACATACCTTGGTGAAGTTTTCCAGGAATTTCTAACCATTCAAAGTGCAGATAAGACAATGAATTAGCAGTGACAATGCATATAACGGTCATTTTATTGCCTTTTCCAGTTTGTATGGCAAATGTTTGATGTAATGTCATGTAGGGAAGAGTTGGAAAATAGTTCCAAATGATGTGGCAGAGGTTCTATAAAACTTTGGAAGCTTGGTTTGTGGTGTAGGAGAGACTTTCTATGTTGTATGAGCAAAAGCCTCTCAAAACCCTACTTCTTTGCCTCAAAATGTGGACAATCATTATACTACCCTCTCAGGAGATAAAACCATAAAGATCCTCGAGTTTGGACCTTTTTGAAACCTTCCATGTCAGGTTCCATGGTGGTTATGGCCATCGTTGCACTATACAATCAAAATTCACTCAAATTAGGCCTCCTCGGGCTAGTAGCCTTTTAGCCCTGTTTTAACTAAAAAGTTGATCCCAATTGCTTTAAGGGTGTTAGAAACTTCCAAACGTTTTAATGATAGTTGCATGACACTCAAGGAGCCTCATTCAATCAATATTGATAGTTAATATACCATCTAGGGGTGTGGACCTATGGAGGAGGATTTGAGTAACATTGAAGAAATAAGTTTGAGCAAGGGAGTGTAACGACATAATAGGGTGGTTGTTTGAGAAGAGGTGTGGGTGTTGAATATTGATATTGCAAAAACTAATTTAACACAAAAGAAAAAGAATATCCTTTGGTTCCTCTTGATTGATTAAACCAATTTAGACTTATTGTGCAACTTCTCACCCAATCTCCCTATCATCAATATTTTTGTAGCGTCCTAAATTGTACTCCCTTACATTTGGTCCACATCTTAGCGTTCATGTCCCAAAGCTTGATTAGGACCTAATTCTGCTTATATCATGCAAATCTAGCCTCATTTCTACTTTACACATCACATGGCCCCTTGGTTCTGGCCCTTAAATGGGGTAGGACCGGGGTGTGGCACCTTGGTCCTCCCAATTAGGACCTCAATTTGGGTCCCCTCAATGGTCAAAATGAGCTAGTGGGAATGTGATCTCCATGTGGGCTTATGTTGAAAAATTAAGATGTTTTTCAATGAGCAAGTATAAAAGGAGGTTCACCACTCTCATTTCATCATCATAGAGAATCATAAGGCATCAAATCTATCCACATTCAAGCAACCTATCATTCATCATCAAGAACTTCTAGAGGTCTTCAAGGCTGCATATTCTTCATTCATCCATTTGGAGAAAATTACATCATTCATATGAAAGCATGTGTGTGTGATTAGTATTTTGTCATGTTCATGCCATTTCATACAACATATGTGATTATATTAAAAAACAAAGCATCATTATTAGTTATTGCAGATTTGAGGTATATCCTTCCATCATTTATTTTAGTATTTACAATATTTCATTCAAGGTTAATTCCTAAACCACAGTTTGACTTAGGAAAACCCTATTCCCAACATATTTCCCCTTCTTTTTGTGTGTAGGAAGTAGGTACAAAGCTGTAATCTTCTGAATAAGCATTATCTAGAGTGACAAATCAATCCCCCTTTGGAGTGCAAAAATTTTGGAGGACCAGGGCAACCACCTCCATAGTCTCGACGTTTTAGGAGCTCCTTCAGGGAGTAGGTCCATATGCTCTTATATTCTTCATATCCAGGTTTGTGGCTCAATCCAACAACTATAGCTCACTGTTTCCACATTTTTACCTTCATTTAAACACATTTACCCTAATTTTAGAAATTCAATTTAAAAGAGGTTTGATCAATTGATCTCCTAAAGCCAAATCCAATAGGAATTTTCAGTCCTAACACTTGTCGGTTTGTGACTAGATACATCAGATATCAAACCTCTTTTAATGTGAGGTTCCCAAATTGAAATTAGCGATTTTCATTACATCCTGTGGTGGAAACCCTAATTTCACCACTTCACATTTTGGTGAACCCAACATTCTTATACCTTAATTCTGATTTATGTTCTCAGATCTGAATTCTATAGGCATTTAAGATTCAGTTTTTATTTACAAGCTTTTTTTCCAATTAAATTTAAAAAATTTAAAGGTTAAAATCACAAAAACTCTAATTTTTATTTTTTTAAATTGAGCTGGCGGGTTGCTTAATTTGGATTAATTATTCTAAATCTGAGTGTTTTCAAATTTTAAATTCAAATTTTCATGTTTCATTTCAGATTAAATTTTTAATTTTAGAGATTAATTTCAAAAAAATTAAAAATAAATATATAATTTATTTTTTTAAATTCGTGCATTGTCTAAGTTTGTATCAATAATTTTTAATTTGGGAGCATTCTAATTATAAATTTTAATTCATATATTTTATTTTAGTCAAATCATATAAATTAAGAGGTTTAAAATTGCAAAAGCCATAATTTATTTTGGATAAATTTGATTTGTGGGTTGCTTCAAATTTCAAATCAATTTTAAAAATCAACAATGGCGCTTAATAGAACTTAATAGATGTGATTTATTTTTTATTTCACATATGATTACTTTGATTTTCACTTATATTTATCAAAATCATGTGTTGGATAATGGCTTCTTTCATTTCACATTGCTTTTTTTCATTCATAGCACTTTGGCATATTGTGTTTTTAGAGTTTCAAAATTGCTTCCTTTCAATAAATTTTATCTCAAATATTGCATTTATAATGCATGTTGTTTTATGGTCATGGTTTTAGGAAAATGCATTTCATATGTAGATCACCTCAAAGCTTTTGTAGATCCCAATCCTAAAGTTGATAATGAAAAACTCCATACTTGTCCCTCTCCTAGGAGAGCAAGCATTTAAGAGCAACATGTTCCCATCTTCTAATGTGCATACCCTAGCGCAAGGGGGGCAAGATCAAGATATTTATGTTTTATCCTCTTTAGATCCTCCTTATTCTCCTAGAGCCTATCTTAGTCATCAAAACATTTGTAGAGAAGATGATGTTATGTGTTTCATTCATGATCTATCTCCTCACATAAAATTAAGCAAAGATGCCGCCTTAGAGGATAATGATCTTCCCTCCCAACAAACCAAAGATGATATGCATGATGATAGAAAGGAAAATATTCCTACTAGTCCCTTTGTTCCTTCCAAACACACTTACACTATAAATTCCAAAGAAATCTACTATAATGTTCCTCCCCCTTCTCAATTAATAAATTCCTATAGGAGTGGATACAATATAATATCAAAATAACGTTTTAGAGGACAATGACTTGAAAATTTTGAAAAAGGAATTAGAGTCCTTATAAACACTTTTACACAAATTAATACCTGTATACATTGAAAATGGGTGATAAAAACAACAATATTGAAAGACTAACCAAGATTTAACCACAAAACCCTAGCCTAACAATAAAAAGCATCCACCATACACCAATGAAGATACCTAAGATCATGCAAATCAACAAAATAAAGAAATATTACCATTCACATGTCAAGTAGGGTTTCAATCTCCATTGTCTCCTATATCCATTGATCTTGTTTGATATATTTACTCTAAGATTTTATGTGTGCAACAAGAGCTCAACAAAGAAAAGATTGTGGTTGATAGCGTGATCGCAAAAAGACTTGATTGCATAAGATTGATTATGTCATTAGAGTTGAAAATAAAGGACAATATCCTCTTATATAGAGAACACTGTAAGAAATGGAGGGATAAGATTAAGAGGTGTAAAGATAAATGGTCGACTAGGATTAAAGGGTCACTAGAGGAAATAATTAAATGATAAAGGGGGTAGGTAAGAGAAGAATTAAGAGATGAATGACATGTGTCATGGGTAGAAAAGGCTAATGAATTAATTAAATAAATAAAGATTTATTTAATTAATAGAGGAAGGGGATGATTAAATAAATAAAATATTTATTTAATTTAGGAAAAGGACAATTTAAATAAATAATAATATTTATTTAAATGAGGAAAGACTTGAAAGGGATAAAGTGAATTAATTAAATAAATAAAGATTTATTTAATTAATAGAATACTTAGGATCAAATAATTAAATAAATAAAATATTTATTTATTTAAACAAGACAATTTTAGGTGTCTACATTTTTCCCCTCTTTGAGACAGTGCAGCTTGTCGCGTTGGCTGAAAGAAGAAAAGATAAACCTATACAAATTTTCCCCAAGATGGGAATGATATGCTCCCTCGATATATTGGATGAAAAAAACTAAAAGAGGTTTTAGACAATCTCTCGATAAGAAAGAAAGGCTAGAAAGGACTGACAAGATAGGGTGACAAGGTCATGTAGGAAAAATAAACTGACATGGTAGACTAGGGTTAAGTAACCTATATGATAGGGAAGATGGAAAAACATCCTCATTTTCATGCACACACCTAAGAGATTAGAGTGTAGAGAAAGAGCTTAGAGCAGTCAAAGCAGCCAACAATGACGGATAGAGTTCACAGGTTTGATCGAGTCCGGTGATATCAAAGACCAGACGACATGAGTGAGTTGGTAAGTACCTCAAAGCCTCTTTGTGTGTTTATGCATTTATTATTGTCATTAATGCACTTGAGGGTAGGTAAGCAAAAATGCAGAATTGGTAAAATATCTTTTGAATGCGTCTAGGTCAGTGTTGAACGCGTCTGTGTAGGATAGGTCCATCTATGTTTGTTATGGTTGTGTATACGCATGTAATCGCGTCTAGATGTAATTTTTGGCATGTCTATGCCAAGAAGGCACGTTTGTGCCAAGGGGGCATGTTTGTGAAATACAAGCACATCTGCGTAGAACAACGTCGCGTTTGTGATGTACATGCGCGTTTAGGGCAAGAAACCATGTATAGGTTGATTAAAACCATGTCTGCATTGCAAAAATGCATCTGCATCTAAGTAGGCTCAAATTGGCATCCTTGTGATGAACATACACTGTTGAGTGGTCGATAAGATGTCAAGACGATACACTCAAGCAGGGCCTATAGGAAGATATACTGAAAGATAGGCTAGAATTGACAATTTTGTGATAAACATACATTGCCAATTGGATAAGTTGTTGAGAGGATACACTCAAGCAGGGCCTCTACATAGGATCAATTGCAATGTGATGAACATATACACTAGAATGCAGTGCTATGTGATAGAAATAAGCACTAGGATGGAAGTGGCACTCTATGATAAACATGAGTACCACTAGGATTGACACAATTGATTGGATTGGATGCAAGAGTACTTGCCCCAGATTGAGTTGTGGGAAAGATTCCTTGTGACATAACGGCTACAACCAGAGTTGACCTTTGAGGAACGGGCAGTTGTCGAGGCTATGGGATTGAGACACATCATGTATTTGCCTGAGATTTGGGTGAAAACAGGATTACTGACTGCTCTAGCAGAGAGATGGCGCTCTAAGACTTGTTTGTTTCACTTTCTAACTAGCGAGATGTTAGTCACTTTAGAAGATTTTTGCAGGATCTTGAGGATACCGATTCATGACAAGTTGGTGTTATATGATAGGGAGGGAGATAAGGATGCATTGAGATGAGTCTTTGTTGAACCAGAGCTAGAGATGAGATCAGGACATGTCAGCTGGGAGGTTATGCTATCTACTAGATGTAGACTATCGGTAGTGGTTGAAGGAGTGATTAGTGGTTACCTTTGTCCTAATAGGGTGACACAAGGTATGACTGTTGGTTGAAGGAGGACTCTAGAGATGCCGGTGATAGAGCACACTAGGTATGCATGGGGTTCGTGTGTGTTAGCACACTTGTATCATGAGATTCACTAGTTTGTGTATTTCGGTGGCTGTGGGATAGGTTGCGGAGTGACTTTGTTACATGTATGGTCATATGAGTACATCACAGTGATTAGGCTAGTGCACTTTAGAGGGAGAGGGAATGGACAATCTTATGCATATTTGTACAATATGATCACTTCCCAGCCCAAGATTAGGAAGGTGGACTATTGGAGATGGGTGATGGATGACATAGATAGTCTCATATGGAGACCCTATCTTGACTGTGAAGATTGGGAGGAGGATGCTACATAGCTACTCTATGTCTTCAGGAGCAGGTATCTGATCGAGCGGATGCCATATATACTAGATAGACATCTGATTGACAGGGTATGCAGGCAATTTGGGCGGCAGTAGAGGATGCCACGGTGATTTGGAGAGTTTGCATAGACAGTGCAAGAGCAGGCTCACTGAGGACCTATTTTTTCTTATGTTGATGTTGTTACATAGTTCAAGAAATTAGTTCCTATTCCTTGGGATATACAGAGAGATGTGATTAATGCAGGCATATATGCAGAGTATGCAACCTATTTTGTGGCACATCTAGTACTGAGGTTGACAGACCCAGATGAGCCTTTGGTAACTGAGGAGGATGATGATGAGGATGATGATGACAAGGGTGGAGGCAGACAAAGGAGGCAAAGGAGATGAGCAACGAGGAGGGCGGTGAGGGGTTGAGGTGGATAGAGAGATGCTGGAGAGAGGGATAAGAGAGGGCAGGACAACTCCTCACTAGGTTGGAGGACAGGTATAGGTACAAGTACCAGGGAGAGGGACAGAGGGACAGGGACAGGTTGGGTAGGAGGCACCTAAGCATTTTAGATAGGAGGAGGGCTCCTAGGGTGGAGATAAGGAGGATGAGCTGCTAACGATGTAGGAGATTGTAGCGGGACAAGCCGATGAGATCGCGGATCTCGAGAGAGACGTGACTTGATTGAGGCAAAAACTGGCAGAGATGTAGAGGGAGAGAGATCAAGCCATTCAGCGATATATAGTCGCAAAGGAGGCACCGAGGGCAGGGAGAGAACCAACTGAGGGGGATCATGCAGTAGGCTATGCATACGTCCTCTAAGCAAGGGAGGGGATTGGGTAATGGAGAGACCTATATTATGTAGCAGTTCCTCCAGAGCTCATGACATGGAGTTACAAAAGATCCTCTTGGACTACGACCACGAGGAGAGACAGGAGGAAGGCATCTAGTGGCGGGATCATAGGTCCACCCACACCACTAGGAGGAGGGGACATACAGGGTGATCATGGAGCAGGGACTTCGGGAGCTCAGATTTCTTCGAGGCTAGCTGACTCCGAGGGATGGTCTTCATCATAGCTCTTTTGGATCCTATTTTGTATTGAACTTTTGTATGATGATATAGACACCTTCGGGTGATTTTGTAGCCATATGAGATATTTTGACATCATTGTATCATGACACTTATTATTTTGATATATATATGAGATGATCTATCCTTGCAAAAACTATATGCATGTGTTCCTATGTGATGTTCTATATGATCTATGATGATTTTATGATACTTATGATATGGATGCAAATATGTACATAATGAAATGTATTGTTGTTGTTGTTGTTGTTGTTGTTGTTGTTTTATATGCCATGCATGATGCAAATGTGAATGTATTATATGTAGATGGATGTATGATAATTAACATGCTATGATTATTTACATTATGAGATTGCAAATGTATTTATATGATATGCTAATCAGTGGTGTGTGCAGGATGTGATGCTATCATGATTTCTAAATGTATGTATATAATAAAAATTGCTAACATGTGGTGATACAAGTGCAAACTACATGAAATGCAGATATTTTGTTGTGCCATTATACTCAGTCATATGATAGCAAGCTACATAGACTCAGGGGATGGACGATGGAGGAGAATCACGAAAGGGGGATGGAAGATAGAAGATATGGGAGTGAAAGATCTTCTTGTGCTTTATCACCATTGAGCTTTATTATGGAAAATAGGTTATGACCATCTAGGTATAGGTTCGACCTAGGAAGTCATTGTACCCATTTGCATGGAGATCAGACAGTCACAAACAAGGAATACTGATAGTTCATACTAGACTCACACCATCCTCATATCCTTGGACAAGACATAAAATTACTAAGAGACAATCCACAAACAACAAAACAAATAGTAGGCGAATCATATCCCATCCTCACCTAAAGACATCCAGGAGATATAATCTCTAGTCAAAGACATCCTAGAAAAGCTAAAAGACATGTCACCAAAAGATAAAATCAAAAGAAAACCAAGACTTGACACCAACATACAATGAAATCCTCAAGTTATTTGTGTTTCTTTCCACATATGCTAACATGTTATATTTGGTCACAATGTTGTTGTCCTGATAAATGACCCATTATGTTGAAAACCATGTTGTTGCCAAAGTTTGCTGAAAGATTTGATTTGCTGAAAGCCCACTATTGCTTGTGTCTTATCTGAAACTGACTAAATCCATGAAACTAATACTTTATTGCGAAGAAGATCAGAACTTTATTGAGGATTGGCGATGCAAGTGATCTTTTATTATAGAGTGTGCATGAAAAGGAGGAATGAAAAGATGATGCTCCTCAAAACATGCGATGCTCAAGGTACCACTTCCATCACTAGATTTAGGATTTTACCCTAGTTATGGATTGGACCTGATTTATTATGGAAGGAAAGGGGTGAAAAGGGAGAATTTATTGTGAATGGCTAACCAATCTTAGGTAGATTAATAACAAGCCATGATGGGAATGGGTAAGTTTATTATGTATGTATAGGTTGTGAGTGTGTGCAAAGTGAAGTGGAAAAGGGATTGAATCCTGAAGGAGGGAGGAGCAATGTCTCTACACATGGCATCGGTAACCCGGTTTTCACCGTGGCATTTTCCCAGGGCACCACCTAAGTGGTTTTGATTATTGGATGAATTTATTTCTCTTTACTTTTTTTCAATTTTTTCAAAAAAAATTGTGTCGCAAGGTGCCTGTTTGCTAGGTTTTCACCATAGTGACAATTTTTTATGTTTTTATGATTTTTTTGTATATATACATATTATTATTTTTGATATTTTTGATATTTTTTTGTATTTTTAACATTTTTTTATTTTTTTGTATTTTTAACATTGGGACACTCTAAAAAAGTATGTGTAAAATTTGTGAAGGTTCATGTTGTTGATAGGATCTTCCAAGGGTTCTCTATCTATTGTTGAGAGTTGATATGCACCTGATCCATAGACTGTTGTGATGACGTAAGGACCAAGACAATTGGGCTCAAATTTTCCTTTATTTTCTCAGTCCTGCTGATTTTTAGGACTCTCTCTCAATACTAAGTCACCCACCTCAAATTTATGAGGCTTTACCTTATGATTGTAGCTATGACTCATCCTCTTTTGATAAGCCTTAAGATGATTAAAAATAGTTTGTCTTCGCTCATCCAATAGTTCTAGTTCTTGTAAGTAGGAGACCCTGTAGTCTTTATCATTTATTATATTGCGTAAAGAGACTCATAAGGATGGATAATCGACCTCAAAAGGCAAGATAGCTTTGACACCATAGAAAAGCGAATAAGGAGTGGCTCTAGTAGGTGTGTGACCACTTGTGCAATAAGCCCAAAATGCAGGATTGAGTTGGATGTGCCAATTTTGGCCAACGTCATCGACTGTCTTTTTGAGGATTCTGAGAATGGTTTTGTTAGATACCTCAGCTTGACCATTACCTTGGGGGTAGAATGGAGTGGAGAAGAGGTGGTTAATATGGAAGACATCATAAATTTTACGAACATCTTGATTTTTGAAGGGATGTCCTTTTTTAGTGATGATGGAAAGAGGGACACCATAGTGGCAGATAATGTAATTGAGGATGAATGTCACAATCTATTTTCCAATGATGGGTGATAGGAATGACTTAAATCCATTTCATGAAATATTTTGTGGCAGTGATAATGAATTTATGGCCATTGGAAGAAGGATGGTGAATCTTGCCTATGAGATCGAGTCCCCATTGACAAAAGGGCCATGGAGTTGTGATCAGTTGAAGTCCCTAAGCTGGTGCATGAATAAGGTCTCCATGAATTTGACATTGCTTACATTTCTGAACAAATTGATAATGAATCTTTTTCCATAGTGGTCCAGTAGTATCCATTCCTGATAAGTTTCTTAGCTAAGGTCGGACCACTATAATGTGCACCACATATACCTTTGTGAACCTCACGTAACGCAATTTGAGCTTCGTCACTTTCTAAACATCTAAGAAGAGTGCCATCTAGACCTCGACAGTAATGGGTATCAACTAAAATGACATAGCGAGAGGATTGGCGGATGAAAGTACGACGTTGATTGCTAGATAGGTAAGGGGAAGGGTATTGTTGCGAAGGTATGTGAAAATGACACCATACCAAGGGGAATCAGGACCAACAACACATATCATCTCGGCAAGAGTGATCTCATACGAGGGAACCAAAATATTATCCACCAAGAACTTGTAGTGGGTCTCATTCTGCAGTAGATCGATCAATGAAGCAATAGAAGCTATGGCATTTGCAGCTCGATTGTTATCTCTTGGAATCTTCTCAAAGATTATCTCTATGAAGTATTATTTGAATTCATCTACCATTTTCTTATAAGGAAATAATTTTTCATCTTTTGTTTGGTAGTCATCATTTTCTTAATGAATCACCAGCTCAGAGTCCCCAAAAACATGAAGTTCCTGGATCTTCCATTGAACCGTAATTCGTAGACCTGTTGTTAATGCCTCATACTCTACTGCGTTATTGGTGGAAATAAATAACAATCAACATGACTTTGGAATGGAATCCCCTTGAGGTGTGATAAAGAGGATAGAAGCTCCCACGTCATGTTGTGTGTATGAACCATCAAAATATAATTGCCAAGGCTTTGTGTGTGTCACAGTCAAAATAGATTCATTCGGAAACTCTGAAGTCATAGGAGTATCATCAATCATGGGTTCATCTGCCAATTGATCTGCAATAGCTTGTCCTTTAATTTCTTTTCTATCCACATATTCAATATCGAACTCACTTAGAATCATAACTCATTTCGCTAATCTGCCAATGAATGTTGCCTTATCAAGAAGATATTTCAGTGGATCTATTCTTGCAATGAGCTTTATTTTATGAGTGACAATGTAACGTTATAATTTTTGCGAGGCAAAAAACACCACAAGACATGCATGCTCAATCAATGTGTAATTAAGCTCATACCTGACCAAAGTATGATTGATATAGTACACTTCTCTTTCTTTACCATCATTGTCTTGTTGTGCTAGAAGTGACCCCAGTATTGTTTGTGTTGCTGATATGTAAAGCAATAGGGGTTTCCCTTGAATTGGTGGCATCAAAACTGGTGGATTTAGGAGATAATCTTTGAGTATCTGAAAATCCTATTGACATTTATCATCCCACTTGAATTTGATGTTTTTGTGGATTAGGTGCTGAAAAGGATGACATTTATCTGCAAGTTGAGGCATTAATCGTCATATAGACTGTAGTCTTCCTTGCAGGGACCGAAGTTGGCTGATATTCTTTGGTGGTGGCATTTCTAATATAGCTAACTTTCACTGGATCGGATTTAATTCCTCTCTTTGAGAAAATGTATCCAAGGAGCTTCCCGAAGGTTACTCTAAAGACACATTTCTTAGGGTTTAATCTAACTTTGTAATTCTCTAACCAATCAAAGACCACTGAAAGAATGTCCAAATGTGTTTGTCTTTATAATGATTTACCTAGGAGGTCGTTAGCATAATCTTCAACGGTAACATGCATAAGATCATGAAAGATGGTAGTCATAGCTCTTTTGTATGTGGCACATGCGTTCTTTAGTCTGAAGGGCATAACATTTCAGCTGAAAGTTCCCCAAGGATAGGTAAATGTTATTTTGTTTTGATCTTTAGGTGCGATTTTTATCTGGTTGTAGCCGGAGAATCCATCCATCAATAATAAAATTGCATGACCACCTGTAAGATCCACTATCAAGTCAATATTGGACAGTGGAAAATCATCTTTAGGACAAGCTTTATTGATATCTCTAAAATCTGTACATATTTTGATGTTACGATCTGGCTTGCTGACAAGTACCAAATTGGATATCCATTCAAAGTAGTCAATCGGTCTTATGAATCCAACGTCCAACAATTTCTCAAGTTATACTTTAACTAATAGTGCCACTTGAGGATGCATTTTCCTCAATTTTTGTTTTACAGGCTTTGCTCTTGGCGTAACCGTCAAATGATGCATAACTAGATCAGGATCCAATCTAGGCATATCCGCATATGACCATGCAAAATTGATTTTTCATTCTGTGAAGAAACTTATGAACTTCGGTCTTTCTTTTTCTATCAAAGATTGTGCTAAGAATATATTGTGTGAAATCTCTTTTGTGGCAATGTTTGTCTTGATAGTTTCCTCCACCAACATGGATGATCTCTCTTCATATGATGTCATTGGGAGAGTGTCAAACCTTCCATCTTTGAGCGCTTCAGAGAGGTTTTCACCCTCAGATACGTGCTTTCTTTTTTACTTTTTTGGGGTCAGACAATACCACATTATGGTTTTCACCATAAGACCCATGATTTATGTTTTTCTTTATATTTTTGTGACTAGAAGGCCCAACACCCTCACTGAAGTATGCTACGCTATTGAGTTCTATAGTGTATCCTTCTTTATGGTCCCCAAGCGAAAGATCATCTTGGATGCCCAAGTACTCTATGAAAGCATCATCGTTCTCAAATGTGTCTAGTTGTAAAGGTCCTTCTTGGTCCCAATTAATGAGTTGTGGATGAACAAGGGGAAGACCATCGGTGTTTTCAAAGTCAACGAGAGTGATAGTAAAGACACAAGAGTCTTCAAGTACATCAAGGTAACTGTCGAGGTCATTGCTACCACTCTCCTCATTTGTCTCAATCGTAATCGAATCAAAATTGAAATCACTAGAAGCGCATTCAACAATGGGAGTCCTCACTCTACGTGATTTCAGCCTAGAACCTAGAAACAGGGATTGTTTGGGATCCTCTGATAAAGTAGTTTGACTGACCCTAAATTTTTTGTTGAACTCTTCTTCTTTTGTGGGTTCACCTAGTTCTCTGAATGTTTTGGTGAGCTCATAATCACTAGATGGCTTATTTGAACTCCATTCCCATTCATTAGAGTTCGTGGAATAACGTTTCTTTTCTTATTAGTAATTAGAGTATAATTTACAATTCTTCTTTAGATTTGTGAGTACCTAATCTGAAGGGTATGAAACCAAGTCCTTTGGAGTAATTCTTTTTGAATTTTAACTCTATTTGTAATGGTTCAATTCTTCACTTCTTTTGTAATCCAAGAGGGCTCTTTCCATCATATCCATTATTTTGTAAAAACTTGAATCCTTTTCCATACTTTTCACATGGTATCTTAATGTGATTTTGTTTATCCTCTTCAAATTCCTTGTAAATCATTTTGTGTAAGTCTTCTTCTTCCATCTCACCCCACTTCTTGGATATAGTAGGATCCCATTTTATTGTAATGATAGATACCTTTTTAGAAGGATGTAGTCCTCCATACTCTTTTGGAGAATCCATTACTTGTCTTAGATACATAGTTTGATTTAGAGTATACTCGTCCATGCCTTTGTCTAGATATTTCCCTTTAATCTCACCTTGTCTTGATGTTGAAGGTTTTAATGATTCGAGATCAATATATGCAGATGATGGAGTTGCTTCTCTATTGATTGGTATTATTGTTTCTGATTTTGGCTGCAGGTTATTGCAATATATGAACGGACTAGGATCACCATTAAGGCTCACCTCCACTCCATTGTGTGGTAACTTGATACATTGATGCTATGTTGAAGGAACGACTCTCATTTCATGAATCCATGGACGTCCCAAAAGTATATCATATGTGAGCTCTAAATCAAGGACTTGACGTACCACATCCTTCATAATTGGCCCAATGTTGAGAGGTAAGGTTACTGTGCCCTTGGATGAGCATTCTTCGTCATCATATGCCTTAATGGTGATTGCACGTGTTGAATTCACAATGTTTTCAGAATATCCCAATTGCTTAATAGTGTTCAATGTATAAATGTTTAGACCCGCTCCTCCATCTATCCAGACTCATTTTATTCATTTTTTATGGAGAAAGGCTTCAATATGTAGAGGTGCATTATGAGGTTGTCTTACAAATGCATCATCGACTTCTATGAATGTGAGGCAATATGGAACAAAAAGGTATCCCACTATGGCTTGAAATTGGTCGACGTTCAGATCAATGGGTACGGAGGTCTCTCTTAAAGTTTTGTCAAGAATGGCCTTATGTGCAGGGGATATATGCAAAAGCTCAAGGATGGAAATGAGGGTGGCTGTCTTCCCTAACTAATCTACAAGGTCATACTCATTTTTGGTAGATGGTGAGGTTGTGGTCTTGGATGGAATACCTTGGAAGGTGACTTTACCTCGACGGGTTGTGAAATTACATTCAAAGGTTTCATTTTTGGAGGATGAAGAAAATGGTCCAATGCCTTGTAAAACAAATTTAGTCTTTAAGGTAGAACCCTCAGGAGCTTTGTCCTTTATGATAATGGTAGAAACATGATTATTCATTGAAATGTGATTAATAGTAGAATCATAGTCATAGGGCATCTTAGTGTAATTAGCTTGATTATCTATAGTTTTGACTTTTTCCTTGTCATGTTTAGGAAGAGGCTCCTTAAAAATTGCATGTTTTTCATTGGATGTATGACCATCAACTTCTATGTCACCCTTATCAATGAGATCATGTATGATATTCTTCATTATGTGACAATTGCTAGTAAAATGCCCTTTACTTTTATGATTTTCACAATATTCATCATCATTCCACCAATTTGGTTTTACTTTAGGCTCATATGGCGGATTATCTGGAATTTTTATAAGCTTGTTTGCCACTAATTTCTTGATTTTTTTCTAAATTGGCTCCCCCAAAGGTGTGTATTTTCTTTGAGGCTTTGACAACCTTTGATCATTCACTTGACTATTTGTATTAGAAGAACTTGCACTGGGGAAAATTATCTTGGGTTTCACAATATTTGCATCTACTAATCCATCATTGACTGTGTTCTTATTCTTGTTCCAAAACCAAGGTTTGTCTTTCCCATTTGATTCCTCTTTGTTCTCTTTGAATATCTTGATGACACCTTGTTCAAGGAGGACCTTTTTTGTTGCCAATCCTTTTTCATTGACCTCTTTAAAGGTATACAAACAAGCCTTTCTTAGCTCATATCCAATATCCTTGTTGATGTTTTGAGTGAAAATTTCTACCATTTGTTTTTGTGGGATATCACAAGAGCATTGACTAGCTAGACCTCTCCATCATTGTAAGAATGAAGCAAAAGATTCCCCATTTTTTTGCTTAGTATTACATAAGGTAGCCACTGACACATTTGTTTCAATGTTGTAGGAAAAGTGTTGTATCAAAGCTTTAGCTAGATCACTCCGTGACTTAATTCCAGGTGGAAGTTGGGAGAACCATTCCATTGCTTGTTCACCTAAGCTTTGTGGGAACAATCTCATCAAGTACGTTTCTTCTCCTGATACTTCAATGCAAGTTGTGAAAATTTGTCTTATGTGTGCCTTAGGGTCCCCTTTGCCTTTGTACTTATCAAATTTTGGTTTCACAAAATGTGGAGGAAATGGAGGCATTGGAATGATTCTATCAAATGGGTAAGGACATATATCTTTCATTGTATATTGTTGCTTTGGTGTATTCATGGCTGCCATTTGCTTTTGCAAATCCTTGATTTGTTGTTGCAAGTCATTTTTGGGTGGTGTCTTTTCTCTTTGAGATAGTCTCATTCCTAAGCCACCGAGTGGAGGAGGATGGATATAATGCATGTATGGTTAGTATTGATCATAGATGTGTTCATATGGAGGAGGGACATAGGTATAGCTTGGATATGGACCACTTGGTATGGTGTTGTAATGAGGAGCACTAGGTCTAGGTCGATACATGTCATGACCATGAGGATAGGAGGTATCATAAGAGTGATCGTGAGTATTTCCCTCAAATCTGACACAGGGTCTCCTCGTGTCATGATTTTGAATGTTCGCTTGGGTGTAATTGTATGCATTGGTATGATCTTGGGTATTATCATGGTCATGTGTAGTGGTAGTTCTTCTCCATGGGAAAGGATTATTGTGGGGTTGTTCATGAGAGTTCCTAGTAAAATTGGCATGAGAATAGGTATTGGGAACTTCTGGTTTTTGGAATAAGGAGGAAGGTGACACAAGCACGAGAAGCTCTCTTCTATTGCCACCATTATTAGGCCTCATAAACCTTGTATTGGCTTGATTTGATTGATTTGGATCATCCTCCAAAATTTCTTACATATCAAAATCATGGGGTAATCTTTTTCCACTTTGTGCCATAACTTGGAAGAAATATTGTCTATCCATTTTCATGATCTCTTTAACCTATTTGTTAAAATGGGGATCCATGATAGTTTCCTCAACTTCTCCAGAATCTATGGATACATTGACATTGTCATCATCATTTCCATTGTTGTTATCATTGTTGTCATTGTCATTGTTTGGTATATTACTGTGATTGTCAAATGGATTTTAAAATTCATCTCCATCAAACTCATAGGTACTCGTGTTTAAAGACCTTAGAATTTCTTCGGATTCCCTTCTAGACTTTGTGAACAGGTTTCAACCATGGACTAAAGTCTTGACCAAAAATGAAAGGTAGGATGAAAATACAAAGATTATGGAAGACCAAGAGGTGTATGAATTATAGATGAATCTAGGGTAAACTTTCAATGTCCAAGAGTGTAAGACCAAAGTATGTTGACCTTCACTCAAGAAGACCAAATGAGACCCTAAGATGATAGATCTTGATATGAGAATCAACTAGTGTTGTGTTATAGTATGTTTGTAAAGTGTAATGAGGACAAGCAAAGTGACCTTTTGACTCAAATTTGGAAAATATGTATGAGGGTAATGCAAGTCAAGGAAAATGATTGACTATGTGTAAGCAAGACAGGTTGACTGAAAAATGAAGCCCTATAGGAAGTAGCCTGAGAAGTTCTTTGAATGTGAAAACTTAAGTCCTTTTTCTCTTGACAATTTTTTGTAACTTCTCAACTATAAACACAGACATAGTTTTACTAAGCTCAAACATGATTTCTGATTCAAGACGCAGTTGTAGTAAACACAGACGCGGTTTCTAGTGATAATGACAATTTTTAGCTTGAAATTCACAATTGTGATCCTGCTCTGCACAGACACAGAAATCGAACAGAGATGCGGTTTCCACTAACACAAACACAATTTTACAATTATCTCTAGTAGACGTGATTGTATATTCTTCTAATACCCATACGTGTTTCTGCTTCACACAAACGCGATTTCCCAACACATGTGTCGTTTAAATTGACACAGACGTGATTCTGAAAATATTTTGTCGTTTTGTGCAATTGTAAAGTTGTTGAATGTGACCAAATCTCAATGTTTTGACTTTTGGTGGCAATAAAACACAACAAAAAAGTGAAGACCCAATGTTTGAAAGTGTTTTTGTCCAAAAATGATAAAGTGTTTCAATTTCAAGTGTGATTGTAAAATGTCCTTGTTTTTTTTACATACACTTGGAAAACACAACGGACACAATGTTTGCTTAAAAGTGTTTGATTGATTCTTTGACAATGAAGACAAGAGAAAATCCTAAGGCTGGCTAGGAAAATAGTTAATGGATCTCACTTGGTTTCCCAACTACACTTATTCAAAGCGAATACTTAGATGCTTGATCCCACTGTCTCCCCTCCACGACACCCACTTCTCTGGGGCAGCCAAGCACCAATCCCCATAAAAACTCCCTGTGGAGAACTTTGTATCTCTACTAAGAACTGTAAGAATGTGAGACGACATCAAAGGCCTGACCTCCTATACCAACAACTAGAAGGTTTTTGGTTTCTAACAAAAAGGTGTCTAGTAAGGGTATCTATTCGGGTGGCTATAATCAGCAGCATGTTACACTTTGTTAAATGGAAGGCCTACCAGCCTATAGAGATTACGCTCTATAAGGTTTATGGGGAGTCATAATGCCATTATAGTAGCATGTAACACTCATTTCTTGTAACTTTCATCACACACTTGAGCTTGGCTTTAGCTTGTTACCATTTGGGTCGTTCCCTCTCACTTGGCCTTATGTGCTAATTGGGAGGTAGGCCCTCTAAAAGGTAAAACAAAAAGAGCCTATTGCTCAAGACACAAAAGGTACTTGTTAATTTTAGAACACCAATTGAAGTGTTTTGCTAGACTAAAGAAGACAAAGCAAGCAATTTCAAAATCAAATATTTGCCAAAGGTCCTGCACCAAACTTGTTAGTAGTTTTGAAATGATACCCCTACAATAAGCACACAAGTTAGGTATTTTTTTAGAAATCCCAAAAAACTGTGAAATAAGGGCCTTCAACAAGACATTTTTCTCCTTTTCAAATTGTTGCACTACTTCGTTAGTACGCCCAAAAGAGGTTAGCTCAAAAAGAAAATCGGAAAACCCTAAATGAAAGCAAAATGGAAATCTAAAAAATCACAGACGCGATTTTATCTGATACAAACGTGATTAAAGAGCACAGACGCAGAAAAACAAAACAAAAACATGATTTTTAGAACTAAGACCTGCAAAACAGACAGAAGAACGCAGACATGGAAAAATGATGCACATAGGCGATTTCCAAACAGAAACCTAGAACACCAGCGACAAACGCGATTATAGAGAAACCTAACATGCAAAACAACAGAATGACCTGTAAAAACAAAAATGCGTAAATAAAGGACACAGGCGTAGAAATAAATCAAAAATTTTGTTAGAAAGGTTGTAGACGCGATTTCAAGATCTGTGATCTATAAACAAATATCAAAACCAGAAATATAGGCAGAACTATCACAGACGTGATTCTATCTGTCGCAGATGCGAAAAAATGTAGAATCATCACAATGTCAAACTTGCAACTTTCAAAAAAAAAAAAATTTGCAAATAAGATATCAAATTAAAAGGGACAAGAGTCTCACCGGGCATGCCAAAATGTATACGATGAAAATGGGTGATGAAAATAACAATATTGAAAGACTAACAAAGATCCAACCACAAAACCCTTGCCTAACAATAAAAATCATCCACCATAAACCAATGAAGATACCTAAGATCATGCAAATCAACAAAATAAAGCAATATTACCATTCACATGTCAAGTAGGGTTTCGATCTCCATTGTCTCCTATCTCCATTTATCTTGTTTGATATATTTGCTCTCATATTTTATGTGGACACAAGAGCTCAACAAAGAACAGATTGTGATTGATAGCTTGATCGCAAAAGGTTTGATTGTATAAGATTGATTATGTCATTAGGGTTGAAAATGAAGGAGAGTATCCTCTTATATAGAGAACACTGCAAGCAATGGAGGGATAAGACTAAAAGGTGTAAAGATAAATGGTCAGCTAGGATTAAAGGGTAGGTAGAGGAAATAATTAAATGATAAAAGGGGTAGGTAAGAGAAGAATTAAGAAATGAATGACATATGTCATGGGTAGAAAAGGCTAATGAATTAATTAAATAAATAAAGATTTATTTAATTAATAGAGGAAGGGGATGATTAAATAAATAAAACATTAATTTAATTTAGGAAAAGGACAATTAAAAAAAATAATGATATTTATTTAAATGAGGAAAGGTTTGAAAGGGCTAAAGTGAATTAATTATTTAATTAATAGAAGACTTAGGATTAAATAATTATATAATAAAATATTTATTTAATTAAACAAGACAATTTTAGGTGTCTACAATACCGGAGGTCTAGGACATTATCATGATTCTCCTATGGATTACCACCTTAGGATTCAAGACTTTAAGAATTATCTTGCAAGACATAAGACTTATTGTTCGTCTAAAGCTCCTTTTTGCTCATTTCATCAAACTTATGATCACCATGCTAATGATTGTTCATATTTTCAAAGAAGTATGCAAGAAATATTTGATAACGAAACTATTAAAATTGTTGATCGTTCTTCTTCTAACAATCCTTGTCCTAAATCTTAAAAGGCAAAATCTACACCAATTGATGATCAAGAACAACTAGCAACTATAAACTTTTGTAGATTGAAGTATGACAAGAATGTTGTTTTTCCTTTTGTAAAGTTTAGCAATAAGCATAAGGAGGGTAGTGAGTGTTGTCTTTTTCATCATGGTGGTTCTCATTCTCTTGGAAAGTGTAAAGCATTTAAGAGATTTGTTCAAGAACAATATGACTATGCTCATATATGTCTTTCTATCGATCTTTCTCTCTTTCTTGGTGAAAAGGTAGTGCCTTAGCACTCCCTCCACCCTTCATATTTCTCCTCACCCTATGACATAATTATTTAACTTAATTGGGGTCTCTTTGTCATATGAGGTGATGATTTTTCAATATCAAACATTTTTGGGCAGCAACATTATTCATTCTTGCCTCTATCTCATTCTCTTTCTATCTAAGGTTTCACTATTCCCTTTAGGGGTTGCATTTGTCATGTTTTGATATCCTTTCTTGCATGAAATGGTATGTCTTTATGATTAATCTCTCCTTAAGCAGAGTATGTGAACTTCCTTCTAATTCTTTGCCTTTCTCTTTTTTGAGATTACACTTTCTTTAGAGATGCATTTAACATATATTAATGTCTTTTATTTAATTGGATATTTATTCATGTGGGCATATTGTGCATTTTATTATGTTTAATCTCTCCTTAGAGGTTTTGTAGTTCTTCTTATTTTCCTTATACTTGTGGGTAATGATCTGTCTCTTAACCTCTCTAAGGATCTACGTTTCCTTTGTGGAGTGGTTTTTGTTTATGACTTGATGTCATCCCTTGTGTGAATTTGTTGTTTTCTCAAGGATTCTCTATTATATACAAGAGGTTTATAATAGGAGGAAGGTATGTATTCTTGTTCTCCTTCCTTTCTTTTGGTAGAAGATGTTATATTTGTTTAAATAAACTCCTCTTGGAGGTAGTTGTATTTTGAGAAAATATATCTTCTCCTCCAAGGATACTCTTTACACTGGTTGCAAGATATCTCTTTTTCAACTATCTTATCGTTGCTTGAAGAGTATTCCCTCTTTAACTTGGATCTATGACATTGTTGCCTAAAGGATATCTCCTTGGTGTTGAAGAGGTGTATCCTTGTTCTTTAGCTTCCTTAAGACATCAACATAGGACTATGTTGACATCTTAAGGAGGGAGCACCCATATAACTCTCTTTATATCATATTGTACCATATCTTTTCATGTCTTAAATGGGGTGTTCAAACTCGAAACTAGAGAAAAAAACTCTTATACAAGATGATTCATGCCCGAAACCAGACACAAGATTTGATATATGTCTTAGAAGGGGGTATACATAACTGAAGCTAGAGAAAACAAACTCTTACACGAGATGTCCTCGAAACCAGGCATGTATCTGTCTCAATCGGGGTTACACATTCTCGAAACCACAGAAAACAAACTCTTGTACAAGATGTCCTTGAAGCCATACATCCACCCCTTGGCATTTTCATTTGCATTATATGTCTTAAACAGGTTGATGCTTGCTCGAAACCAGACACTAGTACATTTGGGTGCATTATTCGACAAAGATTTCCAGCGAACTATGGGATTTCTTTTGCCTTGTTGGATTTTACAACGTAATTTGTGTCAAATTTCCTTTTTTTTTTTAAACCTTGCCCGTGTTTGTTGGAATTCTGATAATGGTGTTCGTCGGAAGTCCTAGTTGAATTTGGAGCATTTTTCTGACAAGCTATGGATTTCTTTTGCTTTATCGAATTAATTTGTTTTTTTTTCAAAAATTAACTCGTGTTCGTCGGAATTCTGACGTGTTAAAATTTCATGGATTTTACCTGTTGATCGGCATATGTTGGTCCGATGATTTTCACAGCCTCTTGATTTCTTCTTACTCATTGGGATAACATTATCCGATGACCTCTCTTCCTGTTGATCGGTGCGAGTTAACCCGCTAGTCTCATCAGGCATCGGGATAGCTTAAAATATACAGGCGATGGGCATAATTTCCCCAATATCTTTTCCCTTGGCGTAGGTCCTCTCAATATGTTATGTCTCCTCAACATAAGCTTTGACCCTTTATCGTCGTAACCTTTGTTGATGCATTTTACTTTTGCCAGTGTCCATCAAGATAAGTCTTACCGATAGCATCATCAGCTATTGGCAATACAAGATTTCTCCATTGCCGCTAGTATGTGTTTTATTGATAGACTTCATCAGTGTATTCTATCCCAATCACATGCTTCTACTTGTGTGTTACTATCAGGTTGACTTTTACCGATAGTGCAGATTTTGTATTTCACGTTGGAATTTTGACGAACACATTTACCTATTGATCATCATATGTTAGTCCGATGATTTTCACAGCCTCTTGATTTCTTCTTACTCATCGGGATAACATAAGTCGATGACCTCTCTTCCTGCTGATCGGTGCGATTTATCCTGCTAGTCTCATCGGGCATCAGGATAGATTAAAATGTATTCAGGCGATGGGCATAATTTCCCCGATGTCTTTTCCCTCGATGTAGCTCCTTAGCATAAGCTTTGACCCTTTATCGTCGTAACCTTTGCCAATGAGTTTTACTTTTGCCAATGTCCATCAAGATAAGTCTTACCGATAGCATCATCGGCTATTGGCAATACAAGATTTCTCCATTGCCGCTAGTGTACGTTCTGCCGATAGACTTCATTGGTGTATTCTATCCCGATCACATGCTTCTACTTGTGTGTTACTATCAGGTTTACTTTTGTCGATAGTGCAGATTTCGTATTTCACGTCAAAATTTCAACGAACATGTGGTATTTAATAAAAAATTAATTATGTGTCATCATTATACGTAGGCTCAGGGTGCAAAAATTGGGAGGAAGCGGGCACAATTGCTGCAGATAGATGTTGGACAACAACTGTACAAGAGGTTGGTCCTTTTGTTCTTGTCATCAATATTTTTTTGCAAGTTCCTTTTCTTTCCTTGCATTCTCTTGTTCACTTTGTTTAATGGTATCCACTTTGGCAAAATGCCCGGGAATTGATTATATCAGATAGTTCAACAACAACATGACATCTTGAATATTGAGGCCATCGATGGGGCCATAACAAGAGTATGAAGGTTTCAAATAAAATCTTAGAATACAAGTGTCCTTATTCCTCTACTCTCACTTGTTTTCTTTTGTTAAGGGTTTGCTTAGTTTTAGGATTTGTATATGTTTTCTTTGTTGTTATTGGTATTAGTTCTTTTACCACTTTGTTTTGTAACCCTAGTTGGGGTCTTAAATAGAGCACGAGGTTTTCTTGTTTGTTAACTATCTCATCAAAGAGTGCTTTCAAATGTTGATTTTGTGTATTTGTTTTCTTCTAGCTTCAAACCCTAGTATTCCTTGTATTTTATTAAGGGTTTGTATAATTGTCATCCTAGGGTTTGTAACTGTCAACCTAGTTCGAGCTTTGTCTTTGTGTTAAGAATTTGTTCTAACCCTAGTTCAAGTTATGGAAGTTGGTATTTAGTTATTCTCTACTTTGAGTATGTGTATCTCACAACATTATTCTTAACCCAAATTCATGATGTGATTTTCTATATGCAATGATCCAAATATCAATAATGTTATTGATTTGAATATTGATGATGCCTTGATGCATTGATCTGAATATGTCATGAATTCTTGATACTTAATATTACCAATATCAGTTGCAGTATCCTAATGGATATTACATAAAGTGGAAAGCATAAATAGGAAGATTGAAAGATGAGTGAAATGAGTTTTTTTTTTTTTTTTAAATTCTGAAGTATAGAACATCAGTTGGAAACATATAATATATAGTGGTCTATTCTTCTTCATTCATCATGGCACATATGTGATATTTAGTTTGTATGGGGAACACTTCCTATTACAATTTGAAGTAAACATTTATTAAATCTTAATGCTTGATTAGTTTCTTTCTTCTTTTCATAAAAGTTGAATATACTTGAGACTTTATTCAATCTCTTGATGATGAAACCTAAGAACAATGCAAAATAGAAGTATATAACCTATTGAACAGACATTATTCAGCTAGAATGATGTGGGCGCTCCCGACATGGATATTTTGTGGCCTTGGTTCTTTTGGTATTTTTCAGTCATATGTTTGTGCTCAACTATACAATGTGTCTCTTCAATTGAGTGGTTGGTGCTTACATAATTATTATGTATTCCTTCTTATTAGTTTTACGCATTGCCTGGAAAGACACCTTGGCTTATGTATATTGCTTCTATGAAGACATACACTTGTTTTAGTTTTTTTGATCAATCATTATTTAACTACAATTCAATAATCAGGTGTGATCAACATATGCAATTCTCAGTTCTTTTGGCATAGTTATCTTCCTGTTAGTTGTTCAATATTTGGAAAACAATTTACATTTCGTTAAAAAATGTAGTGTAGTTTTATACTATGATTGAAGGTATTTGAATTATGCAAATTGATCATATTATATCATAGCGACCTCATTTAGGAAGAGCTATTTATGACCTTGAGCATCTTCATATTCCTTGGACTACCGATGTACAGTTTTCTCTCATTGAGAAGTCAGTGGATATATTGGCTTGAACATTGAATTTATATCAAATTTATCAACCAAAGAGAGCCACCAATTTGAATTAAGGCAATTCACAAGGTTATTTGTGAATTCATCTCCATGCACATAGCAAACTAATCTTGGACACATCAATTTATGTTTGACAGTCAATAACTTTGGTAAGGGCAATTCTGATTTGAATTAGCGATCTATGGCACAACCTGAGTTCAAATTGTATATAGTCACTCACCTCGAAGTCGTCAAGTTGTATGAGAAAACAACCACATATCAATGCACTCAGGATGAAATGCATGACTATTGGTAGATGATGTGTGATGGAAAGGGCCAAAGGCCACGCTAACATCGGAGATCCATGGGCTTAAAAATTGAACCACTTAAGAACGTTGGTGGATTGTGTGGAAGACTAGCCGATAAAGAGATAAGCTCTTTTATATTTGAATCATGCTCATGAATTATCATGTTATTATTAATTCATTATATTGGGATGTTGAATCATGTTTGATTCTAACATTGATGTTTCTCTTCGAGATAGTCTTGAACGATTATGCTTCGTGCTTTAGAGGGAGCTTGGGAATAGACATGAGAGCCTATACAAGCTTTCAGCGCATTCCTTCATTTGAGAAGATGGTTGAAGGTGTGTCATGTTCATAATGATTTTGATATGGGTCCTTTTCGTAGAAAGTGAAAGTAAGAAAAAAGGAAATTAGCATTTCTCTTTCTGATTTATGAAAACTTATGATGGTTGCTTTCCTTAGTGGATTCTTATATTATGTAATCATCATAAGATTTGGTCGTGACAGTTTATATTAAGGATTAAGAGGTAGTTCTATGTTCCCTACAATCCTAAGTAAAATGGTTTGATGAAAGAATTGACAATATTCTATAAGCTTAGGATTTTGTAAGCATGATGTTGATCCAATGAATTAGTTTCATAATTTGAAATAAAACTAGGCCCAATACATTACTCTCTAGAGTTAAAAGTATGTCAAGGATCCAATGAATTGATATCTTGAATAATGGATTGTTGTGCTTCTACAGCTAACTCTATTTTTTGCAGATCCAATTGAGTTTTGGTAATTGTTGGGATTCTTGATGTATCTAGTTAAACTCTAGATAGTTGTTATGCATTGGCTATGACTTCATGAAGTAGCAATTTGTCATCATGTTGATTGGGCCCTATTTGGGCAATTTATATTAAATACATATGTAACATGTTGTGACTTGCATGTATAACGTCTAAACATTATGTAAAATATGGCTTGGCACCAAAATTATGTAGCTTGTAAATAGGTCACGACCTATACTTGTAACTTGTAAAATGAAATTATTTGTTTATATTTTGGCAAGAATTTTCATATGGCCGACCTAGCAAAGTTTAAGGCATTGTAACTCATATAAAGTCAAGGCAAGTTGAAGCCTTTCACATAGATTTGAATTATCTTGAAGATCAGTGAGTCCTTCTGCAATATCAGCGAATCTTCCTCGAAGGTCAGCGAATCTATCCAAGGCTCAGCAAATACATATTGAAGGACATCAACCATATCTTGAGATCTGTGAAATCCTTAAGAAGACAAGCGATCAGTAGAGAAGCAATCAGACATTGGACATCAGCAACAAATGTTATCTCAGTTGAGTGAGTTCATCCAATGTGCAACTCTGGAGACCTCTGATCAAGTATTCCCTACTTGGTGGTGAATTTCGAGTAAATGATATCTTCTCTAGAGACTATCCTATATGTGATTGGTATTTGGTCAAGTTCTTATTAGAACTTGTAATTCAGATAAGTTGATTTTCTCAAGCCCTAGGTGGGTGTACTTGTAATTAGTTACATTCTAACATTAATATAATCAAATCTTAATAGTGTTGCTAGTTTTTTTCTCCAAAAGGGAGGTTTTCCCAGGGTACTATTGTGTTCTTGTGTGTTTCTCTTATGCTACGATGTGTTGCATTCTCAGTTTCTATTATTTACTCTCAGTTTGATTACTAAAATTAGCATGGTATCAAAGCCTACTAAGGGTTGTGATCTGACCCAAACTACTATTCAAATTGCATTTGTAATAAATACACAACATGTCATCATTGGTGCAATCTGATCTTTATTTCTATTTTTGTTGATTTCTTTATATTTTCATAAGGATGTGAAACTGCTATTAGTGATTTCTTATTGGTCAACTGGTTATCATATTGATTAGTAATCAGCTCTGAGATCTTCCAATAGTTATAGTGGCATTATTTATCACTATATTTTGTCATCCTACTATCTTGATGACTAGATCAGGTATTGTTAATATTTTATGAGGGTTTCAAGACCCAATTGAGCATCATTAATCAAATTAGTTTTTGCATCTATGCAATTCATTGTATGAGTGTTTACTTTGATTTCATTTCAGTCTGTCATAAACTAAATAAATTCAAGATTACACTTGCTCTTAGCTACTTTTATATCATTGGAGTATATTTTATGTCATATATGTATATGTATGTGTGTACGGACATACCCATACCCAAGGATTTTTGTTTTCAATTCCATGAATCCATACCTGATTTTGTATCCATATGTGTACCCAAATTGGTAACTTAGCTATTAAATTATCTAAAATCCATCTTGTCTCATGTACAACCTATGAGGGGCTTCTAACTGATGTAGAACTAATGAAATTGTCCTCAAAACTCCACCTTTTCAAGCCTCAAACTAATGATGAACTTAGAAATCCACATTTTCTCTAAAAACTAATGCCTGAACTGATGAATGATACTAAGAACTTGCATTCTAACAAGAAGTTCACTTAACTGAAACTCCCACCCTTTAGTCATTTCCATGTGCATGTTTATGATAGTCCAATCTACTAAAAAATACTATCATGACTGCACTTGCATTTCTCATAGAAGGTGATCATATATCCATGTTGCATTGTTTAATCTCAAATTTACTGGCATGTGCCTTTGTATTTAGAACTTGATTTCTATCACAATCCTTATTCTTCACTCATTACTGGTATGCAACATTGTATCACCATTGTACTGAGCCTTTGTGCATGCCTTATGACTATTACATCTTTGAATGCCTTTGAGTTCTTTTTTTTCTTTGATATACTTGATCTTCTTAGCTCTCTATGATTGTACTTTGTCTTTGACTTGTTTTGCGACAAGGCTTTTATGGACTACAATTGGTATTGATGGAATCTCCTTGTATTGCCCTTAAGTTTGGAGCCTTGAAATGGAGTGTACGCCTTATGATGGCACTATCTACTTTGTGTTCTACAATATTCTCATGTCTCCAACTCAGATGATTATCTTTTATGACTAGATATATCTTTGTAAGTTCTTTCTTTGTTAATCATTATCTCCTTGAGTTGTGTATTCCTAAGACTGCAATATTATTCTTAATAGTCTTGCTTCTCACTATTTTGTAGAGTTTTCCTTAGGCACATGCACTATCACATGTTGCCCTTTAAACAAGGTCTAGGATTATACCTAACCCTACACTGTTATCAATGACTACATACTGATTTCTAGGTCTCTATCTTTATAATATCCTCCTTTGACAATATTTTTAAACAACAATGTGACTATTTGTATGACTATTTATGAATGCTTTATGTACTGGTTGCAAGACATTTTTGGCATTTACTATTATGATTCCTTATGATAAGTCTTCTCATGCATCCTGATAATGAAGTACCTACTTCGCTTAATCCTTTCTAAGCTCACTGATATTAATGTTGTTGATATTAATCCTTTGTAATCGGCAAAAGTCAACCCAATGGTAACATTGACAAGTAGAAGCATGTGATCGGGATAGAATACACCGTTTAAGTCCATCGACAAAACACACACTAGCGACAATGGAGAAATATCGTCTTGCCGATAGCCGATGAGGATATCGGTAAGACTTATCCTGATGGACACTAGCAAAAAGTAAAATGCATCGTCAAAGGTTACAATGATAAAGGGTCATCGGTGTAGACAAAAGTAGTCGGGATTTTTTTTTTTTTAAATGTTGGGGAAGGTCGGAATTCTGACGAACACTGCAAGACAACCGACGATGTTTCCGTACCTGCAACAACAAAAATGTCGCAGGATGTAGCCTCGTCCATCGTCAAAATTCTGACATCTCCTTGAAGATAGTCCATCGACATAACACACACTAGCGGCAATGGAAAAATCATGTCTTGTTGATAGCTGATGAGGCTATCGGTAAGACTTATCCCGATGGACACTAGCAAAAGTAAAATGCATCGGCAAAGGTTACGACGATAAAGGATGCAATGAGGTCAAAATTTTGACGTCTCCTTGTCAAAAAAACATGTTGCGGGTGCATAGAAATCTCCGATTTGGTGGCATTAGAATTTTGATGTGAATCCCGTCGTTGGAATCATCGACAAAAAAATAGAGACGAGGATTTTCTCCCTGAATACGTCTGAATTTTGACATTTAGTTGTCTAAGTTCCAACGAACGGTCATCAAAAAACTGCTCCAAATGTACTAGTGAGAGGAAACAAACTCTTATATGGGGTGCTATATACTTGAAACTAGACATCACCTTGCACATATGCACGAGGATGATTGGAACTAGCAAAACATAGCTAGACAATTCCAATTCTCCTCCCCTAACATGGATCACCTAGAAAAACACATATAGGGGTGAGTATCTATGTATTTTCTCATCATTCTTCTCATGGATCACTAAGAAAAACACATCTAGGGTGTATACATTATCTTCTCTTCTCTTCTCATGATCTCATAGCTTAGCTATTTGTAGTTTATGGATGATGCATACTTTTCTCTTTTATGTGGTCGCTTGTGTTCTTGAGATGGCATTTTTCAAGAATGATATTAGTGGTTGAGATATTTTGATATCGAGGTCTCTTTGGCTAGTTGACTTGAGGTCTTGTTTTTGGTCTTTAGCTTTTGTGTTTTGTATCTTTTGCCTTTGTTTTTATTTTTTCTTTGTTTGTCTTTTTGTTTTTGTCTTGTTTTGTGTACCCTTGCATACATTTGAGTGACTTAAGATCCTAATATTGGGGGCTTTATCCCTCAAAATTAGTGATGTCTTATACTCCTTGTGATTATGCTCATCATTGCTCCTCTTCTTCATCTCTCTTTCATCTACTTTACCACAAGTATTTGCATAGGATCATACTCTTGCTAAAGTAAGGGCTAAATGTAGCGTCCTAAATTGTACTCCCTTACAATTTGGTCCACATCTTAGTATTCATGTCCCAAAGCTTGACTAAGACCTAAATATTCTTATATCATACAAATCTAGCCTTATTTACACTTTACACATCACATGGCCCCTTGGTTTTTCCCCTTAAATGGGGTAGGACCAAGGTGTGGTGCCCTGGTCCTCAATGGGACCAAGGATGGTGCTTAGGTCCTCCCAATTAGGACCTTAATTTGGGTCCCCTCAATGGTCACAATGAGCTAGCAAAAATGTGATATCCATGTCGACTTATGTCAGAAAATTAAGATATTTTTAAATGGGCAAGTATAAAAGGAGGTCCACCCCTCTCATTTAATCATCACAAAGAATCATAAGACATCCAGTCAAACCGTGTTCAAGCAATCTATCATTCAAGCATTGAAGAATTAATTATCAAGGACATCTAGAGGTCTTAAAGGTTGCATATTCTTCATTCATCCATTGTGAAGCAACATTACATCATTCATATGCAATAATGTGTGCGTGATTAGGGTTTTGTCATGTTCATGTCATTTCATACAACATGTGTGATTATATTCAAGAAGCAAAGCATCATTATCAGTTATTGTAGATCTAAGGTATATCCTTCCATCATTTAATTTAGTATTTGCAATATTTCATTCAAGGTTAATTCCTGAACCAGGGTTTGACTTAGGCAAGCCCCTATTCCCAACCTATTTCCCCTTCTTTTTGTGTGTAGGAAGAAGGTACGGATTTGCGATCTTCAGAATAAGTATTGTCTACAGTGACAAATCAATCCCCCTTTGGAGTGTGAAAATTTTGAAGAACTAGGGTGACCACAACTACGATCTTGACATTTTAGGAGATCCTTCAAGGAGTAGGTTTGAATTATCTTATATTCCTCATATCCAGGTTCGTCACTCAATTCGACAATTGTAGCTCACTGTTTCTATATTTTTACCTTCATTTCCGTATATTTACTCTAATTTTAACAATTCAATTTAAAAGAGGTTTGATCAATTCATCTCCTAAAACCAAATCTAATAGGAATTCTTAGTCCTAACACTTGCTAATTTGTGACTAGATCCATTAGATATCAATCTTCTTTTAATGTAAGGTGCCCAAGTTAAAATTAGCAATTTCCATTACATCCTATGGTGGAAACCCTAATTTCACCACTTCACAATTTCCTCTAAATCCTAATTAGTTAATTAGTTTTAGTTAATTCACTAATGCCCTAATTCCTACAAATCACTCTCATATTCCCCATCAGTTAGCCTAATTAATTCTAGCCTAATCATGATTAACATTTTCTCCAATTTTATATTTCTCCACTCACTCTCTCTCCTCATGTTCCATCCTCCTAACTTTCCCACTTGCACTATAATCCATCAGTAACCCACCTAATAATTTTCCTTAATCATTTGCACATCCCTAATTACCTTGATTAGGGATGGGTCAACTATTTGCCATAAACAGATTTCCCATCTCATCTAGCTCCAACCTTAAATGCCACCCACTTTTGGTTCATCCAAGGAATTTTAAATTCCTTTAATCTTCCCATGGCCCCTCTTCCCAAGGAATTTTTAATTTCTTTATCCTTTATTCTCCCAGTGCTCCCTCTTTCTTGAGAATTTTTAATTCCTCTTATCCTCTCCCAAATAATTTTAAATTACTTTCTTCTGTTCCCAAGATACTTGGGGAGATTTTCCTCATGTACTTGAGAAGTGTGGAGACAATAAATGCCGCTATAGAAAATCTCTTGGATCTACCACTTGTCCTCTCAAATCCTCTCCCATTCACATTCAATCCTAGCCCTCTATTCCTCTTCAATCTTGGCCATCCATTTTTGGCCCCTCCAATCCATAAATTTGAGTCTCCTCTCCTCTCAATTCATCCATCTTTCCCACATTGTCATGATTCTCATTTGAATCAAGAATCATCCATTGCACCCTTATTATGCCCAAATATTGCCATAGCTAGTTCATCCATCATACAATCTGTGATGAAGAAATTTTAACTACTATAAGAATACTGAAATAAGCTACCACAAGACTTTAAATCCTACAAAATGACCAAATCACCAATGAAACAAGTTAAATGAGTAAACTACAAATCAAAACTCTTCATTTGTTCCATTGTATTCTATCAAATTCTGATCTTTGTTGATGTAGTTTCTCTCAGATTGTACTAATGTTGCTTCAAGATGACAAAAGTTGAATGAACTTTTTTGTATTAAAATGCAATGCAACTATGATGAAGGCAATGATGATAATGCAAATGAAATGGGTGGATTATGATATGAAGATTACTAAAATTATCTATACTAAGACAAAGGCATACTTTTTGATTGATTTGATTTACTAGAATGCTTGAATTCTTGTATGCTTGATTACTCTAATAGTCACTAGCTTCAAATGTTGGAAAAAAGATTCCTTTTCTAGATTTTGCAAGACCAAAGTCCAAGGTGGCAAGGATGAATGGTTGAGAGTGAATCTCGATAGAATGAATGACCGAGAAGAATTGGTTGAGATGTAACAGAGGAAGGGGGAATATGTTCCTCCTATGATGACAAAGTGGAGGAAAAGGTGGAAGGAGATCACACATGGCATCATGATCTCCTTGACCAAAGATGAAGATCCTAAAGATGTAGGATAGTTGAAGAGAATATAGGTTTCCCAAGACATAAAGGGGTCAATAATCTAGGGAGGTTAGAGAATATTTAGGCTTCCTAGGACAAGTGGACAATGAGTCGCCTTGACTAGGTTGATGTGGATAAAACCACCATCTAGGATGTAGGGATGTGAGAGAGAATATAAGGGATAGAAGGACAAATAGGTCTCCTCATCCTATTGACTAGGGATGATGTTGAGGATAATTATGGATTTAAAAATTAACAATATTTAATTTACGTAGCCACATGATGATGAGATGGTTGGATGACATGGAAGGATGAGATGATGTGGATTTATGATTGAAGAGTTACATTGGATGATTAATTAAATAAATAAATAAATATATATATATATATATATATATATATATTGAGATGGACTTTAGAAGAATCATGATGAATTTTAATTAATAAATTTACTTAGAGGAATAAGACAAGTGAATGAAATAAATCAATTATTCAATTTATTTATTGATAGAATAATGAAGCCATTAAATAAATAATTAATATTTTATTTATCTCTAGTCATTTTTAGGTGTGTACATTTTGTTCCTCTTAAAGACAATGTGTTTTATCACGTTTTTTCAAAGCAAAATATATCAAATCTCAGTTTTCCCTTGACATCGGTATGATGTCAATAGTATGCCCCCTCATGAGATTGGTCAATGAAAAATTTGGGATAAATGAGCAATCTCACAGAATAGAGAAATGAGAAAATTTTGGATTAAGAAAATGTCAAAAATTGACTTCAATGTTGTGAAAGGTTGCCTCAGCATGACATGGTCATTACACCTCCAATTAGGTTCAATTAGGCTATATATATAGCATGGATTGGGCCCACATCTAGCTCATTTGCACACATGGAACTTTCAGAGTGAATTGTGGAGAGAAGAGTGATTGGAGCAGAGTATTGTCAGCAAAGATGGTGATATCTTAACATAGACATCGGTTTGAGTGCATCCGTAGATTCTAGAGACTAGATGATTATGGCCCCCTCGTATGTACATCGGTACCCTCCTTGTACTTTGTGCATTTATTGCATTTTTAGGTCAAAATTTTGAATTTTCATAGGTGCTAAAACTGTTTTTCAGATTTTTGTTTTTCTTTTAGCCCTTGCGCAATTTCTTTTTATGCTTCCGCCTATTCCCATAGCGCATTTAGTCATTTAGCATATTCGATATATCTTTTAACACTTTAGTTGGTTCTTTTTATACGTTTGATTGATTACCGCATATGTTTAATGTTTTTACAATTTTGATCTTTTAGCGCTTTTAGTTATGTAGCGCAAATGAGAAATGTTTTTATGCCTTTGCAAATTATTTTTACAATTTCATTATTTTAACACTTACAATGATTTTTATAGCGCTTTTGATAGTTTATGTAGTGCATTTACTAGTTTATCACCTTTGCTTATTATTTTAGCGCTTTTATAAAATGAAGTGGCGCTTTTGAGATAGTTGCATTATTTGAATAGTTTAGATAGATAAATTGATGTCATGATCGATGGCAGACAACTGATAGGTTCTTGGCATGATCGATCTAATCTCCAAAGAGATAATAGGATAGGTAACTGTGTACCAAAATAAATGATTAGGATAGATGCAACTAGGATTGATGATTAATTTCTATAGCATTGATGTGTCTTCAAGAGGATTTAGATATTCTGATGTCTTAGGAGCGATTCCCGAAGATGATGCACTTGAGGCCTGAGTTAGATGATGCTAGGAGAGCTTGCATAGAGGCATGCAGATTGAATTATCTCTTGTACATGTCTAATATCAAGATGAACATGGGACAATTGACAACATTTGTTAAGCGGCGACATAGTGACCACATCACCTTTCATTTCCCCACTGGTAACATGAGTGTCACTCTTGAGGATATATATAGGATTTTGAGGATTCCCATAGCAGGGGAGTTGGTTCGACATGATCACCACAAGAGTGGTGGGATAGTGGCACTTTGGAGGGTTTTACAAGATGATGATATTGATGTATTAGAGGTTAGATGGGACGACATGATACAGTATTTGAGACCTTACCATCAGTTTTAGCCAGTTTGATTGGTGGTTTTATATGTCTGAGTAAGATATCGTGGGGTCTACCAATCAAATGGGGATGCATTTTGAAGTGCATGGTGACTAAGAGTACCCATTTTTCATGGGGGGTATGTATGTTATCTCACTTATACTATGAATTACATCAGGTGGTCTACGATGATGCAACTAGTTTGTCAACTGGAGTCACACTACTTCGGATTTGGGCATGGGAGCACATCCCTATAACCTGACCAATTTTTGAGTGGGTGAGGGCTCTTGTACAGCTATATATATGTGCATATTATGGATTTGTCTCCCATTCCAAACAAAGAAAGCTAGAGTTCTAGAGATATGCTCCTAATACCATGGATTATGTGATATGGAGGCCATATGTAGATTGTGAGACATGAACAGATGATCCGAGAGTGATCTTTATGTTTATTTGGCTTGATGGTTGATTGGACACACTCCATAAGTTATTGAGAGACACTTGGTTTAACAATTTTTTAGATAGTTCAGACACACTTAGGGGATTCCACAAGGCACAACCTTGTATGCTCAGACATACAAGGATAGATTAGATTGGGAACCATCAGTTTGTTTTGAGCTTGCATGAGCAGATTTTATGGCACTACCTTATCAAACTTGTGATCTGTTTCCACATTTTTTGGATCCCAGGATGACTCATTATTTTGCACAATACTTTGCAGAGCATCCCTTTCCTAGGCTTATTGATCCTACTCAACCAACACCATGTTTTGATGATGAGGATGACCAAGGCCACCCAGAAAGGAGGAGATGATAGATAACTAAGTTAGGTGGTGACGAGGGTCGGGGTGATGAGGGTGGAGTAGATGATGGAGGGAGAGGAGGTAGGGAGAGATGGTGGGAGGAGAGGTGGAGGTAGAATTTCGGGTAGGATGGGTGTGAGGGTAGCAGACAAAGTATTAGTTAGAGGAGGTAGGGATATTGGCAAATGGAGAGTTCTTGTTAGAGTTGTAGAGGAGGTTGGTGGGGATGGTGGGGATGGTGGAGATGAGGAGGAGGGGGAGGAGGGACCATTTTTGGTCTAGAGGAGGAGAGTGGTTCGACCAGGTGGAGCACAGGTACCTGCCCCATCTCAAACACAACAAGAGGGATAGGGACACTAGCTAGTAGGGGCACAATAGGAGGGATAGACATAACAACTAGATGATAGTGCGACTTTGAGAGCACAGATACCCAACTCCATGAGAAGGTGTGGGCACTTACTTTAGAGAGGGGATACATCTATTGAGCACTATGGTAGAGTTATGAGTCTCCTAGAGCACATTGATTAGTTTGGAGCCTACGGTCTACATGGTGATAGTATGATGTCCATGCTACATGCTGGTAAGGAGATCGTGTACTGATGCCAACTGTATGAGGTAGTTGTACTAGTTGATCAGAGAGCAAACGACTATGTTCCTAACTAGCAGTGGACATCTCGATGGACACAGATAGAGAGTGTGGGTGTCATGGGACCTCCATGAGAACTACGAGATGATCCAAGAGTCAGTCCATCGGGTGCTAGAGGAGCAGAAAGTTGGTAGAGATCAACACCTTCTCAAGGGAGCACTTCTTAGCTTTGACTTGATTTATTTGTTGTTGTACCATTTTGGACTAGATATTTTAGATTATCGATGTCATTGTATACTTGGAATTTTTTTTTTTTAATGATGATATACATATGGACATTGGACTCTATGTGTTATGAGTCTATTTGATTTTTTGGTGCATATGATATGATATGATGATAATGGCGTTTATGAGTTAGATGATGATTTTGTATGATGACATTTTATTCTATCATGCTTATATACACTGATATGATGAGCTACATTATGATGTTATGATGATGATGTTTGCAATATTTAATGATGTTCATATGCACTATGATTGACTAAATGATAATGGTGAATGCTTAATATTCATATGGTTGCATGCTTATAATGATTTCTATTCATGCCTATGATTCTTATACCATGCAACGATGTGAATTAGTTGATGTTGATGCAATGATATTTATGTAATGATGATGTTATATACATATGAGATAGACTTAGAAATAGATATGATGATGTTATATGTATATGGATATATGATGTACTAATATAATTTATTGATGTCATATGATGAAATGGATGCATCTATCATGTTCTATATGCATTGTTATTATGATTCTATATATGTTTGATGATTTGACCTATGATAATATGATTAATGGATATGTTCATTTGATGATATTGACAATGGATAAATACAAATGCACCTAAATGATGAAAATAATACAAATGATGTAACTAATATGAAAATGATAAAAATGATGCAACTGATAAAAAAAAATAATGCATTTTGATTTTGTTATATCCAAGTATACTCAATAATAATTTTACATAACAACCATTGATCCTATAGCATAATTAAAGGATGGCCTTATGAATGAAATACTTATAATGAATGATAATGGAATGCAATTTACAGAATCTAAATTAATTAATTGTCATCTTTTCAACATACTTTTGTAGTGCTTTTTCATCATTGAGCTTTAAAATATTGTAAGAAAGTACAAGAACCTAGGTATAATTAAACCAGGATGACCTGAGTATTTCTTACATGGATTTTGATATAGCAAGTTAATACAAGCATCTAGGTATAATGAGATCAAGATGACCTGATTATCCCTTGCATGTAACCATACACATGGATTATCCCCTTTCATGTATAAACCCATAATGTCCTTGATGATCTTTTGTCAATCATGTCCTACGATGAGTGCATACATTACTAAATAATAATCCACAAGCAACAAACAATGAAAATAATCATGCCCCATCATAGCTCCTCTAGTCTAAGACATCATCGAGTAGCAATAGGAAACGTGATTAACAAAAATCAAAACACAACCGTTGAAACTTCTTTTCCAAAGATATGTTTTCTTGTCAATATAAATACGAGCATCCTGATAGGTATTTTTGATGTGTAATGTTAATATTGTATGATTGAGTTGCATGTCAATATTCAATGATCCATGTCATGATTTTGTGTTAGGCTCATTATTAGGAATGCGAATAGGATTACGGATATGATCAAATAGATGAAAGGAGGAGATTTTATTATGTATATATACAATTGTTATGGATATGGATGAGAACCTAGAATCCAAATAGATGGAAGGCTAATTTATCACAAGTAGCACCTATCAACAGGTTTTCACCACTTGTTTTTATTGCACTTTTTCTTGTTATTTGATTTTTTTTGTTTCTTGTTTTTGTATTTTTTCCCCTTGCATTAGGGTTTTTAAAAAATCTTAAGTATAAAACTTTTGAAGATGCATACCATTGATTGGATCATCCAAAAACTTACCTTCTAGTGTAAATAGTTGATAGGCACACGATCCATAAGCATCTACAATAACATAAAGACCAATCCATTTGGGCTCAACTTTCCCCTTCTCTCTGTCTTGTTGATTCCTAGGATTTTCCTTTAGTACAAGATCACCAACTTGAAACACATGGGGTTTAACTCTATGATTATATCTCTTGGACATGCATTGTTAATAAGCTTTTATATGACTAAAAGACTTCTAACATCGCTCATCCAACAACTCTAGTTCTTGTAGTCTGGAAATACGATAATCTTCATTTGGTATCAAGTCTTTCAGTGAAAGACAAAGAGAGGGTAACTCAACCTCTATGAGAAAAGTAACTTCAGATCTATAGACATTGGAATAGGGTGTGGCATCAATGGGTGTTCAAATACTTGTTTGATAGGCCCATAATGCTAGATTTAATTGGAAGTTCCAATCACGACCAACATCATTGACTATCTTCTTCTTTAAGATTGTTTCATTAGAAGCCTCAGCTAGTTCATTTCCTTGTGGGTACTAGAGTGTGGAGAAAAAATGTTGGATGTGGAATCTGATTCTTAAAAGGTCTTCCAATATCAATGATAATGGTTAGAGGGATCCCATAGTGACAAACGATATAATCTGTTTTCCTGTGACAGTAGTGAGGGGTATGTCTTCTATCCACTTTGTAAAGTACTCAATGGCAGTTATGATAAACTTATGGCCATTAGATGAAGGTGGATGGATCTTTCCTAGAAGGTCAAGTCCCCATTAACAAAAGGGCACGGAGATGCTTAAGGTTGTAACTCTTGAGCTGGTGCTTGTACAAGGTTATTGTGAATTTGACACTTCTTGCATTTCTTGAGAAAATGGAATGAATCTATTTTCATGCTCGACCAATAATATGCTAGGTGAATGAGTTTCTTAGCCAAGGTAGGACCAATAGAGTGAGTCCCATAATTACCTTCATGAACTTCTTTTAAGGCGCTTTGATATTCATCACGCTCCAAACACTTGGGGAGAGTACAGTCAAGACCTTGTCAATATAGGGTATCAACAATTATGGTATAGAGGGAGGCGTTTTGAATAAGGGTTCTCTTTTGGTTATTAGATAGGACAGGGGGTAAGGAATTGTCTTTCAAATATGCATAAATGTCACCATATAAGGGGGAATCTTGTCCAATAAAATGACTTATAATGCAATATTCGAGATCTTCATATGCAAAAGTATACAATTGTTGCACCAAAAACTCATAATGCGCTTAATTTTCTGGTATCTCAAGAAGAGAAGCAATTGTTGCCATGGAATTGGCTTCTTTATTTTCCAATCTTGGTACTTGTTCAAAGTGAATGAGGACAAAATACTTCTTTAAGTCATCTACCATACACTTGTATGGCATCAACTTTTCATCCTTGGTCTGATATTTATCATTCACTTGATTAATGACTAGTTGAGAATCTCCATAAACATTCAATTCTTCTATCTTCCACTCTATTGCCATTTTGATTCTTGTTATGAGTGCTTCATACTTAGCCATATTGTTAGTACAAGGAAATAATAATCTGTAGGATTTGGGTATAGTATCTCCTTGTGGAGTAACAAATAAAATTCCAACTCCTGATCCATGTTGTGTATAAGACCCATCAAAGTAGAGTTTCCATGTTTGATCTGTGATAGTAAGAATAGATTCATTTGTAAATTCTGAATGTAATGGATAATTGTCAACTAGTGGTGCCTCTTCCAACTGATCTGCAATCACCTGACCCTTGATAGCCTTCTGATCCCCATATTTTATGTTAAACTCACTCGGAATTAAAACCCACTTTGCTAATCTTCTTATGATAGCAGCTTTACAAAGAAAACATTATAATGTATCTATCTTGGCCATAAGTTTGATAGGGTGAGTTAACATATAATGGCATAATTTTTGGGAACTAAAACCAAAAATGATCACTCAACTAATGTATAGTTTAGTTTATAGCCAACGAGAGTCTTGTTGATGTAATAGATTTCTCTTTCTTTTCACTCAAAGTCTTCTTGTGCTAGAAGATCACCAAGAGATGTTTTGGTAGCCAATATATAGAGAAAAGTTGGTTTTACTTCCATTGGTGACATCAAAATTGGTGGATTCATTAGATACCCCTTTAGTAACTGGAATTCTTGTTCATACTTTTCATCCCATTTAAAAGATACATTTGTGTGTAATAGATGGGAAAAAGGATGACATCTATCTACCAATTGCAAAATCAACCTATTGATGGATTACAACTTGCCTTGAAGTGAGTGCAACTGACTAATGTTCTTGGGTGGGGTATCTCCATTATTTATTTCACTTTTGTCAGGTCCACCTCTATTCCATTTGCAGAGACTATATATCCTAGAACTTTGTTGGATGTGACTCTGAAAACACACTTCTTCAGATTTAGGCAGACATTGAATTTCTCCATGCACTGAAAGATCCTATCTAATATAGTTAGATTCTCCTCTTTGGTGGATGAATTTTCCAAGATATCATCTAAATAATCTTCCATAAAGGTATGCATCATGTCATGGACGATTGTGGTCATTACTCTTTGGTATGTTTCTCTTGCATTCTTTATCCCAAACAATATCGCATTCCAACAATATTTACCCCGTGGATAGGTAAAAGTTGTTTCGTCTTGATCTTCTAGAGCTATCTTGATTTGATTGTAGCCAGAAAATCTGTCCATTAATGATAACATAACATGTCCAGCTGTAAAATCCACAATGATGTCTATGTTGTACAAAGGAAAATCATCCTTTGGGCCTGCTTTATTTATATCTCATAAATTTGTACATACTCTGATACTTTTGTCTATCTTTGAAACAGGTACTATTTTGGATATCCATTTTGCATAGCCAATTGATCTGATAAATCCTACATCTAATAGCTTCTTCAATTCTTCTTTCACCAAAAGGGCTATATGTGGATGCATCTTTCTTAGTTTTTGTTTTATTGGCTTGACCCCTGGAGCTATTGATAAATAATGTGTGATGAGATTTGGATCTAAGCCGGGCATATCCACAAAAGACCAAGCAAAATAATTTGTGTCTCTTTAAAGAACTTGAAGAATTTTTATTTTTTTGTGGTGATAAAGAAGATGTGAGATGAAGAATCTTAGGAGTCTCCTCTATTCAACTATTGATAGGTATTGTTGGTTCAATAACAATTAAAGATCTCTCCTAATATTTTGGTTGGGGAAGAATGTCAAGCCTTCCATCATTTGGTGCCTCAAAGAGGTTTTCACCATTGGATGTGTCCTTTATTTTTCCTTTTTCTTGATCTAATATTGTCGTATTATGGTTTTCACCGTTAAATCTATCTTTTATTATCATATTTTTGCAACTAGAAGGCTTAGAATTTTCTCCAAAATAATTCATGTTGTTGAGTTCATAAGTTAAGTGCATATCATAATCTCATGCAAATGAAAGATCCTTGGGATTCAAAAAGTCTATTATAGCATTGTCATTGTAAAAGGTCTCAAGCTTAGGTGTGGTTTCTTGCCCCCAATCTATGAGTTCAGGGTGCATAAGTGGAAGGGGATCATTGGGTTGATTGGTATCAAAGGATATGATGGTTAGGAAATAGAGATTTTGAAGGTCTATGATGATATCTTCAAGGTCAAGATCAATAATCACCTCAAGGTTATTAGTTATCTCTAACATTCGACCCTCCTTGTAAGAGTCACTCTCGATATACTATGGATATTTCTCTAACGGTCTAGACCTTGAACTTTGTCCCTCATCTTCTAGTCTATTATAATTGTAAAAATAAATCGCATATATCTTCTTGTCTTCAGAAGATACCTCAAAAAGTCTCTCCCATTCATGAGAATTTGTCTCACTATCATCTTGCAACTTTTGAATTTGGTCAATCATATTTGTAGTAGCTTTTTCTATGATATCTCCTTTGTATCCCAATCCTTTTGTGTCTTTTGCGAATGAAAAATAGGTTGTATGGGCTCAATGAGTCCCTCTATTCTCAATCCAATTGGACTACGTCCATCGTATCCCATATTTTGTATTATAAAAAATCCTTTACCATATTGTTAAACTAATTGTATTTGTGATTCAGATGTCCTGAAATTATCCTCCTCATCTCTATATATCCATTCTTTGATATCTTTTCCTCACTTTCATCTGATAGAGTACCCCATTTATTAAAAGGACCATGAATTTGCTTCTTAAGAGCCAATGATTGTTGTTTTGCCTTAGATGGTTTTCCATATGACTTGGATGAAGGTGGTAACTGGGATATGCATAAAGGTATTTTCAATGGAATATTCTCCCACGACTTGTCTTTAAGCTTAACTTTAGGTTCTGTTTATTTAGATGTTGATGGTAATGAGGTAGTCTCAGCGTGATAAGTAGAGGATGATGTTGCACGATTATTTGGGACAATCATTCTTAGGTTTTGGCTTGATGGTATTGCAATACTAAAAAGGATTGGGATCTCTTTGGATGGTTATTTTTTGTCGATTACATAGAAACTTCAAACATTGGTGATATGTAGATGGCATTGCTTGCATTGTGTGAATCCAAGACATCCCAAGAGTATATTATATGCTAGGTCAAGATCAAGCACCCTACAAACAACATATTTTCCATTGGTCCAACCCTTATTGGAAACACAAATGCACCACAAGTGATCCTTTTGATGTTCTTTCTTCTTCATCATAAGCCTTAATAGTGATCTTGTTTTTGGGATCCACAACATTTTTAGAAAACTCCAATGCAAGGACTAATTTGAAAGTACAGATATTTAAACCAGCCCCTCCATCTATTAGGACACATTTTATTCTATGATTAAGGATAATTGCTTCTATATGAAGAGGTGCATTATGTGATTGGTTTATGGTCATATAATCATGTTTAGTGAAAGACAAGAAATGAGGAGTGGTAAGATGTCCCACCATGGCTTTAAATTATTCCTGGTTGAGTCCTTGTGGTGTGATGGTTTCTTGTCAAACCTTTTCTAGGATTTTTTTATGGGCTGGTAAAAAACGTAAAAGTTGTAAGATAGATATCTGGGTTGGTATCTTTTTAAGTTGATCTAGGACATTATATTGATTGGGTATGGAAGATGGATTAGGTGGCACTCCTTGAAGGGTAACCTTTTCTCAATGTGTGGTAACATTACAATCAAGTTTATTTTTAATGGTAATCACATCTGCATATGATTCACTTTGAGATATGTGATTAACAACATAGTCATAAGATGCATTTGTGTAACTGACATTGTTTTTACCTGGCTTTGAGGGAGTTCCCTTTTGTAGTTTGGAAGGGGATTCTTAAATTCCACATGCTCCTTATTAGATTTATGTTTGTCGACTGATATATCTCCCTAGTCAATCAAATCTTGAATAGTATTTTTTAGCCTTTGATAGTTGTTGGCTTTATGTCCTTTGCTTCTATGAAATTCACAATAATCTTGATCATTCCACCATGTAGGTTTAACCTTTGGCTCATAATGTCTTGCTTTGGGTCATGTTATAAGGTTGTTTGAAATGAGTTTCCTCAAAGCAGTTTCAAGTGGTTCCCCCAATGGTGTAAATTTTATGTTAGGAGCATATGGAGCTCTTGGTTTAGATGTATTATTATTGTGATTGTTTGTGTTGTTTTTTGGACTTGATAAATTAAAGATGGGTCATTTTGGTTTGAGATTTTGTGCATCTACAACACCATCATTCACAATTTTTTTGTTATTGGTCCAAAATCTTCATTTGTCATTGATATTGCTTGAACTAGTAGTATCCTTATAAATTTTGATTTGTCCCTTCTTTATCAATGCTTTCTCCATGAGAAGGACCTTGTCGATGACCATTGCAAAAGGTGGAGATTGTTGTTGTAATTAATAACTCAATTTAACATTTAAATTGTAGATAAATATTTCAATATCTTGTTGCTCTGGTATGTCATAGGGACACTTGCTTACGAGTTGTCTCCACCTTTGTAAGAAACTAATGAAAGATTCTCCATTTCTTTGTTTACTATTGCAAAGGTCTAATATCAAAACCTCATGCTTAATATTGTAAGAGAAATGAGTGATAAATTTATCCAATAGTTCATCAAATTATTTAATCAAAGGTGGTAAATGATAAAACCACTCTATAGCTACTTCCATGCATGCAACGCAAAATTCTCTAATGTGATCACGTGGATCACCTTTCCCCTTGTACTTGTCAAACTTTGGAATTTTAAAATTAGGAGGAAAGGGTAACATTACCAAGATTCTATCAAATTTGTATGGAGATATATCCTTAAGTGAATATTGTTTTGGTGAAGATCCTGATTGTAACTTGGCAAGTTGTGTTTGTAAGTCTTGAATTTGTTACACAAGTGTACTTAAAGCATTCAATAATGGATTATCATCCTTCTTAATCTTATTCTTATCATTCACATCAGCTTGGTTTATGTCATCATTGGTATTCTTATTGGTGTTGTCATTCGTCTTGGAATTTGTTTCATTTCTAGTTGTTGCTTTCAACTTTGAGAGATCAAAGCTAGGTGGGAGCTTTACACCTTGATTTGCAAGCTGAAGGATATATTTATCTCTATCCTTTTCCATGATCTTTTCCATAAGCTTGTGAAATTTAGGATCTTGTGCAACCTCAAGAAAATGTTCCTCATCTATATCACTAGATGCCTCATAATTACTATTGTTGTCATACAATGGTCTTGAAGTCTCTCCAAAAATATTTATTGAATCAAATTTAGGACCCTTTCCTTTTGTAAAGAACTCCATAGTTTCCATGATTCCCTTTGTCTTATTGTTTCTACCATATGATATTTTTGAAAATAGTATTTGGGTGAATTTTGGTGGATGAATGCTTATTGTTTTGATTTGGATGAATAAAGACTTTAACCAAGGTATCTACAGTTCTATTTTCAAATGATAATCTTGGATTATTGAGGAATAGTGATACAAAGCAAGTCAAATTGGAGATGATAGATCTCTCTATGATATTGACTAACTTTGCCAAGATTTGATACTACTTTAGCTCCTAGATTGAAAATTGATGGAATCCTGATAGGGGAACTAACCAAGTTATGATAATCTAAATCTCAAAAGCACTAAAATAATCTTGATTTTTTCCTCAAGTTGGTTTGTATTTATGGATTGTGTGAAAAGTATGGAATGTTGGAAATCTCCATGGTTTGAACCTAAACTGAATATGTGTTCTCTGAAAATGTAGTCCTCATGAAAAAGGGTATCTGAATCTGATTTTTGTTTTTCCCTAGACCTATGGAATTATTCTCTATCTCAAATTCACTAGAGTACAAAAACTAAAAGAATTTGTGTTTATGATATAAGATTTCTCAAATGCACTACAAAATTACTCAAAATTGTTATTGTTTTTAACAAATGCGTTATTTTAATTGGCAGATGCGTTAAAAGATATGTTGGAAGCGGTAACTGATTATTCAAACATGCTAGAGTATGCTTCAATTGCACAACATTATGGTTTAAATGCACTAAAATGTTTACTGAATGCGCTAGTTTGGGCATCAAAAGCACTACTCTATGTTTCAAAAGCATTATTTTGTGTTTTTCTAACAAACAAAAATTTGGCATGTTTTCTGATAATTTTTTGTTGAGTTTTCCTACTTGTCTAATGTTTTCTGGGATGATTTTCTCTGTTCTAACAAGAAAACATAGCAGACACAAAAGACACAATGTTTGTTTGAAAAATAAAATAAAAGAACATGTCAATCCTAAACAAAAGGTTTGGCCAAGACAATGCTTGTTGAATCTTCTTGCAATAAAATACATCACTCAATTGGATAGATAGAAGCTTGGTAGTGCTGGATCCCCCTTGCACGACACTCACTTCTCAAGAATACCAAGCTTCAAATTTCTAAAAATCCTAAGATTTCTAGAAATTTTCTATCTTAAATTAAGGATTACATGAAAGGTTTCTTCGAAATGCATGTATCACAATTCCTGAGTCAACAAGTGGAAGGTAGGCTGCTAATACAAATGGTTACTATGAAGGGAGCTTTGGTCAAACCGGATGTCTATCCATGCAGCGATGACTCAATTAAGAGCCTATCCCGAAGGAATTGTCAGTGCAGACGCACGTCACCAAGAAGTCACGACTTTTGCCTAACTTTTTAATTTGTATAGTGGGTTGAAGAATACCGCTTGGGTCGTATCCTCACACTTGGTCTTAAGGGCTTCTTGGGAGGTAGGCCCTCCAAATAGGTAATAACAAAAATTTAAAAGAAAAGTGAGTCTAGTTTTCTACACGCAATTAAGGGGAGAGCATATACCTATCACTTTTTTGCAAATCACGAATAACACTTGTTTATTTATCCACCTAAATTAAGCTATGTGCAACTATTCTAACAAAACAAAGAGATTGTATGCAATTTTTTATGTTGTTAATTAACCTCCTACTTAAACTATGTTGAGCAAAAAATGATTTACAACCTCCTAATTAATCTAGGAACCTAAATGCAACTAAATGTTAGAATTCATGATTGTTGAATTCCTACAAGCCTAGATAATCATCTGCAAGAATACTTGTTACATACAAAAGATAAATTGCACAAAAAATGAGAATATTTAAGACAATAACAAGAACTGGATGCTTGATTGAATATTGCTTGATTTATAATGTTCAAGGATATGTCATCCTTATAAAGAAATCTAATTCTAAAGATAGAAACCCTAAAAAGCAATTAATAATTAATAATTAATTAATTATTAATATACCTAAGGGATGCATGCATATTAAATTATTATTAAATGCCTAAAAAAACTTCCTAAATTTAGCTTAAGTGAAAAAAGAAAAAGGAGACTTATTAATTAATCAATATGATTAAATTAATTAAGTAAATAAAACCTTTTACTCTAACACCCCCCTTAAGATGAATTTAGGGAGAAGCTAAAAAGCTAAGTGCATGAATGCAGCTACATACAACAAAGGCAATTACATGCAAATTTAGCTCCCGACAACAAGGCCTAATGAGGTACCCAATCACAACATGCAAATATCTGTAAAGTGGAGAAAAGGAGAAAACCCAATGGGAACAAAACTCTTCTCCAAAAAGAGACGAAGGAAGACCATGAAGCCCTCAAAAAAATGTAGAATCTCTAGTAAATATTCCTCCATAGGAAGAATGACAACTAATGTTGCACCAAAAATGTCAAAGTGTGACAAAACCAGGTACCAATATCGATAATGATGAATCGCTCACTGTAAATGATAAAGATCAGGCACGCAAACCAGGTATTGGAACCATCGATTACACAAACATACTGACATGCTCAATAGAGGAGATAGGTCAAAGGTCTGATATCAAATTCCTAATCTACAATACATAAGGATTGCATCATATGTGTCATCAAAAGACGAAGGGCAAAGAGGTGTGGCACTTTATGATAGTGTGCGTACAACATAACTCAAAGAAGAAGATCCAACATGAAATGCAAGTGTGCAAAACTGGAAAACATGTAGATGAGGTTGCCACCAAATGATGCCATGTAGAAATCTGTGCAGATGATATGCCCTCTAGTTGGAATATAGCCAAGGGTGAAATTAAGGAAGCCAAAACTACCCCCACCCAAGGTTGTCGGTTGGAGAACACAGCATATAGGTTAGGTGAAAATAAAACATGTTTCCAATTTTGCTTATTATGGCAAAATTAATTTTTTAATTAAAAATAACACAAAAAAAATGTCCCCTAAAAAAAAAATTATGCATTAAAAAAAACTTGATTAAAAAAGCAAAAAAGCACATGCAAAAAAAAAACTTTTTGAAAAAACGAAAAAAAAAAAATTGTTTGCATAAAAAAATGATTTAAAAAATAAAAAAGAAATATGCAATCAAAAAGGTTTTTTTAATATAAAAAGAACTAATAAAAAAATGTTTTTTATTTAAATTTGGGGGTGTGAGTATTTTTTTTTCAATTTATTAGATTTTTTTTTTTTTAATCTTTCTTTTTTTATTAGTTTTTTAATAAAAACTTTTCATCCCTTTTATTTTTTTTTAAATCTTTCTTTTTTTATTAGTTTTTTAATAAAAACTTTTCATCCCCTTTATTTTTTTAAATAAAATGTTTGCATTTTTTTTATTAAAAAACTTTTTTTTTTTTTTTTTTAATATTTTCTTTTTTATTAGTTTTTTTTATAAAAAAATTTCATGTCTTTTATTTTTTTAAATATAATGTTTGCATGTTTTTTTATTAGTTTTTTTATTAAAAAAAATTATTTTTTTATTAATTTTTTTTTTTTTTTTAAATCCCATGCGAGCGTCGCAGGTATCTTGTGGACGTAGGGCCTATCTTAAAAAGATGAACGGGGTCTTCAGATATGGAGCTCTGATACCATGTTAGAATTCATGATTGTTGAATTCCCACAAGCCCAAATAATCATCTGCAAGAATACATATGACATACAAAGGAGAAATTGCATAGCAAATGAGAATATTGAAGACAATAACAAGAATTGAATGCTTGATTGAATATTGTTTGATTTACAATGAAGGATATGTCATCCTTATAAAGAAATCTAATTCTAAAGATAGAAACCTTAAAAAGCAATTAATAATTAATAATTAATTAATTATTAATATACCTAAGGGATGCGTGCATATTAAATGATTATTAAATGCCTAAAAAAGCTTCCTAAATTAAGCTTAAGTGAAAAAAGAAAAAGAAGACTTATTAATTAATCAATATGATTAAATTAATTAAGTAAATAAAACCTTTTACTCTAACACTTAAACCCTGCAAAACATTGTTGGTAGTTTTAGAATCTAGTCTTCGACATTCATAAACATCTGCAAGTAAATTTAGATGAAGAATTACCGACACAAGTAAAATAGATTGTTCTTTATAACGAATGCGTTAAAACAATATTTAAATGTGCTACTAGATTTTCTATATGTGTTAGATGATGTAATCCATGCGCTATTGAAACTAACAAAAGCACTAAAATGTTTTACAAATGTGTTATTTTATGCAACAAAGGTGCTACAAAATGAACTAAATGTGCTAAATCATAGTGTAAATGTGCTACAGAATAAACTAATTGCACTAAACTGGGTATGAAATGCGCTACAAAAATGCCTAAATGTGCTAAATTGGGTTACAAATGTGCCAAAATATGGATTTTTCTTAAAAAGTATCTTTTGTTATCAGTTTGAGAAAATTTGTTCTCAGTCACAAAGGCATTAGTCTGGGGAAAAAAAGTGCTAGAATGACTACTTACACCTGCAAACACTAAAACTCAAAATACAATGTTAAAAACAGGGTTGGGTCCCACGATGGGCACCAAAAATGTGATGAGAAAATTTTTACTGTAAGAATACTAAAATAAGCTACCACAAGACTTTAAAATCCTACAAAATGACCAAATCACCAATGAAACAAGTTAAATGAGTAAACTACAAAGTAAAACTCCATGTGTGTCCCATTGTGTTCTATCAACTTTTGATCTTTGTTGATGTAGTTGTTCTCAAATTGCACTAATGCTGCTTCAAGATGAAAAAAGTTGAATGAACTTTGTTGTATTGAAATGCAATGCAACTATGATGAAGGAAATGTTGATGATGCAAATGGAATGGGTAGATTATGATATGAATATTGCTAAAATGCTCCTATACTAAGCCAAAAGCACACTTTTTTATTGCTTTGATTTACTAGAATGCTTGTATGCTTGATTGCTCTAATAGTGACTAGCTTCAAATGTTGGAAACGGGCTTTCTTTTATAGATCTTGCAAGACCAAAGTCCAAGGTGGCAAGAATGAATGGTTGAAAGTGAATCCCGACAAAATAAATGGTTGAGAAGAATTTGTCGAGATGTGAGACAAGAAGGGGGAATATGTTCCTCCTATGATGACAAGGTGGAGGACAAGGTGGAAGGAGATCACACATGGCATCATGCTCTCCTTGACCAAGGATGAAGGCCCCAAGGATGTAGAATAGTTGGAGACAATATAGGTTTCCCAAGACATGAAGGAGTCAACAATTTAGGGAGTTTGGAGAAGATTTAGGTTTCCTGGACAAGTGGACAATGAGTCACCTTGACCAAGTTGATGTGGACAAAACCACCATCTAGGATGTAGGGGTGTGAGAGAGAATATAGGGGATAGGAGGACACATGGGTCTCCTCATCCTATTGACTAGGGATGATGTTGAGGATAATTATGGATTTAAATATTAAAAATATTTAATTTACTTAGCTACATGATGATGAGATGGCAGGATGTCATGGAAGGATGAGATGATGTGGATTTATCATTGAAGAGTTAGATTGGATGATTAATTAAATAATTTAGAATTATTTAATCAAGATGGGCTTTAGAAGAATCATGATGAATTCTAATTAAATAATTAATATTTAATTAATAAATTGGCTTAGAGGAATAATAAAAGTGAACTGAATAAATAAATTATTCATTTTATTTATTGATAGAAGAATGAAGTCATTAAATAAATAATTAAATACTTATTTAATTATCTCATCGTTTTAAGGTGTATACACAATCCAATCTCATCCTCTTGTTTTGTAGTGGAGAGAAATACAAATCCCTCATCCTAAGGAGAAAATCAAGTGAACACCAAGGGCACATCTCCACTTCCCTCTCAATCAAAGGAGGTGAAGAAAGAAGGTGAAACAAAGTTATTTTGTATGCTTTATGCTTTGTTTTATTTATTTAATATTGCATGCATTTGATTTTGGCTAACCCAGATTTTGTAATCCTCAACAAGATCCCACCAGAGCTAGATAGATGATCTAAGAGTCATAGAAGGATTGGCTAACTAATGGAGTGCCTAGGGTTTGACCCCCATTTTCTCCAAGATGCACCAAAGGGGGATGTGAGGCCTCTAGGAGATAGTGAGGAGATGTTATCAAAGAAGCATGTTGAAAACCCAATAAGACTAAGAGGGAGGGTGAATCAATCTAAAATTTAAAATAATTATTAACCAACTAATTCAATGTCAACACTTTAATCATCAACACACCAACCAAAAATACATAAACACATGAACACTAGATTTACATGGTGTTGGAATCCAAGAACACTGGTGGGGAGGGGGGGGGGGGGGGTGGTTGTGAATCAGTGTTCTACCAGAATGATCAATTGTAACCCTATTAAAACATGCATACACCAACCGGTATACCGATACATATAGAATTGAAAGACGTAAAGCAACCAATAAGCCAATCACATGAATGGATACCATAACACAGAATTATACGTGGAAAAACTCAAAGAGGAAAAACCACGATGGGATTTGTGACCCACAATATCAATTCACTAGCCATATGAAGAGATATTACAAAATATAGGGGCATGCACATGCAAGAAGGCTTACAGCCTAGAGCACACTGCTCAATCACAAAAGGAGCCTCACTGACTACATATAAATCTAAACTACAATCCGAAGAAATGAATGAACTATTAAGATAGCATCTTCTATGCTTGAATACATTTCTAGTTAAGCTCTGTTTGTTTCGGTCTGAAACCCTAAACCCTTACCAGAATAACCCTTTACAAAAATATCCTCACATACATAATCTCTCTCATATGTTTCGCATCTCCTTATTATTTCCTTTCCCAATCACATGTCCCAAAAATGATCTAACCTACTGAATTATATGCCCTTTACAATTTATCATGCCTTACGTCAGCTTACAAATATATTTACAATATGAATATACATGTCGAGATAATATAAAACATGAGTATCAAAAATAATTGTCGATGTCAGATCCAAAAGATGTCGGTCTCCAATATCAATAACTTGATTCTAAACCATGTCGGCCTGTATTGTCGATAACCAAAGAAATCCCTTCCAACCGGTAAAGATACATGTCGGTGTCAATGAAGTGTCTGCCAGTACACAACTGAACCAAAACATGAAGCCGGAACAAGTTGTCATGTTTTCATCAATGACAACATATTGAAACCAACCAATTGAGTGCCAATTGCCAACAATCTCCCCCTTTGGCATTGATGGCAAAACTCATGTAAAAAATGATCATAGTTTCATCTTTTAGTTTCATCCTGAGCCTGCTCCCCCTGAGCTGAATATCCATCAATACAAAATACTTCATACTTCCATAGTTTTCCATCTATACTCCCCCTAATGTATACAACTCCCTCTTTTTCTTTTTCACATCAATATCTCTCCCCCTTTGACATCAATGCCATCAAAAATAACCCAAAAAAATACCAAAGATCCAAAACCGGGACGAAGAATGAAAGATATTGTACAATGAATATCCCAAAAATACCTTACCAGAGCTTAATATATTTGAAAATTTTTGAATAGGTCTTCTCCAAAATCTCTAGATAAGTATCCCAACCAGATTTGAAAGTGAGAAATAGATACAAGTCCATTTAACATATGGGCAAATGCCTCTTTCTCATTTAACTTTGTTGGTGTGGGCTCACCAACCATATCTATACACTCCTTATGTACACTAAGATAATCCAATCGGGGACTCACCAAACCTCTAAGACTTCTAGCTCTTCTTATGATTTTGTCTTTTTCCTTCTCAAGAGCAGAAACTTGGGCTTCCAAAACCAAATTCTGACCATCAATGGATGTAGTCAATGAATTCAATCCATCAAAAGAATTAGCTATACCTACAATTTTCTCCTAAGATTCCCTAATCCTCTTATCCAAATCAATTGTAAGAAAACCTATGTTACAACATACTCTGTAAATACTTGTACACTGCTTTAAAGAATTATCTATAAATTTCAACTTATCATTGATTTCCTTCCTTTCAAACTCAATCATTTGATCAATGCAGCTCTTTTTGTCTGTGTGAATCTCTCTAGTACTTATCAGTTTGATATTTGCTACAATAATTGAAAATCCTTTGAAATGTGCTTAGTGATTGTCTTAAGCTTTCTGGATGGGCTCGCTTCTCTGTCAAACTTGCACTTCGGGACTAGTCTATGCAAAAAAGTGATTGACTGATCAATAACCCCTTTATCCATAGATCCCTCCTTCAACATTTTCTATGCAGCCATCATCATTAGTTCAGTTGAGCTCATCTCAGTTATGATTTTCTTTTCAACCTTCAAGGTGTCAATTGACAACAATGATGGACTCACTACCAATTCCCTATCGGATTCCTCTTTCTTCTCTTCTGATATTTTTACCTTTATAGCTTCCTCACTTGCACTGGTGGCTTCATCACTTGGTGCAGTCTCAGTAACTATTTCCTCCTTATGAACTTTATCCTCATCCTGTACAATCTGATCCGGAGGACTGTTGTCCTCAACATTAGTAACATGTTCATTATCAACCTTTACACTTTGTATTTCTTGGTATCTCAACATTTTTTTGTACATTTGTATCTACCAGGGGCTCAATTTCCACTATCTTAATGTTTTTTCAAAATTGAGGGTGAAGTACCCATAATACCCTTTCCTTTTCCTTCAATTGGGATGTCTACAGTATCTTTTTTTTATTCTGGTGAAGTATAAAAACCACGATTCTCTCCAAATAACTTAACCCATGCCTTGTGGGTCTCCATAATTATCTCATTTACCCTTCCTAACATAAGACTCATTATTCTATGCTTGTTGTTAAAGAATTTCCTATATGCAACCTCAAGTGTCTTATCCATCTCCTCTGGAGCAATAGAAACACAAACAGATAACAACTCTTGTATCTTTATATGCTTGTCCTCTTGCATTGTTGATAGTCTGCTAGCATCTAACATATCATACAATTGTGTTAATATTTGGTCTTCAATTTCTAATAGGGCTTTCCTATAAATATCCAAATATAACAAAATTGCTTCCTCTACCTCTCTTTGTTCATTATTATCTAAACATTCATTATATAACTGTACATTCTTTAGCATACAATCTTTAGTAATCTCATCAACTAACTCTACACAAGTCTTTGGTGGAATGATAGTTGCATTACCAAATTCAATTGTTAGATCAATGTCATCCTTCTTCTTTCTCCTTCCAGTACCGGATGGGGCTAAAGGTGTTTCTTTAGGAGCTCTTCTTTGTGTCAGTACCTTGATAGTAACTTTCCTAACGGGTTGCTTCTTAGCCTCTACCTTAGTTTCTTTAGTTTTCTTCCTTATTACCCTTTTGAATGCCAAGGGTGTGTCATCTTCAGATGCAGATTCAGCTGCAATAGGTTCAATAAATATTTCTAGTTCTTTTCTCTTCCTGCCTTTCTCCGAGACAGCATCAATCAATGCTTTGATGTCCTGCGAAACCTTTTCAACAAAATTACTTGCATTACCTTCCTGCTTCTCTCTTTTCTTCTGGTTCAACTCGGTTTCAACCTCTTGCTTCTTCTCCTTTGCAGTACCATAGGGTTTCTCAGCTTCATCAATAGGTGCATCGATCAACATCTTTGCATAAGAATCTAGAATCTATGCATCAACTTCATAACCCATCTCCTCAATCCAAATCTTCTGGGGTTTGACCGCTTCCATGAGTGTTTCATCTTTCTTAACCATGAAGCATATCTCAGTCGAATATTTCTCAACAATGTGCTCAGGAACCCTCATCCTAGAATTCATAGCCTTTTTTAATTCCTTGAATTAACCCCAAACCTGGTCATATCTCTAACTACCCAATGAAGCAATTGACTGTTTTAGTTACCTCCCTACCAGGATATCAAATGCCCATTGTCTCTTCCCAAAACTAGGAGTTTCATTGATGAAAAATAGCATCAAACAGACAATTAGGTTACCATACCAAAAAGTTCCTTTCTTTTCTCCTTTAATCTTTCCTAGGTTTATCAACATTTCATCCAACATCCAACCACATAGATCCAAATTCTCATTTTCTCTAATCATCTTATGTGTTGCATAAATGCAAAAGCTAAAAAAAGAATTTAGATGGTTTGATGGAGTTACCTTATGCCCAATAATCATGCTTCTGAATCTGATATCTCTATCGGTGATAGTACTGATCCTTATTGATCGCCTGGCTGAAGTTACGCCAGTGATTTTGTTGACATGATCATTAGAAACCTTCTTCTTTGGATGCTGCCCAACTTGTAGTAAACCAGTGATTTCCCTAATGGCCTCCTTGGTAATCTTATATGGTCTATCCCACTAGATAAACTCTCCATGCACTCTACTTAAAACATACCTAACAATTTCATCTTTGAATTCTCGAATGTCCAGAATGTCGATAAATCTTAGATCCTTAATGTGCTTCTAGTCGGGCTTAATATTTCCAGAATCTCCCATTAGCTCATTCATGTACATGCTCTTGATATCACTGGTTCCCAAATCCTCAATGTGGAAGTAAATGTAAGCTCTAACATCTTCAACATATACAACTCCTTTCGGAACACAAGAAAATGTGCCAACCGAATTGTCCTGGGTAGCAACATGCGGATATCGCTTGAAAATTAGTTTGGGATGGTCCTTGACCTCAACAACAGTTGGATTTGAAACAAAGATAGGTACAGATGATGATCTTGCTTCCATGATTGAGGATAAATACCTGTGAATTGTTGTCGGTGAAAAACCCTAAAGACCTCTTCCAATTGCTGGTGAAATCTCTCAAGAAGATATTTGATCACATTGATTCGCCTTAGACTCCATCTGAATTGCTCTTAATCGCTCTTAATGCAATGTGAAAAAAATGAAGTAGATTCAACCTTTTAACTTCCAAAAAAAAAACCCTAATCCGTCATTGATATAAATGACTTCCGATGAAAGATATCGGATATCGGTTAAACATCTTCATGCCGGATAAGCATCTCCAATGTCTGGAACATCTTCCAGAACCTCTTCCCAGGGTATATGTAGCATCTTCATGAATTTTGCCTACCCGTAAGGCAGATTAAGGCATCTGCCTTAGTTACTGATTGAGCTTCCTGCCGATGCAGGAGCAACCTCCTCTGTTGGTTGACTAACCGGAGCATTCCCATATGTAGATTGATCTTCTGACTTCCTAACCCATCTCTAGGTATGATCTTTCTGGATTTCATTAACCTTTTCTTTCCCTTTCTCATTTAATCCTCCATTACCAACTGGTGGATTTTGGCTTCTACAGAATTTAGCAATATGTCCAACCTTATTACACGCATAACATGTAACATTGTTCTTTTGAATTGCTTTGCTAAAACCGATATAATTGCTTGACCTACACTGATTAGCCATATGTCCAAATTTTCCACATGCATAATATTTTACATTCATTCTGCAATCTTCTATTTTATGACCATTCTTATTGCATTTAGAACATTGACCGGGAGCAGAATTATTGTTTTGATTTTCTCTATTTCTACATTGCCTAGCCATGTGACCAAAGTTATTACAAACAAAGTATCTACCATTAAATTTGTAAGCATTAAACTGCCTTACCGATGCCTTATGCTTTTGATCTTCATTTGCAGTATCGGAACGTTGTCCTTGTTCAAATCCAAGTCCACTACAATCTCCATTCTGCCTTTGTCTCTTCAATAACTCATCTAGTTGTGTTGAACTAATCTTGAATTTTTCTCTATACTCACTTGCAATAGTTAGATCATCTCTCAAAATTATCATTTGTCTCTCAAGCTCTTGTTCATTACTCTGGGATTGTACTAAATCAATTTTCAATGTATCATTCTCATGAACCAACCTATTAGATTCTTCAAATTTGTTCTTCAGAGATACAGCAAGATTTTCTTCTTTTTTCTTCCGGTCTTCAATCTCCTTATAAATTCTCATAGTTATAGCTTGCCTTTCATTTCTCATGACCATGTTCTCTTGACTCAACTTCTGACACTGTTCCTTAAGTGCATCTTTCTCTTCATCATCTTGAATTTGCAAAAGTTCCTTCCTCCTAGCTTGAACAAATGATAGCCTGTCCTGTAGGACAAGAATGAATTCCTGAGAAGAATTCAATTCATCTTGTAACTTCAAGTTTTTCAACCTTTCAGCATCATAATCTTCAAGTGCTACCTCAAGTTGTTTTTCCAAACTCATATCCATGGATCCTGGATTTAGGGTCTTCCTCAAGCTGTTAAACTTCCTCTGAGGCACAAGGCTCTGATACCAATTGTTGAAATCCAAGAACACTGAGAGGGGGGATGAATCAGTGTTCTACCAGAATGATCAATTTTAACCTTATTAAAACATGCATACACCAACCGGTATACCAGTACATATATAATTAAAATAAGTAAAGCAACCAATAAGCCAATCACATGAATGGATACCATAACACAGAATTATATGTGGAAAACCTCAAAGAGGAAAAATCACGGTGGGATTTGTGATCCACAGTATCAATTCATTGGTCATATGAAGATATATTACAAAATATAGGGGCCTACACATGTAGGAAGGCTTACAGCCTAGAGCACACTGCTCAATCACAAAAGGAGCCTCGCTAAATACATATAAATCCAAACTACAATCCGAAGAAATGAATGAACTGTTAAGATAGCATCTTCTATGCCTAAATACAGTTCCAATAAAGCTTTGTCTGTTCCGGTCTAAAACCCTAAACCCTTACTAGAATAACCCTTTACAAAAATATCCTCACATACATAATCTCTCTCATATGTTTCACATCTCCTTATTATTTCCTTTCCCAATCACATATCCCAAAAATTATCTAACCTACTGACATATATACCCTTTACAATTAATCATGCCTTATGTCGGCTTACAAAGATATTTACAATATGAATATACATGTCAGCTAGATAATATAAAACATGAGTATGAAAAACAATTGCCGATGTTGGATCCAAAAGATGTCAGTCTCCAATATCGATAACCTAATTCTAAACCATGTCGGCCTGTATTGCCAGTAACCAAAGAAATCCCTTCCAACTGGTGAAGATACCTATCTGTGTCGATTTCGGTGAAGTGTCTGTCAATACACAACTTAACCAAAACATGAAAACGGAACAGGTTTTTGCCATCAATGACAATATATTGAAACCAACCAATTGAGTGTCAATTGCCAACACATGGAAACCCCAAATAAGGAAAAACCACGATGAGAATCTAATTCACAATATTAATAACAAGGTTTGCAGCATTTTAGGCTTTCAGCCAAGGAGCACTAACATCCAAAGGACTTGCAAAACTAAGGCACACTGTCTTAGCCAAGATATAAAAAGGACTTGTGCAATTGAAGAACTCTTCTTTTGGACAAGATATAAACTATTGTCGAAGAACTCACTGTCAATCAACAATGAATGAAATGGCTAAACTAAAATTGATAAGGATTCTCCTGGTCATGAAATTGTCCTTGAACAATAATCAAGTGACCAATAATATGGAAAACATCTCTAATGATACCCACTACCACAACACTCTATCTTGTAGAATATATTAGCTTCAAATCTCTTTCAAACTAACTTTCGCATTAGCACAAACTTAAATCTGCTTGAAAATCATTTGCATACACTTCTCACACAATTCACTCCTCATACATACTCAATCCATCCATCTTCACATCTTATATATGAGATACAATATTTATATCCTAATCAAGGGTCGGCCAAAACAGAATAAGCAATATTTCACAAAATAAGCCACCCAAACCTAAAATACTTAGATCGGTCCACTCCAGGAGAAAAAGGGAACCAAAACATTTCATAATACATCATTCTATGAATTATTGATAAACCACACATACTAACACATATTCCAAAAGATGTTACAAAGCATAATGTGTAGATGTAATCAAATAGTAAGCGACATAATTACTTCCAATGCAATAACTCCATGTGGATCTCCACAAATCAAAGTGAGACAAAAATAAACATCTCAACACATCTTCCAACTCATATGGAGACCATAAGAACATGATCCACTAAACTAAAATGCAATTCACAACATATCCGGAGGGAACCAAAAGTATTGTGGACCACCTTGAATACAGGATGACACAACTAACACCAAAAGAGCATCCAGACTAAACTCCATCTAGATAACCAAGGTCTGACAAAGCATATCTAGACCAATATCCATCTAGATAACCAAGTTTGACATCATTGAAAATCATACAATCTCATGCTAACAACAATCTCCAACAATATTTCCCTTTGTTATTGATAGAAACACCAATAAACCAATAACCAACAACACCAATTAAAAATAGATAATCTCACAACAACTCTATCCAATAATCTCACAACAACTCTCTCCCCCTTTGACAACAACGACAAAGAGTGCTTAAAAATAAACAAAATCATATTGACCACTCACACCACTTATCCCCCTTGTTGAGAAAAATGGTGTCTCAACCTTGCATTTATGCGAGGTTACTATTTATAGTAAGTTTTCATTTGAGCACGAAATGGTGTGAAACTCTCCCTGAAGCTTCTGGTTGGCTAGATAAGCATTCCGGTAAAGTTTCGTCGCAAGGTCACAGCTAGTTTTGAAGATATTAAAGTTTTCGTCTTGGAGGGGTGCAATCAAATATTTAAACTTAATTTTGGGGACTTTAGAGGCTCCGAAATGCCCTAAAAAGTGGTCGTAACTGGCGAAGCGGGTTACGAGGTGATAGAACACTTCGCGAGCTTTCCGGCGCTTCAAACGGTTCGTCAATCGGACACCCGGTTCTCAAGTTATGGCCTCCGAAAGTTTGTACTCCTGAAATAGGAAAAATAATTTGTATCGAATACATAAATGAGCAGTAAAAGGGAGCGACATGTGTTGATGTGTGCTTTAACATGTCATAGGGAATCTAGAAGGGAGATAAGGTCAGCTACACTTTATTGGGTGGTTTTAGCCCATGGTTTTGTAATACCGTTTGATGGTTTCTTGTATTGTATCTCCTATTTATGAGGTGTGTGAGATAGAGGTTGTGTGAAAGAGTCCTATGGCTATTGAGTTGCCTCTGAATCTCTGATTAGTGATACTCCTGCGAAGAGCTTGCTCTGCAAGTATTTTGTAATCTGTTTTTGATTGCTGAATAAAATATTGAGCTGCTTTTGGAGGGTGGGGTTTTTCTCCCGAAAGGGTTTTCCCCACGTAAATCATTGTGTTGTGGTATGAATGCTATTATATCTATTTCTATTTTTTGTAACTATTGTAATGATCTGAAAAAGTTTTGCATTACCCTCCTCTCAAGGTTAGTGTAGGAAGTTGTTTCCGCTACTTAACTTCCTTACAAGTGGTATCAGAGCCTGATCACCTTTGGTTTCAATTGTGGGCAGTTGGGTTTTTTGAACTAATCCAGATTTGAGTGGGAGCTTGTGCAGAAGACACTTTTGATCTTGTTGCAAGAATATTCAGATGGCGAGTTCGTCAGGGAGAATAGAGGTGGAGAAATTTAATGGAAGTAATTTTGAGATGTGGAAGCTGAAGATGGAAGATCTACTAATAGATCGAGATCTTTGGGATGTTGTTGATGCGAATGTCCAAAGGCCCTCAGATCCTACTGCGGCAGCTCAGTATGATGTTATGGACCGAAAAGCCAAGGGTCTAATCAGACTGTGCCTAGCAGACTTTGTTCTAATCAATGTCCATGAAGAAAACTCTGCAAAGAAGCTATGGACTAAGCTTGGTGAGATGTATCAAGTGAAATCTTTATTAAATCAAATTTTCTTAAGAAAGAAATTGTATTCCTTGAAGATGGAAGAGGGTGGACGAATTGCAGACCACCTGGAAGCATTCAATATGTTGGTGGCTCAATTAGTATCCGTCGGTGTTAAGATGGATGAGGAGGAGAAATGTCAGATCTTGCTTTGCTCTTTGCCTGATTCGTGGGATTCTCTTGTTATGGCTATCGGTAGTACTTCTGTTGTTTTGAAATCTGAAGACGTGGTGGGTGCCCTACTTGGTGAAGAGATGCGAAGGAAGGTATCCATCAGTTCAAAGGAAGCCCTAACCGTTCGTGGAAGACCTAAGGAGAAAGGCAAGAAGAATGAGAAGCGCGGCAAGTCCAAATCCAAAGGGAGATCGAAATCTCCTGGAAAGTCCAAAGTCATTTGCTGGAATTGCGGTAAACCGGGTCACATCCGTAAGGACTGCAAAGAAGAAAAGAAGAAAAAGAAAAAGTTCGATTCTGATTCTGAGTCCGACAAGGAAGATGGCGATGCATTTATTGCGGCTTTGGCGACTCATGCAGGTAATGATGCCTGGCTAATTGACTCAGGTGCATCTTTTCATATGACTTCCAATAGAAATTGGTTTTCTGAATATGAAGGATTTAATGGAGGTAAGGTGTACTTGGGTGATGATTCACCTCTAGACATTGTTGGTCGAGGTAAAGTTAGAATCAGGTTTTCTGATGGTAGAATAAAAAGGATTAATGGTGTGCTGCATATCCCTGGATTAAAACGAAACCTGTTATCTGTGAGCAAACTAATAGATGCAGGTGTGCAGGTAGTCTTTTCTGAAACAGGATGTAAGATGATTAAGGGTGCTATGGTAGTTGCTAGAGGTGTCAGGTTTGGCACTTTGTATAAGCTTGAAGCATACACTATTGAGTGTAATAGCACTTCTGTAAAAAGTAAATCTGCGGATACTTCACTGGAAGATTTGAAGGTTTCACCTTCAGCAGATGGAAATGGTTTTTGGGTACCTAAGGGTGCTCTTTCGTCTAAAGCAAAGTTACCTGCAAAGAAGACTATGTTATGGCACCAGAGACTTGGCCACATTGGAGAAAAGGGTCTAAGGACCTTGAAAAATAAAAATCTTGTTGAAGGTTTGAATGATTGTAATCTTGACTTTGATTTCTGTGAGCATTGCATTTATGGAAAACAAAACCGCGTTCAGTTTTACTCGAGTTCTCATAAAACTTGTGGTGTTTTGGATCTTATCCATTCTGATGTGTTTGGTCCAGTAGATGTCTCTTCGATTGGAAAATCCACATATTATGTTTCATTTATTGATGATTTTAGTAGAAGGACATGGGTATATTTTCTAAAGAGTAAATCTGAAGTTTTTAGTCGTTTTAAAGAATTTAAAGCAATGGTTGAGTTGCAGACTGGAAAGAAAATAAAATGTTTGAGAACTGATAATGGCGGTGAGTTTTGCTCTAATGATTTTGATAGATTCTGTAAAGACTGTGGAATTAACAGGCAGAAGACAACTCCGTATTCTCCACAGCAGAATGGAGTTGCAGAAAGAATGAACAGGACACTGATGGAGAAGGCTAGGAGTATGTTGAGTGGTGCTGGTCTCGAACAAAAGTTTTGGGCTGAAGCTGTTGCCACTGCTTGCTACCTGATTAACAGGTCTCCTACATCAGCTCTTGTTGATAAAATGCCTATGGAAGCATGGTCAGGTCACAAGCCTTCATTGAGACATCTTAGAGTTTTTGGTTGCGAAGCATATGCACATGTGCCAAAGGAGAAACGAACAAAGTTGGAGAACAAGGCTGTGAAATGTATCTTCATCGGGTATAGTTATGGTGTGAAAGGATACAAGCTTTGGGACCTTGTTGCACAAAAGGTAATTCACAGTAGAAGTGTTATTTTTAGAGAAATTAAGTCTCCTTTTGTTACATTGCAGCCAGAACAGACTAAAAAAGAAGATGTGATTCAACTTCCTTCTACACCTAAAAGAGTTGAATCGAGACCCCTAGATAGGCAAGAATTTGAGGAGAGCTCGTCTAGCTCTGAATCTTCAGAAGAGGAGGAAGAACCTCCAACTCATCTTGTTCGAAATTCTACAAGACATAGACAACCACCTGAAAGGTATTCACCTGATGATTGGAGATGTATTTTTGCTCTGAATACTAGTGTGGATGAACCGAAATCTGTAGAAGAGGCATTAGGTATGAATGATGCAGAATCTTGGAAGATTGCTATGGAGGAAGAAATGGCAGCTTTGAAAAAAAATGATACATGGGATCTTGTACCATTGCCTGAAGGACGAAAACCTGTTGGTTGTAAATGGGTGTTCAAGAAAAAGATTGGTTCAGATGGAAGCATTGAGAAGTATAAAGCAAGGTTGGTTGCAAAAGGCTACTCTCAGGTTGAGGGTGTTGATTACGGTGAGATATTTTCTCCTGTTGCAAAAATGACGTCCATTAGATTTTTGCTTTCTATTGCTACTGCTTATGATTTAGAGGTTGAGCAAATGGATGTGAAAACTGCTTTCCTTCATGGTGATTTGGAGGAAGATATTTATATGACACAGCCAGAGCACTATGTGGTGAAAGGCAAAAGTAATTTGGTCTGTAAATTGAAGAAATCTTTGTATGGCCTCAAACAAAGTCCTAGGATGTGGTACCAGAAATTTGATACATATGTGTTGAGTTTGGGATTTGAACGTTCTAAATCAGATCACTGTGTTTATTATAAATCTTATAGTGATCATTTCTTATTCATTGCATTGTATGTTGATGATATGTTATTCATTGGTAAAGGGAAAGGTATGATTTCAGAACTGAAGTCTCAGCTTGCTACTAAATTTGAAATGAAAGATCTTGGTGCAGCAAAGCACATTCTTGGGATGGAAATTAGAAGAGATAGGGTGAACAGAAAGCTATGGCTAGGCCAGAGTAAGTATGTGAATTCAGTGTTACAGAGGTTCAACATGCAAAATTGTAGACCATTGAGTGTTCCTTTTACAGTTGGAATGAAACTATCTATTTCAGATTGTCCTACATCCCCATTGGAGATGGAAGACATGAGCAGAGTGCCTTACCAGAGTGCGGTTGGAAGCTTGATGTATGCTATGGTCTGTACTAGACCAGACATTGCCCAAGCAGTGGGAGTACTTTCTAGATATATGTCTAATCCTGGTAGAGTTCATTGGGATGCAGTCAAAAGAGTCTTCAGATATTTGAAGGGCACTTCAGAGTATTTTTTGTGTTATCATGGTAATTCAGTTGGAGACATGACTTCCCTTGATATCCATGGTTATGTGGATTCAGATTGGGCAGGTGATATTGATAGCAGAAGATCCACCAGTGCTTATGTGTTTACTTTGTTTGGTGGTGCAATTAGTTGGATGAGTAAGCGACAGGTTGTGGTTGCTTTATCCACTACTGAAGCAGAGTATATGGCAGCTACTCATGCTTGTAAAGAGGCCATTTGGCTTAAGAGACTGTGTTCGGATATTGGAATAAAACAAGGTACAGTGACAGTTTACTGTGACAGTCAGAGTGCAATTAGCCTAGCTAAGAACCCGCCATTTCATGCCCGGACCAAACATATTGATGTTCAGTATCATTTTGTTAGAGATATGGTCGAAGATGGTAGGGTGAAGCTAGTTAAGGTGGAAACTTTGATGAATGTTGCAGATGCTTTAACTAAGGCTGTGAGCACAGAGAAGTTCAGATGGTGTTCAGAGTCTATGGGCCTTGTGGCCCCTAGCAATTGATTCATTGTGTTGACATTCCCTTCCGCTCCTGCAAGGTGTTCGACAAGTGGGAGATTTGTTGAGAAAAATGGTGTCTCAACCTTGCATTTATGCAAGGTTACTATTTATAGTAAGTTTTCATTTGAGCACGAAATGGTGTGAAACTCTCCCTGAAGCTTTTGGTTGGCTAGATAAGCATTCCGGTAAAGTTTCATCGCAAGGTCACAGCTAGTTTTGAAGATATTAAAGTTTTCGTCTTGGAGGGGTGCAATCAAATATTTAAACTTAATTTTGGGGACTTTAGAGGCTCCTAAATGCCCTAAAAAGTGGCCGTAATCGGCGAAGCGGGTTACGAGGTGATAGAGCACTTCACGAGCTTTCCGGCGCTTCAAACGGTTCATCAATCGGACACCCGGTTCTCAAGTTATGACCTCCGGAAGTTTGTACTCCTGAAATAGGAAAAATAATTTGTATCGAATACATAAATGAGCAGTAAAAGGGAGCGACATGTGTTGATGTGTGCTTTAACATGTCATAGGGAATCTAGAAGGGAGATAAGGTCAGCTACACTTTATTGAGTGGTTTTAGCCCATGGTTTTGTAATACCGTTTGATGGTTTCTTGTATTGTATCTCCTATTTATGAGGTGTGTGAGATAGAGGTTGTGTGAAAGAGTCCTATGGCTATTGAGTTGCCTCTGAATCTCTGATTAGTGATACTCCTGCGAAGAGCTTGCTCTGCAAGTATTTTGTAATCTGTTTTTGATTGCTGAATAAAATATTGAGCTGCTTTTGGAGGGTGGGGTTTTTCTCCCGAAAGGGTTTTCCCCACGTAAATCATTGTGTTGTGGTATGAATGCTATTATATCTATTTCTATTTTCTGTAACTATTGTAATGATCTGAAAAAGTTTTGCATTACCCTCCTCTCAAGGTTAGTGTAGGAAGTTGTTTCCGCTACTTAACTTCCTTACACCCCTAAGATCAGCATCAACATCAATCCAAGAAATGAGATTAAGCACCGAGTCTCCCCTTGGAAAGATGCACCACCAAAACTGCATCTAGTTAGAAAAAGGAGGAGCAATAACCCATAAATTTTGTTTGAGATACTCAAAAGTATCATTTGTCAATGCCTTTGTAAAAATGTTTGCTATCTAATCTGTTGTAGAAATGCATTCCAATCTAACTTCCTTTTCTGCAACCTTCTCTCTCAAGAAATGATAACGGATTGAAAAATATTTAGTTCTTGAATGCATACCTGGATTCTTTGAAATGTTTATAGCAGTGGTATTATCACACATAATAAGAATAGTTTCATCATATACAACTTCAATGTCCTTAAGAGTCTGCTTCATCCATAAAACTTGACTACAACAAGATGTTGGGACAATATATATAACATCAATAGTTGATAATAATAATGATTCTTGTTTTTTACTCATCCATAAAACCAATCTATCTCCCAAAAAGAATGCTCCAACACTTGTACTCTTCTTATCATTAACACTTCTGACGCAATCAACATTTTTATATGCTCTCAACATAAAATATCTATCTTTCTTGTAACATAAACTAAAATCATAGGTCCCTTTCAAATATCTAAATATCATTTTAACTGGTTGATCATGATTCTACTCTAGACTATCTTGAAATCTTGCAACCAAACATGCAACCTACATAATATCTAATCTAGAAGCAATAAGATATAGTAGTCCTCCAATCATAGATTGGTACTTATTTTGATCAAATCTGGAGATGCATCATCTTTTCCTAACTTGCATCCAACAGCTAAAGGGGTAGTAACATGTTTACAATTTTCCATATCAAAATTTTCTTCAACATCTCTTCAACATACTTAGCTTGAGAAATAAAAATTCTATCATCCAGCTACGTAACTTGAAGCCCAAGAAAAAATGACATTTCTCCAAACATAGACATCTCAAATTCTTTATGCATTTCTTCTGCAAATTCTTTGCATAAACCATCACTTCCTCCAAAAAATAATATCATCAATATAAACAACAATCAACAACTTAATACCTTCAACCTTAAAATACAAATTGTTGTTTGCAATACCCTTCTTGAAATTGTATTGAACAAATGTTTGTCCATTCTTGCATACCACACTCTAGCTGCTTGTTTAAGTCCATGTAATGCTTTTTTAAAATCTATAAACCATGTCTAAATTATCTAATAGTCTAAATCCATCTTGTTTCTCAATGTATACTTCTTCTTCCAATTCTCCATTTCAAAATGTTGACCTAACATCCATTTGATACACTGTAAAGTTCTTGTAGGCAGAAAATGCAAAAAACATTCTAATAGCTTCCATACTAACAACATGGGCAAATGTTTCTTCAAAATAAATACCTTCTACCTAAGAGTAGAATTTACATACCGATCTTTCCTTGTTTCTTACGACTTGTCCTTGTTCATTCAGTTTGTTCTGAAACACCCACTTTGTTCCTATCACATTCTTATCAGTCAGTCTAGGTACCAAGTCCTAAGTCTGATTCTTTTGTAGCTTATTTAGTTCTTCTTCCATAGCTTTAACCCAACTTTCTTCTATGCTTGCTTCTTCATATGATTTAGGTTCAATGAGTGAAAGAAAACAATAATTAGTTTTCTCATTTACCTCTATAATACTTCTTGTCTCAACTAATTTATTCTTGTTTCCAATTATCTGGTCTTTTGAATGTTTCTTCTGCACACATTTCAGGGTCCTAATTGTTTGTTCCCTTCATCTAGTTTCTCTTCATTGCTTCCTTCTGGAGGTGTCTTTTCTTCTATAGCATTAGATATGATCTCAAACTAAGCCTCTTGAATAGGTTCTAGGGCAATATGATCATATGCTTCACATACTTTCACATTTGTACTCTACACTATCTTATTCAATCTTTTATTGTAACACTAGTAAGCCTTGTTGTTTGTAGCATATCCTAAGAATATTCGTTCACCAGCTCTAGTATCAAAAATTTTGCAATCATTCTCATCTCTTTTGATATAGCACTTACTTCCAAAGATTCTAAAATATTTTATAGTAGGTGCTCTTCCATACCACAACTTATAAGTTGTTTTTGTATGATTTATCTTTATCTGAACCCTGTTAAGAATGTAAACAATAGTAAGCACAACTTCTTTCCAATAAACATTAGCCAAGTTAGCATCTTTCATCATAGTTATAGCTATCTCATTAATAGTTCTATTCTTCCTTTCTACCACACCATTATGTTGAGGGGTTCTCAAAGCAAAAAAATGTCTCATAATGCCATATTTCTCATAGAAATTGTCAAATTAATTTGAAGTAAATCCTTCACCTCTATCAGATCTTAAACATTTGTATAACATCGTAAATTGCACCCCATGTAATTCCACATCACATAAGTGCATTTACTTTAGGCCAATTGGAGTCATTTGTTGTCTATTTTTCCTTTTGTCCACATGGATTGCCTTGTTAGCTTATAATCTGACCTTTTCTCGATCATGTTGACCATTCAACTTATGGACAATAAAACATTGCGAAGATGTTTGTGTGTTGCACTAGTGTCTTGTGAATATATCGGTTTGCAGGTGGTTGTTTGAGAGTTAAACCTGCATCTGGAAGAGTTCATAATGCCTTTGTTTGTGGCCACTGACATTGGGATTCTTCTTGGAGATCTACATCTCATGTATTAGAGATGATTTTGAGTCTTCTGATCATTTAGTGAATTTCTCAAACTCTTGGCATATTTTCTACATGTCTCATAGGTTTTTCTAGCGTTCATTGTCCACCATTGTCATAACTACAAGGAATTTTGGGTGCTTGACTTCACTCCTTCAAGTGTCAACTTCTTGGGTGTTGAAGGGAAGTCCTCTCCCTCTTTTTATTCATACTTCATAATATTGTGTTGATTATCTTCTATTTATCATATCCATTATCTTACCTATCTATTTTTATCTCTATCATTATTCTTTCAATCATGGTTATTATCTTAGCTATCTAAGGAGGTGGAAACACCAAAATGGGGGTCTGACTAACGGAGACCTCTTCACACAACCCCAACATTTTCCTTTTTTGCTTATGTACATGTTTGTGATCGAGGGAAGGAGTTTACCTTTCTGGAGACTTCAATTGTGGACCAATTCATCGTCTTTTGGTTATTCACACTTCATCCTTTTTATTTTGTTTAGCATAGCATTTTTATTTTAATCATATTAATGGGTTTGCATCCACTGCATAGTCTATGCACTATGTCCATACAAGACGTTAGTGCATTGCGTTGGTGTCCTAGTTCTGCATGTTCGTCCTAAAGACAATGATTTAGCAGAGTCGTCTAGAGGTTTTCTTTGTGACTTGTTTGTTTAGTTTTGTAGTTTGCATCCCATGGATCACTTTTAGCACTAGTTTAAGTGAGGTAGAGTGAAGGTTGGTTTGTTCCTTGAAATCCATTACTTTGAGGGTAGCAAATCTCATCCTCTACATTTTGGTGAACCTGACGTGAACTAGTTGCATTTTTAACTTTCTCATTGTGTGTGTTTTTATAATTTACAGTAAATATTATATATATATATATATATATATAATTCAAACCAAGTTCCTTCATCATTAAGTGTTGTAGAATCCTTGTAGTATGCTCGTAGAGTGGTTGAGGTGTTGTAGAGCTTATCTATGAGTTTTACAACCTAGCCTGCCACAAGAGTCATTGTAAGGACTGCTAGGAAGAGCATTCCCCCGAATTGCTATAGTCCTCCTTGGCTAGGTCCAATGTTTAATGATCTACTTCATGCTCTGAATGACTTCATAGCCTCTCACATTGTTAAGACCATTTTTATAGGGGGCTCATTCTCCATCTAGTTTACGATCAAATTATAGGAATAACACCCTAACGAATTCTCCCTCGTCTTCTCCTCCTACCATTGATCATGACTCTGCTATCACTACCGAGTTTGACTGGATTCATATGTTAGAGGAGAACTTGAGAGATTTTGAAGGATTTTTAAACTGGGAAAATGTCCTCCCCCAGGCTCGAAATTTTGTGAATACTCTGAGAGACGTGCTAATCTCAGACATAAGAGGCCAAAAGATGTTGAGGGAATTATCCTTGATTGTTAAGAGTCATGTACCTTTAGCAGGTACTCCTCCCTAAGACAATTGGTTTGTCACCTGTAGTTCTCAAATTGGTATTAACATACCTGGGATGGCATCACACATGGTTGACTTTGCACCCATCATCCCTAGTATCAATGTGTCTACCATTCCCTTAGGTTACACCGACATGGCTAGAAGTTTCACTACCACTTCTATTGCAACACATACCACTTCTATCAACACTAGTTCAAGTGTTAGTGCTAGCCTTGGTGGTGGTACTAGTCCTCATGTTAGTGCTGGTGGAGGTGGTGGAATGTGTGGTGTGCCTCCACCTGCTAATCATGTGTTGAACACCATCTTTCAAAATATGGGACAATTGCAGCAGTAACTCGCGAACCTTGCGTTCGTCTCTGGCCAGTCTTTGATGCCTTCTTATTATTGCAAAAGCATGCTTGACATTACCATCCTTAACACCATCCTTCCCTAGGGGACTGAGTAATTAAAGCTTGATTGATTCAATGGTGATGATGATCCTAATGTGCACATTGATTCATTAATGAATGTGTCGCGATTACCATAGTTTATATTTTGTCATGCTTTAACTTTTATCACGTTCCCTTAAGGGGACTGTGTTAGAATGGTATAGTTTGTTACCTAACTAGTCCATCTAGACATTTAACTAGCTTATGGATTTGTTCCTCAAACAATTCTAGGCTAACATTGGTAGCAGGGTCACCATTGCAGACCTTGTTCATTATAAACAAAATCCGAATGAGAAGGTTACAGATTTCATTTCATGGTAGCAATCTATCTCTACCAAAATCCATTTTTCCCTTCTAGATAGTGACTTGCAAAGAATGTTCATTATAAATCTGCAATCGGCATTGAGGGAGAAGTTGTCTCTTAACCAATATCATAGTTTTGCTAACTTGTGTTGTGTGCTCACTAATTAGTAGCATATGATGACTCGGTTCAACAAATGTACTTCAAACCTTCATATCGTTTCCTTTGGGGACATGTCCACAGAAGGGTCTAGAAAGAACAAATCTGTGACTAATGTCGTAGCTACACGTCGATAGTTGTTGCACAGAAACCAAAGTGTAATAGGATCTTCACCAAGTTGAATTACTTCTATTTGAGCATAATAAAAAATTATTAAAAGACAACATACCATACCCTCATTGGTATGATCAAACTGAATTTATGTCAATATCATTATGTACCTAGTCCTGACAATGAGTGTTGTTATCATCTTAGACATATAGTCCAAGACCACATCGATACTGAATCTATAAAGGTCGGTGATAGGAAACATAAATCCAATATATTTGTTGATAAGATGAACAATGAGTTGTAGATTTACACGGATCCTTTTCTATCGTATTCATCTAACTTTATCTTTGTATTAGATTCAAGTCTAGTACTAGATGATGGCACATACATTAATATGATTACTATCACTCTAAGCTCACCTCCTAGACAGAGGACAAAAATATCTAACATATCATTCACCCTTGTAGATGCCCCATATTGTGCAAAGCCTGCTTCTTTGTACATCCTTGCAAAGCTTAATGGTCAAACTATTATGGGTGTAATGGTTGACCCTTCATGTAGAGTCGATGTCATCACAAAGGAGACTTTGATCATAAATGAATGGCATAGGTTGAGATATGATGAGTGTCATGCTACCTGGAGAATGCATAATGGGTTGTCTCTTTCTCCTTTGCGTAGTATCACCTTGACGGTCCTTGTGGGATCCAAGGTTGTTTCAACCATGTTCGTTATCATTCCTAGGTCGAACCTCTTTCGTGTCAAACTAAGTATTCCCTGGTTGATAGCTATAGTTGTAGTTCGTTTGGTGATCCATAAGTGCTTAAAGTTTCCTCATGAGCGTTTGGTGCATGTCGTCCAAGATACTAGATATTGATCACTAGTAGCATGTGAGGATTTTTCGCTTTGGCTTGCTCTAATTGGGCTTATGCTTCCTCATGGTGACTTAATGTATAGATAATATTATCAGTATATAAGACAGGGGAGTTGAATCCTAAATCAGTTCAACCTAGCTATTTGTTACCCCTTCCTGCATCAACCTTTGCTCCATATATTCCTAGGTTAGAGTGGTAGTGCCTTATACCCCTTCATCATCAAGGGCTGAGGTTAATCATGTTCCTCCAAGTAGACCTCTTCGTCCACCTAGGACTACACACCCTCCAGTTGTGTCTTATGTTCCTACGGTTGCACCTAGTGCAGACAAGGGAAAGGCATCAGCATTGTTAAAGTCTCTAGCCCACCCTCCCTTTGAGCTCTCAATCCTAGCAGATTCCCTCAGCCTACTCAATATGAGAAGGGGAAGTGCTCCCCTCATGCTAATTCATCACCACTTGCTCCTCCTTCACATCCTATGTAGGCACCCTCTATTCCTCCATTTGTTCCTCGAACAAAGTGAGGTAGTGGTGCAAGAGCATTTCCTGTGACATGGAGGCACATGAAGCCATTTTGGTATAGAACATGGAGTCAAGGGTCTAAGGGACCTAAAAATGATGTAATAAAGCCTATTAAGGCATTTGAATGTAATAGGAAGAATGAAATGAGTTATGAGTGCAAATAGACCTAATAGGGGTCATTAAGTGTAAATATGTAAAAATGGCACAAAGGATGCCTAATGAGTTTAATTAGGTTGTGTTGAGTCATGTTGATGTAATAAGGCTCAAATAAAGCCTTTGGTGTTGATAAATTGGGTTTAAGGGTATTGTGTCTAGAGTTGTCAAATGCAAATTTGAAATCCAACGGTTAGTTGGCCAAACAAGAGATTTAAATGTTTGTTAAGGGGAAGGGTAGTTATGGTCGGTTTGGCCGGATTTGTATTGTTATATAACTCATGCTACACGACCTGGAAAGCAAGATTGAAGTTTGGGAAAGGAATCACAATTACATTGTACGGACAACAACTTTTGTAATACAAAAATTTGAAAGTTGCTTGATTTGGATTGTTTCTTTCATTTTGAGGATTGGCAATGGATTGAAGGTGATTCCTTTGGTTATTGATGAGAAATTTAATCCATTTTGAAGGTTTTTACATCTGTTTTGATCATTTATTTTGACTATCCAAAAGAACCTTGTTGTAGGTGCTCTTTTTGTGTTAGTTTGGAGTCAAAATAAGAAGTTAGGGCTCTTTCCTCTTTATGTCTTTACTGTCCCTTGAGGAATGAGACCCTATCAATGTATTTTTAACTAACCCAATGACAAGAATGCATGGAAAAGAGATTAAGGTGATCACCAAGAAAAGTGATTGTTTGTGTGAGGAAAAGCATGAAAATGGAGGCATGAGTATAGCAGCAGAAGAAGAGCTTAACAAGGTGGTTTTTTTATGCTGGAAGATTTTTGTGGGGATTGAATACAAGGTGAAATGACCCTGGGTTGAGTGTGGAAGTGAATAGAGGAGTGGTTTTGAGAAAGCCCTAGGTTAGGAGGCCTAAAAAGGAGGGTTTGATATCTAGCCTATCAAATGAGTGTGTCTTGCCTTGAAAGTTGTAAAATATATTGTTTTGGAACATTTGTCAAGACTTTTTTTTGGTTTTGTATCGTGGTCATACCATTTGTTGGTACTTGCTTTGAAAAAAAGGGCTAATTGGGCCTAGTCGGTGTGTAGCAGGGAACTGGTCAGGGTATTTCGTCCAAAAGAACCATAGTTGAGTTTCACATATGTTATGAAACTTCCAAAAGGGTATCTGGAAGTCTAATTATTTTTGTAAGTTTTTGGGGAAAATTTTGAATTAAGTGGGGAAAACCAGTCCGGCAGGGCTACTAGAAGTAGGTCTAGGTTGCACCCGGGTAAGAAGGTTTTGTGTAAACCAAGCAAATGGGGATCTGATGGTTTTTGATGCAATTTGGTTGGGGCATGTGAATACCTTAGGTGATGTTAGTTTGATTGATTGATTCGGTAATCCAAATTTGAGTTCTTTGGTGAAGGAGAAGACTAGAAAACCTTGAGGGATTCTAAGGACAGTTTGACAAAACAACAAGTAAAGTGTATTGGGTTGTTTGTAGACCAGTATCCTCTGCATTAGTTAGGGTGCTCGTTGTTGTGAATGTAGTGCCTATTTCATGTGCACCTCTTGTTCCATCAGTCGAGCGTTCTCTTGTCCCCAACATGGTTTCAAAGTCCTCTACTATGGAGCATGATGCTCTTAACTCTTATCGGGCTTCAGCCCCTGATCCCCATCTTCATCGTAATTAGTGTGTGTGAGCATAAGCGTCATCGACAGGCGATGGCTCAAGAATGTGATGTTGCTTTGCAATCTGAGGGTGAACCTTCGACACCTGCTCTTGTCATGTCTATTCCTATCTCTTCGAATGTTCTAGGCTCTGCGTCATTTTTTGTGTTGTTATTGGCTGCTTATGGGACTCTTAATGAACCTCCCCCTAAAAGGGTGCAGGTCTCCTTTGCTCCTTCTTTGGAGCCGCCTCTCATCACCTCATTTTTTTATGTACCTCATGTAGTGTCCCTCCTAGACTTATCTTTAAATTATGCATCGATAGACTTGATTTGACTCTTACGCGATATTTTGATTGATGATTATGACTCTATCTATGCGATTAGATGTTATGAATGATGATAGACCTTTTATATTGACATATCTTCGGTTATGATGATGATGGATTCACTTGATGATCTTATATGTGTTCATGGTTCATGATGGATTCGCTTTGCTTATGGGATTTTGATGATATTTTGGTTATGCTAACCCTATTCTATGATTATAAGAATTCAATTGATGCTATAATTATTGTGAGTGTCTTCTAATGTCTTCGTGATAGAGAGGATGTCATACCACTCATTGCGAGCATGTTATGGTGTTGAGATTCTCTATCACTTGCCTTATTATGAGATATTATTGTATGTGTTGTATCGTGGTTATTGGTGGTTGCAGGATTGCATGTACTAGACATTGACTCCACCTAGTCTCGCAGGTCTGAGCGTGTCTTATCCCAATGGCAAGTTGTTGGAGATGGCATAAATTTCCTTGTACTCTAGGACCTAGTTAGTCTTGTGTCTCAGTTGAGCTATCTCGTGGCGCCTTGCAATATGTTGTTCAACCCTTGTGTCGGGTGGTTGTATAGCATTGTGAGTATTTGATTATTTAATTAATTAATGATTGATTAATATAGTTTATTTATGTTAATATTAATTTATTATGTAGCTTGGTTATTTGATGTATTTATTGCCCTTGGTTATTATATATATTTTTGGGCCTTTGGTTTATTATTTATTTGTTTATTTATATAATTATTATAATTAATTATATCGGTTTTGATTTATTTGATTATTGGGCTTTTGCATTTTATTTTGCCCATAAGGTTATTTTATTTAATGGTTTTGTTTTAATATTTCTCTTGTTACTATTTGGTTAATTGATGTAATGTATTGTACCTACCCTTCTTTCCTATTGGCTCATTTGGTGGGGGTAAGTAAATAAAACTATTTTATAATACTTACCTCAAAACAATGCAAGGTAGGTAAATAATATAGTTTATAGGAATATTTTGATTCGTCGATATTCTTCTATAGTTTTGATTTCAAAATTATTTATTGAGTTTCTTGATAATGTTGTTGGGTTTGATTCTTGACTGGTTTTCTAGGATTTTGGGGATTTTGCTTGGATTTTGGATTGGAGAAATTTTTTGGATTTGGATTTTGGATTTTTCTCTTCTACAAATCGTATTGCCATAACTTCTATTGATCCAAGATGGAGGATTTTTACTCCTTTGCAATTTTGATTTCTGGAAAAGAAATTTGTTTTCTATGTGTTTGCAAAAGATTGTCTTCCTTGTGATTGTTGAAAAATTGTTTGTTAGGGGTAATTTTTAATGTGAAAAGGTTACAATTATGTTTTGGGAATTGATTTATTCATATAAGTATGTGTGTGTGTGACATTGGCAAAACGGGGAAAATGGAGTGTTGTCGGGAAAGTATGTTCCACATTTTCTACTTGATTCATTGTAATCCCTTGCTTGTGGCCTTGTTGAGTTTTAAATTTCCTTTCTAATTGATGCTTTATTCCTTTTTTTTTGCCTCACTTCATCTCTAGATGTCGCTATGTGAGTTTTGTGCATTTCTGTGCATGACTGTGAAAAGAGGGTGCAGAGAATTGAAGTCAAATTCTCTATGTATGGTCTTATCGTCATGTTTATGTGTTGTCTTAGCTTTATTTTGGCCTCCCGCACCTTCTAGGAGCATTATGTGTCAATTTTGTGAGTCTGTGCAAAACTAGGCATTTGTGTCACTTAATATTTTCGTTTTTCATCATTTTTGCTCTCTATCTTCAATGCACTAGAGAATGCCTCATATGTGCTAAAGTTTGCCATGGATGTGTTAGAGAATTACTTCTATGCACTAATTTGCACCCCATATGTGCCAAACTGGTCCTTTGATGCACTAAACTACTCCGAGTTGTTCATTTTGTCAGTTTTGCCTAATGTGGTCACTTTTCTAGATTTTGGACTTTTACCAGAGGCTTTTTGTGTTTGTCTTGAGTTGAGAGATGTCTTGTGATGTGGTATTGATTATTTCATAATGGTTTTGGGCTCCAATAAGATGGTTTGTGCCTTACCGTTGAGGGATATGCTTATAAGTTGCATATCTCCAGGAAGAGGAAGAATGTAAGAGGAAGAATGTCTTGTTGTTGAGGAATAAATTATGTGAGCTCCAATGAGAGGATTGTGCCTCACTGTTGATGATGCATTTTATTTATGTTTGAGTAAGATGAATGTGTACCTTACTCTTGCTTATTGTTATGTTTTTAATGGAGAAGGCTCCTTTATTTGATGGCTTAATTATCCTATTGTGCTTCAGTTGTGATAATGTGATTATGTATCATTTTATGTTGAGTCTTCATGATGTTGTTGAGATGTCATTGTGGTTTATATTTCACCCTAACATCTTCAATCATGGATAGGGAGAGTGGACTCTTGCATGTGTAGAACCGAGGTCATGAGTAGTAGGCTTTAAGAGGTTCCTAGAGAGGATGCTTAGAGTCTAAACCTGTCATGGAACCACATGAAGAGTTTATGTTTAATTTGCAAGTGATAACCATAATAATTGATTAGTGGGTTGGGTAATTAAGATTCACTTAATCAAGATAATGCATAGTTGTTGTGGCCCCACCTCATGTAATTGTGGTTTATATTTCACCCTAAGTTCTTGGTCCACGGATAGGGAGAGTGGGCTCTTGCATGTGTAGGACTGAGGTCGTGAGCAGTAGGCTCTAAGAGGTTCCTAGAGAGGATGCTTAGAGTCTAGACCAATCATGGAACCACATGAAGAGTTTATGTTTAATTTGCAAGTGATAACCATAATAATTGATTAGTGGGTTGGGTAATCAGTATTCACTTGATCAAGATAATAAATAGTTGTTGTTGCCCCACCTCATAGCCCTTGAGGAGAGACTCGAGATGATCTTGGGAAGACAATTGCGACAATAAGCCAAACTCTCTTGATTGCTCATAGGTTGAGATGGCTCCACATGTCTATCAAGGTGTTGATTGGCCCCTTCTTTGTGAGGATAGCATGTGATGACACTCTTTCCCTACATGTGTCCATGATTCTTATGTCTTCATTGATTGGTATGTCTCTGGGAGTTTATTGATTTATGATAAGCTTTGTGATGTAATTTGGCTTATTGTTGTTTGGTTGTTTATCCTTTGTGGATGTTGTGTTGAGTCACTCAGTTGTTGGGCATCAGCCTAGGTCTAGAGTGTTAGTTGGAACCTTGTGTCATCTCCTAGCATAGGGGGTGGTTCCTTATTGATTCCACATGGTTGGACGGTTTGATGCATTCTTCCATTGGCATGTTCTTCTTGGATGCTACCATGCGTGGATGTGAATTTATATCTTCTCTTCATGTAGATGGATCTTTGGAGCATAATCTATGTAATTGAGATTGGAATCGCATACCCTATATCATGAGATGGATGCAATTGTAAAGAGGGATTATGTAATTAGTATCTTGTGAACATATGTAATAGGGCATGTAGTAGGATGAGATCATGATGTATTGTGATGGTTTATAAGCTGAAATTTGATATTCTTTATGTATGAGGTTCTAGATTTGGAGGAATTAAATGATTAAGTAATAGGATTGGAATATCTTGGGTATATCTATGGTTAGTAGTATGATAAGCAATTCGTGTATGTTTATGAGTCAAAGTTCTAAATTGGAAGATGTTAATGTTGGTTATCTTTGTAATAAGGATGGGAATGAGTAGTGTTGTGAGGTATTCACACATCGCCCCATTGCAAATGTGGACCCCCACTTTTTTCTACTTTCCAGGGTAGTGTTAGAATCCTTAGCTATTGACCTTTGCATTGAAGAGGTATAGATGGTCAAGAAGCCAGGGGTCGGATGGATAGCCTTGTGTGAGGTATGAAATGAAGAGTTATGAGATGAGTAAGTGGTTGTCAGCTTGATTGGTCAAGGTCTGTAGTAGAAAAATCCTAGAAAGGAGAGGTCAAGTGATGTCAATTTGAGCATAGCAAGTGAGGAAGGTCAGTTGCGGGTTGAAAGGGCAAAATTTGACTAAGTACATGAAGATTTCATTTGCTCCCTCTCAGGAGTGAATACATCTTCGAATGCTCATTCATACGCCTTCAAGTGCTCAAGACTCTAAGCGAAATTCCTCCTAAGACCTCATGTTGAGCATGCCATGACGTATCGGAGTTGAGAAAGTGAGTGTAAGTGAGCGAAGGAGAGTTTAGAGTGTTGATTTGAAATTAACTTCAAGTACTCCTTCTTTGGAGCGAATTTCACTTCATGTGCTCTTTGATAGGAGCGAAATTTCCTTTTAGGCCTTCCATGAGGTGAGTTTGACATGTTTTCATGAATGAATGTTTGAAAGACCTAAGGTTTGAGGTGATGGAGCAAAGAAAAGTGATTGAGAGCGAGTTTAGTTTCGATTTGAAATCCACTTCAAGTGCATGTGATTTGGAGCAAACTTAAGTGCATGTGAATCGGAGTGAACTTTAGGTGCATAGGTTTTGGAGTGCACTTCATGTGCACACCCTTTAGAGCGAACTTCATGTGCATCCGCTTTGGAGCGAACTTCATGTGCATCTACTCTGGAGCGAACTTCAAGTGCATCCCAGTTGAAGCGAATTTTACTTCATGTGCTCCACTCTCGGAGCGAAATTTCTCCCAATGAATGGTTAGTTTGTCATGTTTTCATCAATGAATGGTTGAAAGACTCAATGTTAGAACCCATAGAATGAAGAGAAGTGAGTGAAAGCAAGTTCAATGACAAGTTTGAAGATCACTTCATGTGCACCACTCCTGGACCAAACTTCAAGTGCTCCACGTTTGGAGCGAATTTCCCCCTAAAGCCTTGATTAAGTGTGATATAGGTCATCTGAATTGTCATTAGTGAGTGAGACTTCATTTTGGAAAAAAACTTCGAGTGCTCCTCCTTTGGAGTGACTTCAACTTCAAGTGCTCCTTCATGAGAGCGAATTTTCTCTAAATGCTCCTATCAAACCTACAAATCACATAAAACCAAAAATCATATCAAATTAAGTGATTATAGAGGCTATATGTCATGTGTTTGATGCTCATTTGTTTGTTTTACAAGAGATGAAGAAAGAAATCAAGGGGATCATGTTGGTGGAGGATCAAAACAAGGGTTCTAAGGAGGAAATTTCAATGTCAAGGTCAAGAAGACACCCTCAAGAGGAAAACTTCATCAACGAATACAAAAACATCAAGGATGGTGATTGCAAAAGAAAAGGAGGAAGATTGTAGGATCTACACCACCATGCAAAGGGGAAAATTTCATTTACAAGCATGAGAATGCTCAAGAGGAATTTCAACTCTCATCGCACCAAGTAGACATGAAAATATCAAAGGAGTGTGAAGGAGAAGTTACACAATTACCCCAAGGCAAGCAGACGAGGACGGAGGAATGACTTAGCTACATCAATGAATCAAGTCTACAAGAGCAAGTATAGGTGGCATCACAGTCACCACTCACCAAATCAAGGAGTTTCACATTAGCACGTCTGAATTCAATGAACCAAGCTCGTCCATGATGGCACAAACTTCAAGGCACCTACCCGTATCATCTATTGGTCGTATCAAAATGTTATAATTATTTCATTGGCCATAATAGAGTTTGTTATAAAAATCATTGTAAAATCTTGATCATTGATCTCAAATCGATCTGAGACAATGAATTGTATTGAGAGCATTATAAAAGTCTCAAGCTCTTCATTTGTAAAGGTTAAGAGATAGTTTAGAAGAATAGTGAAGAGAATAATAGAATAGTAAGTAGTTCAAGAATAGTTCAATAGCAGATAATAGCAGTGCATTGTTTCTTGTCGGATCTTCATGTTAGATGATGATAATTAGATTGAATGGAAGAATTTGTTGAATGCATTTATGTGGAATCCGTTTAATCCATACCACTAGCCTCTTGTTGATTGTAAGAATCCATTGTGTGGTCAACTGGAATGAAATGAACTTAACTTTGAATTGTTATGCTTTCATTGTTTATGCATTAACTTGAATGGTAATCAATGTTTGATGGTAATAATTTGAACATCTTTGAATTATCCCTAGAAGATTGCACTAAGCTTGTGTGAAATTGTTCAAGTTGATGGTGAGACATCGCCCAGTAGGATTCCATTGAATCATTCACCCATTTTCTTGCATTCTTAAGATTAGAATAAGCTTCCTAAATCCTTTCCTTATGTCCTTTTTTCAACTCAAACTAGTTTTGGATGAAAAAGCATCACAAGATTGCAACATCAAATGATCAAGTTCCAACGATTCAAGCATTCAACAATTTAACGTAAGTCCCCTTGTGATTCTAACATAATCACATCAAACCAACAAGTTTATCCAAACGTCGTGACCCGACACACAAGAACCTTGGAGTTGTCTCAATTGATCCTCATGCGAATCTTCGACATTTGTGAAACCTTGTTCAAGAGAGGATAAGATACTTTAGGATATTTTATTGTGTTCGCCTTGTGTTATATGGTTGTACTTAATGGAAGTGATATTCTATGTGAAAGTCAAATGCTATCATGATAGATGGTTAAAAGGAGCTAGGAACATTTGATTGGTGTTTTCAAATGAACCTGAGGAGTTAATGGGTATATGTTAGGATATGCATTGATAGTTATTGAATATCATGATAAGGAAGATAATAATTAATTGATTAGTGGGTAGGGTAATTAGGATTCACTTAATCAAGATAATGAATAGTTGTTGTTGCCCCACCTCATACCCCTTGAGGAGAGACTCGAGATTAGCTTGGGAAGACCATTGCGATAATAAGCCAAACTCCCTTGATTGCTTATAGGTTGAGATGAAAACAAACTCCTTCGTTACAACTGTTACCACTTGGTGATGAAAAACAAGATCATTCTAAAGTATTTTCACCTGTTAAGTTAACAAGGCCTCTATTATAAACTAGAGACATAGGGTTACATTGATGGGTGTGTGGATAATTGTACATACACCTAAACAATCACCATAATTGCTTTAGATGCCAATCTATCATGCTATCATCCAATGTTTCTAGTAAATGAACCCTATGAGAGAATTGATGTTTGTGTAAGGCGAAAAAGTGCAAACTTTTTTGTGGATAATTGTACATACACCTAAACAATCACCATAATTGCTTTAGATGCCAATCTATCATGCTATCATCCAATGTTTCTAGCAAATGAACCCTATGAGAGAATTGATGTTTGTGTAAGGCGAAAAAGTGCAAACTTTTTTGTCTATACCTTACTTGTTTTTGAGCAAATCATTCACCCAATTTTATTGTGTTTGCCTTGTTAGTTTCTATGCATCTCTCTTTTTACACTATCCTCTCCTATTCCTTTTGCACAAACCTTGTTCCTCCATACATAATGACTACACACAACACTCCAATCTAGAATGCTTCTACGGCTTCCCAGTTTGCGCAAATCTCATCCACCACACACCAACAATTGAGGAATCACAATTTAGAGCCACTATTATTTAGTTTGGACTGAAACATGCAAAATAGAGGCTAGACTAGCAAGCTTGGCCCAAATAATATCAACCATTTTTCCTTCTTCATTACACCATTCGCTTTTCCTCACTTATGCAAGCACATCCACTGGTTCTGCAACCATCACCAAAAAAAATCAATTTTAACAAGCCACTTCAAGAAGCTTTGGATCATCACAATCAAGGAATAATGGTCTACAGCATGGAACACTATGGCCACTAGCATGCCTAAAATGTCCCTAGTGTGCTCTTGGGTCACAAGCAAGGGTCGTCTTTCAAAATATTCGAAGACATCCAGAACATCTTCAATTGCTCCTATACTGCCTTCCAATCTTACAAATGACTGCTCCTATAGATTTAAATCTTCAAAATCAGTGTCACGAATCTATAATTTCTCGTAAGGAAAGTCCTGCAAGCCCAAGGACACGTAAGATAAACGTACGCACAATTTCAAGACCCAAATAAGTCACAATTAAGCATCTTCGTACTTCTGATGGCATTTTGAGAACATGTATAGCCTAGTTCACAGGGCCATTTGGTTTTTGAAAAGGTCATGCTTAAAAACCTGCACGTTCTATCCTTATTGAAGAACATGATGTCATATGATCTCTTATACAATCAGGTAATGATCAAGACCTAAAATTGAAACCATTACAATAAAGGAATGAAAGCAGAACTACAAATGTCCTTGAGGTATAATCTGAAATAAAGGAAATAAAGATGCAGATTTCACATGTCAACAAAAGACACTACTGCTATAGCGAAGACTGCAAGAAGATAGCCATTGTTATTTAACTTATAACTTCAATTTCAATGCACTGAATAAATAAAAGTGCATCACTAATGCTTCACTGTCCCCTTTGTCTATACCCATTTCAACAATTACCTACCAATTTATAATGATAAAAAGTAAATAATTTGCACTTCAAGATCAATTAAAACACGCATATTGTTTATGGTAGACAACTTCCATTTCTTTGGTAAGACATTAATCATAGGAATAGCACATATTAATATTTTTGATAATCCAAGCACTAATTTTCTGCTCTTACTACTTCCAATGATCACCTATAATCCAACATGAATTCTAGCCTGCTTGTCTTGCTGCGAAAAGGAGAAATAAAGTAGCACTTCAAAAGTGAAACTACACAAACAAATGTCAGACATCTACAAAAATAAAATTACCAAAGCTATATTAAATAGTTATCCACCGGAGAAGAAAACCACAAATATAATATAGTTGAGATGCACAATTGCTTTGGATGCTTAATCGTCAATCCAACCTGAGGAGCTTTGATGTGGATAAAGGTTTTTTGGTCCTGGTGCAAAGGCTAATGGATCAAAAGGAAAGCTTTCAGATCCACGTGCTTGCCCAACTCCAGAGGAACTGTTCCCACTAGATCTTGCATAATTCATATTCTGGTCAAGACGAGGAGCATAACGCTGCATGACTGATGAGGATATTTCTGAACGCCCGAAAGTTTCGGACTGATATGTTCCCCTAAAAAGATGTGAAGGCTCCTCATGCTGTTTCCCTAACAATAACGAGTTATGTAACTCGGGAACATAAGCATCACTAATACGAGATGCCTGCTCAACATGATATCTGCCTCTCTGAGAATCCCCCATTAACCAATCAGGAGTTCTAGGATCTTGTAACAAACTTGATCTTTCCGAGTCATAACCATATTGAGCCTGTCTATTGTACAGTCCATTGTTCTGCATTCTTTGAAGATCTGACGGAACTGAATAGTCAGATTCCAAACAAGGCAAACTTCTGGAGAAGCCTCTAGTCACTTCTGCCGGAGCGTATTCTTCGTCTCTATTTGCAGAGTGACTAAGTTGTATTCCACGCACATAATCTTCAGAAGCACTGGTATGTAACCTCCCAAAACCCTCACTACCACCACCGGACTTTCTATGATAACCTCTAACATAGCCTTCCTCGACACCACCAGGTAGTAATCCTTGGAAACCTCTTCCAATATCCTGCCCCAGCTCAGTTCCACCAACCTTAAGCCCTCTTGTCTCATATTCTCTATTACCACTACCAGGTCCTCCGTCAAATGTTCTGCCAAAACCATTTGTAGCATTGATGTGTCCAGAACCCTGTTCTCGCATATAACCATTATACTCATTCTCATCGTCCCTCATTGAATCCATTTTCTTTAAGGGCGGTGACGAAACAATTCTCTCCTTTTCAAACTTGCCTCTGTCTGGCCTCTCTCTTTTTCTGTCTCTGTCAAACCTTTCACTCTCAGACCTGGTCTTTTCAGATTTCTCTGCATCATGTTTTTTTTTCTCATGCTTCCCTTTGTTGAATCTTTCTCTCCCTACAGGATCTGCTCTCTCCTTCTCTCCCACTGGTGACTTTTCTTTCTTACCATTCATATCAGCATCTTTGGCCTTAATTTGGGTTTCAGAACTCCTCTGGCTATAAATGTTCTCTTCATGGTCTTTCTTATCTGGAATGTCCAGTTGATGTACCAAAGATAAAGAATCAAATTTGGATTCCTTCTCACTGTCTCTGACCACGCCAGACTTGTTAATGGTCTCATTTCCAAAAGCAGCGCACTGCTGATCCTTCTCAGCATGTTTTCCTAAACCAAGATTCCATTCAATTGACTGGGAAGGTATTGTTTCAAAAACCTCAGGCTCCATTGTTATTGTAGGATTTTTCACATGTCCTTGCTTTATTGATATTTCCTTGTGCACTACAGTCCAATCAGGTCGGCTCCAGAGATAAAGCGGTGGTGGAACTGTATTCCATTGGCCTAGTTGATTGTCATCAACATCAACAGAACCTGGCATGTAAAATGACTGGGAAATATGCAAATTGTTATGAAAGGAACATAATCTAGGAGAAACTTTTCTTAATCTTGCACAATTTATTGATATGGAATTTAGAATCACAAGACCAGCAAACAAACCTCTCCTTTCAATAGATCTGGATCCTCCCAAACAAGATCATATCCCTCTCGTTTCTTGTCTAATCTATTTAAACAATTTACAAACCAAAAAATTTAATACCAGAGGCAAAATTCAATGCTACAGGTCAAAGATCAATTCAACATGCGTTTCTGCTTATTTTGTGAAATCTAATTCTTACGTAGAAAGCTTTAATGCCACATTCTACTCATTTAAGCTCATGAGTCAAGATATACATGTACTAGTTTAAAAACATTCTACAAAAGACAGAGATGACTAACCTTTTTGTTTCCTTTGGAACAATAAGTATGACTAATTTTGGTTTGAACTCCAAAGCCTTGTCAATAAATTTATTTGCAAGGCAAGCTTGGACACCAAATGGAGGATTCAATCCCATGATCTGAATGGATTTAAAATATACCCCAATCACAAGAAATAAAGAATAACTTAGTAAAGTACACAAATCTTAAGTACTAGACTTTTCCTTCATCCTCTGGAGCAGTATATTCTATGAGATAAATAATGTAAAATTAATTGAAAGATCATTTTCTTTCATTTCTTAAAGAGAAGCAAAAACAAAATATTGCTTACCAATCTGCTACCTGTTGCCAATTCATCTGTTTGGACAGTCATCCAATCTCTCTTCTCAAATTCAAAATCATCCTGAAAATGTCAGAAAAAATTCATCCATATTATAGACCAATATAATCAAAAACAAATGTTTGTCTTTGCTTGGATTAAAAAGAGTTGTGCATCTTTGCTTAAATATTTACACTAAGCAATCAGTTTGAGATATCACTGAAATTTGTAAGTGCAGCCCCTAAACCAGACAAATGTGTCACTTCCTTAAGGCTGGAAGTGCCATGGTAGGATAATGACCACAATGAGCATGCGCATGGCAAGCCAACAACAGCACCATAATCAATTATGCATGATGTGCCAATTAAAATATGTGCCAAGGCTCCATTCTTCAGCACCAACAGTATCTTAGCCACAAGCCATTTTCGTGCCAAATATGAGTTGCACCAAGCCATCATTTCCAAATTCCAAGACTGGTGCTTAAACTGATCTAGTCAGCAGTGTTCCTGCACTTGTTTTTCCAACCACTGAATAATTTATCATCAATTTTTTCACAGCACTTCAAAAAACGGCCCAACCCACATAGCGGTGTGTGACATTGTCACTCAAATAGCAGCAGTTATAAATTTCTATAACGGGTGGAAATTAAACCGCTTGTAGGAAAGAACAATCCTAATTTTGGATCATAGCTGCTATAAGACTTTTTCCATAGTGAAAGGATTACGGCTCTCCATTTTGTCATTATGCTGTTTCTTTGAACTGCAAACTTTGATCTGTTTATATTGTCAGATAAGTTATACTAGATTGTTGTACTGCATACTCTGATCTGTTTGTATTATTGTCAGAAAAAAGTTATATTCAACGTTTTTCATCCTTACCACTCGATTTTACATGTTTGCAATTGATAAGTTCTCCATTGATTAAATACAACCCAGACCAGTGGAATCACTGTAATCCTGAATGTTGAATGGATAAGCACATGAGTAGCACTGCTGTAATCTACCTTACTACTTGATCTTCACAGCCTCAAAAGACTTCAATGTTTATGGTTGAAATCTGCCATGTTCTTGAGATTATTAAATGCATTAGATAAAAAAGGCCTGCCTGTCCAGAAAAAATCCCAATTCGTTTGACAAAGCAAAAACAAAAACAGCAAATAGAAAAAAGCAGCAACCGAAGATTCTGGATTTGCAATTCCGCAGCAAGGCATGGTGCATTTAGAGCAGTAACAAGTGAATTTGGAGAAGCAAATTTGGAAGTAACTTATTTTCCTTTTCTCTTCTTTTTTTAATTTACTATTCCATTTTACTCTCTTTCATTTACCATTCAATTTTACTCCCTTTATCATTTACCGTTCCATTTTAAACTCCTTTTTTCTCTTTACATCTATGTCACAGTATTTGCCACATATCGGCCAGAAGTTTGAAACCTCATATCTCTATCATTCATCTGTACAATTGCATAAGATTTTATTCAGGAACCCTAAAAACTTGTTCAAATTTATTGCTTCATCATCCAGAAATTTAGGTATGTGTAGAACGGTTTGCAAAATTGAATCAAATGTAGAACTGGAACGCACAAAGAATAGTCACAGAAAGACAAAATCAAAATCAAACAGCATGTCCTCTTCTGCTGCAGATCAATAAAGACAAAAAAGGAGATGAAGAGCAAAATAGCACACATTCACAGTGCAGGTTGCCTCGAGTGTTAGACCCTCTAGTCATATTTCAGAGAGTGCCACAGCAGACGATATGTTTAGTATTGATCTCCTTTTGTCTGTGTATGGCCAGCAGCACGTACACAATTTGATTATTTGTGCAACACAATAAGAAATGATTGGCTCAATCAATGACAAACTTTTGTATATAATTTACATTTTAGATTTTTGCAATATTATAATTAATGCATCTGGTTTACAATAGTTTTAACAATTACAAAACCATTAGAATTTATATTTTAGGTTTTAATTTCTAGTTTTAAATTTTTAATAAAATTTTATTTTAATTTGAAACATAATATAATATTCAATATTTATAAAAACATCTAAACAGTAATATTATTGACTAATAATGTGATTTGGCAATAAGTATTTCAATGTCATAATAAAAATAATTTTAACAATTAGATTTAATTTGAACTAAATCACCACTCTTTTTTTTCAAAATTTATCATTGATGAATTTGTTCTAATTTTTTTCTTGCCAAACTCGAACATGAACATAAACTTTGACATGACATTCCATTCTTTCGCCAATTCTCTTCGTTTAAATCTATGAAGAATACCTGTAAACTGCATACTTGGAGTGGATTTGAGAAAGCTGGTCTTCGCTTTGCTGAACTTTTCTCCCAGTTCAGGTTTCTCAAAGGTATATCTTTTCTAACTCATTTTTCCGTTTGTCTGAATGTTAATTGTTTTTTCAATCCTTGCAAATTCATAATTCAATCTACTACAAAGAACACAAGTAATTCCACTCAAGGAGGAGGAAGAAGTATTCAATTGGCTCCTAACAAGGAGATTACTGCAAATTAGTGACATTGCAAAATGGATTACAATACTATGCAATGTTCATTGCATGTTTCTGTTCATGTGTATGGTTGCATGTTGACAAAATGAAGTAAATGAAAACCATCACATACATCGTGGCAAGATCTAAATTATACCATTTGTGTCGTTTAATTGGCAAAATTGACAATCAATGAAGTAAAATCTCCACATCTGTTAAAAGATCACACACAGCCTTCAGTTAGCCATCTTTGCTAAATTACCTGGTAAGTGCATTTTGCTTGCTGCACCCTCACCAGGTTTGCCCAAGGATATGCCCTAGGTGGCCCATGTGTACACTCTGGGCACACACACACATACCCCAGGCATCGGTTACTCAAGAAAAAAAACTGAAAAAAATCTCTCATAACGTTTTTCTTCCTGTGACAGATTTGTTGGGTTTCGGTTTCTAGAAATAAACTGACAAATCTTCAGTTCTTTTGCCTGCAACTTTTCTTCCAGCCTACAGATTTTCCTTTTAACCTGTGTGATTTTCCTTGGGCATTCCTGGGAGTTTTTTGCCTGCAATTGCTCTTTCTAACCTGTGCAATTTTCAGGGCCTGAGTGTGGATTCTCTATGCGTATTTTCTCTTCTGGCAGCCGCAGCGGCAGCATGGAGACAAACCTTAATTTTAATCATCAAGCATTAAACTTTTATATTTAACATTACCATATACTTATTTATTTTTATATAATAATAGTTCATATTTATTTTCTTCAATGTAATTTTTTATTTCTAATTATTTTAAATATTAAGATTTTAAAATAAATTGTGAAAATATATATAAGTTATTTTTCTCTATATTTAAATTTTAAAGTTTTTAATATTTTTTCAATTAATAATATAAATAAATATTTATATAAATTTCTTTTTAATTCCTTTTAAATGGAAATTTATATAAATATTTATTTATGTTATTGATTAAAAATATATTACAAACTTTAAAACTTAAATATAAAGAATTATTTATTATTACATTTATTTTATTATTTGTATCTGTATAATACTTGTAAATTTGTAATATCAATTTTTTTATAGGTTTCAAATTCTGCATCTGGCAATTATGTGCCCATATTGCTTCTAAGAATTCAAACTGATGAAAATCTCTTCAAACAACTTTAAAAATTGTGTTATACATATATATGGGCATTTTTTAATGAATGTAGTATCTTGCTGTATCCATATTTGGGATCTCTTGAAAATGGCTGCATAGTGCATACATATTGGATACCAACCCATACCCGTATTCGTGTCCATGCAACTTTGGGTATATATTACATGGCATATATCATGATATTGAAATTCTAAACTATCAATTGGCATTTGGCATGGATCAATGATGAAGTATCATCATACAATCAAATGTATTTAGTTTTATAATTGTTAGAATAATAATTCCTTATATTGTTAATGGTCGATACCATAATTAATATGTCTACAGTATTAGGTAGATAGCGGTAGGTATCATAATTAATATCTACAGTATTTTTTTGTAACTTCTTTATATTGTATTTTTCCTCAGTTAATTTCAACTAAGTTTTTACCAGTTCATTTTGCTGATTGCTGAACATGGTATCAGAGCATAGGTAAAGAAATTTTTCAAAAATCCTGGTCCACTATAATATTTTTGAAATTTTTCAAAAACCCGTCTAGGGCCGTCTAGGGTTTTTTTGTGCCTGGCTCCTATGTCTATTTTTTGTGGGTCTGTCTTGGGAGTATTTTCTCCTACCCACATCCGTTTTCTGTCAAGATTCGTGGAAGGGTTTGACGGAAAAAAAAATTTGTCAAAATCATGTTTGTATTTTCTCAGTCCGCAATTCCATCTTTTTTTCTTTCGCGCGACTTCTGTTTTTTTGACGGCTAGGGTTTTCTGGGCAGCGGCTCTGTATTCGCGCCTAGGGTTTCATTCTCTGGGGCTGCAATTTTTTTCACAGGTTCTACATTTTCGGCTAGGGTTTCACACTTCATTTCAAGTCAAAAAAATATTTCAGTTGCACAAACTTTGTGGGTATTTCGAAATCTGAACTGCATTGTCGTTGGATTTTTCTGGGTGCATCATTTTTTGTGCCTTGGTTTTTGAGCCCGTAGATTTGACGCTTCAGTTGAAAAATAATTCTAATTACAAATTCCTTGTGGGTTTTTCGAGTGCTCTTTTGGGTCTTTGTTGGATTTTTCTGGGTCTTCTGGAATTTTTTTGCCTCAAATACCATGCTAGGTTTTCAGTTTCTGCATTTGAATCCAATTTGCGTAATTTTGAAGAATCCTTTGTTTTCATCTGTTGTTTTTCGTGCCTTGGAATTTGTGCCTTCACCAGTCCGACCTTGGGGTACGTGATGGCATCTCTGACGAATATAATGCTCGAAAGCAGCCAGAAGTTCAACAAACGCAACTACAACACTTGGAAGCAGGGTATGCTAACCATTTTTTAGTACCGATGTCTTGATGCAATTGTTCTGGGCACATCTCAACATCCAACCACTGCCGGAAAAGATCAAGACAAATGGGATGAGCACAATTGGGAAGCAGTCATGCTCATCAAACTCTATCACATACGAGCAGCTACCTCAGATACCGTCCGGCAAAACTATGAAGGAGATATGGGATCATCTGAAGAGTCTCCATGAAACCTCTGACAAGAGTTGAGCATTCTTTCTAAAGAACATGCTCTTTTCAATTATGATGGACGAAAAGACCTCTACAGGATCACTTGACAAAGATCAAGGACACTCGTGACCAACTTGAGGCGATTGGTCGCACAATAGAGGAAGAGGATATGGTCGTCATCACTCTAAAGAGTTTGCCCAAATCTTATGAGTGTTTCATCGAAACGCTCAATATCACTTCTATTGACGTCGATTTGAAGTTTTCCAATCTTTGTAACAAGCTTTTACAACAAGATCGGTGGCACCAGCAGTTTGGAAGCAGTACCAGTTCCCCCTCCACCAAGCAAGCGCTCTCTACTAAATCTTCAACTAAGAACAAAGGGAAGGCTCAATCTTCTCAGCCGAAATGCTCTAGTTCTTCTCAGGACAGCAAGAAGAACCAGAACGTTCAGTGCAACTATTGTCATAAGTTTGGTCACATAATGGCCGAGTGTTGAATTCAATTGGCATCTGAACAAAAGAAGCAACAAGGGTCTCAACAAAAGGCAAATCTCGCAGAGCACTCTGAGCAGAAAGAATCCCGTACACTCTTATGCTTGGTATATTGATTCAGGGGCTTCGCGGCATTTTACTCATCGTCGGGATTGGTTCACAAAATTTGAACCATTCTCAGATTCAATAATCTTTGGAGGAGGAGAAGACTACACAATTGTTGGTAAGGGCACTATCCAAATTCACTCAGTAAGTAGAAATTTAATTTTTCTTGATGTCTACTATGTTCTAGGCATGGAACATAATCTCCTCTCCATTAGTCAGATCATGAGGCATTCTCGTCAATTAGATGTTGTCTTTAGTTCATCCATCTGCAGCATTGTTGATAGGGAGACTCGTACTACAATTGCTATGGGACTCGAGGATCATGGTTTGTATAGACTTGCTGATTCCAGTGGTTCTTGGGAACACGCTCTGGTTGCTAGGAGTACATTCATCAAAACACTTTGGCATCAGTGTTATGGGCACTTAAACGTGCACTATCTCTCTCAGTTATATCGGGAGGGTTTGGTTACTAGTCTACCTGAGATTCAACCTAAAAGTCATGGAGTTTGTGTAGCCTTTCAAGCTGGGAAGCAGCATCGGACACCATTCTCGGATGGTGATTCTTGGCGAGTCTCCAAGGTCCTTCAGTTGGCTCACGTTATTGGTTGCAAGTACTTGTTATTTGTTGACGATTCAAGTAATAAAATGTGGGTGTATTTTCTGAAAAACAAATCAGATGTGTTCAGTAGATTTCAGCAGTTTAAGGCCTTAGTAGAGAAAGAATCCGATTATCAGATTGTCACTCTAAGGTCAGATAATGGGGGAGAGTTTTGTTCCAATGACTTCTCTACATTTTGTGCTACACATGGCATTAAACACCAGCTCACCACACCATACACCCCTCAGCAGAATGTTGTAGTTGGAAGTAGAAATCGCACCATTACAGAAATGGCTCGTTCTATGATAGAGCATAGAAATGTTCCTAAGAAATACTGCGCTGAAGCAGTTTACACTGCAATCTATCTCCTGAATCGATCACCTACACATGTCGTTAGGAAGATGACTCCTAAAGAAGCCTAGTTAAGACGCAAACCTAAAGTGGGCCATTTGCAAGTCTTCGATTCTACGGCTCATGTATGGATTCCAGACGCTAAACGTGCTAAGTTGGATTCAAAGAGCCAAACACTTATGTTTACTGGTTACAGCGACAACCACAAGGCCTACAGGTTGATTGATGTGGAGACAGATCGTCTCATTTTCAATAGTGATGTTGTGGTTGATGAGACTACTAGTCCATTTATGCCTTCTACTACTCCCAGTCCTGTGACTCCGTCTATGAAGACTACTGATGTTGGTATTTGTCTTCCTCTTGGTTCCCATGATGGGAGGGCTTCAGAGCATTCCGACTCTAAAGATGAGGAATCTACCAATCCAACACCCCCTGATTTTTCACAAGATTTACATCCAGATGACTTTGTTCCGAAAACTCCGAGGGATGTTATTCCTCCAATGCCAGATGTTGGTACTTCTACCCTTCGGCCTAAATGGTGGGCCAAGACAATAGGAGATCTTCATGATGATGAGCTTCTTGAGGATAGATCAGTTCGCCGCAAGAAAAAGCAGCAAAATACAGTCCACAGCATCCATGAGCCCCAGACATATTCTGAGGCTAAAGGCATTCCTGAGTGGGAAAAAGCTATGGATACAGAATAACATAGACTTCTAAATAATAACACTTGGGTTCTTTCTGATTTGCCTCCTAGGAAGAAACCTATCAGCTGTAAATGGGTTTACAAAGTCAAGTATCATGCCGATGGTACTTTAGATAAGTACAAGGCCAAATTGGTTGCTCAGGGCTTTACACAGCAGGAGGGCATTGACTACGAGGAGACTTTTGCTCCTACTGCCAAGATGAGTACAATTCGTCTTCTTCTCGGTATTGCAACTCAGTTTGAATGGAAACTTCATTAGATGGATGTTAAGAGTGCATTCCTCAACGATGAGTTGCAAGAAGTTGTTTATATGACTCAACCTCATGGCTTCAAGGTTGTTGGTAAGGAATAAGGTTTGCATATTAGTAAAAGCCCTATATGGCCTGAAGCAAGCCCCTCGAGCTTGGTACTTCAAGATTGATCATCAGTATTTGGTTGAACATGGTTTTCAACGCAGTCCCTCTTTACACTAATCTGTATGTTAAACTTTCTGGTGATGATATCCTCTTTCTTGTTGTCTACGTGGATGACTTGATCATTACTGGCAATTCTGCACATTTGATTACAGCCATCAAACAGGACTTGTGCCAAGCTTTTGACATGATAGATTTGGGGCATTTCCATTATTGTTTAGGTGTTGGAAGCGTGGCAGAATGATGACAGTATCTTTATTTCACAGTCCAAGTATGCCTGCAATTTGCTTGAAAAGTTTTGAATGCAGGATTGTAAACCTGCTTCCACACCTATGGAGAAAGAGCTAAAGTTATCAGCCAAGTTTGATTCACCTACAATAGATGAAACCAAATTCAGGCAGCTAGTAGGCAACCTCATCTACCTTACTGCCACTAAACATGACATATGTTTTGTTGTCAGCTACATCTCTCGCTTCATGAAAGCCCCAAAAGTTGATCATCGGATTGCAGCAAAGCGAGTGCTGCAATATGTGAAAGGCACTTCAGACTATGGCATTCTGTATGGCAGGTGCAACGATCCAAAGTTGATTGGTTATACTGACTCGGATTGGGCAAGATCAGTGGATGACAGAAAATCCACTTCTGGATACGTAATCAGTTTGGGTACTGGTGTCGTCACTTGGAGCAGCAAGAAGCAAACAGGTTGTGGCTCTTTCCTCGGCCGAAGCTGAAACTGGGGAACAGTCAAGGCCGCATGTGAGGCAGTTTGGCTTCGAAGGATGTTTTCTGAAATGCAAATGCTGCAAGCAAGTCCTTCTCCCTTGTATACTAATAATCAAGGGGTGCTCAAACTGGCCAAAAATCCAGTCTTCCATGAACGTACCAAGCATGTCGAGGTTCATTGTCACTACATCCGCAAGCTAGTTGAAGACGGATCAGTTCAGTTGCAGTATGTTCCGACAACGGATCAGACTGCGGATATTCTCACCAAGTCTCTGAGCTCGGATAAGTTTGTAAAATTCAGGGAGCAACTTGGTGTTTTTCATAGATTGACCATTAAGGGAGGGTGTTAGAATAATAATTCCTTATATTGTTAATGGTCAATACCATAATTAACATGTCTACAGTATTAGGTAGATAGAGGTAGGTATCATAATTAATATCTACAGTATTTTTTTGTAACTTCTTTATATTGTATTTTTCCTCAGTTAATATCAACTAAGCTTTTACCAGTTCATTTTGCTGAACAATAAATCTGTATATTTCTTTAAATTTTATACACACACGAATGTAATGAGTTACTATACCCATACTAGTGAAGCCATTAATAGGGTCAAGGAAGCCATGAGAGCCATCTATGGCGGTGTTAATAATGAATTCCGTCCCACATGGATGATCCTTGATTGGCTATGGCACAAATTTTAAAATAATAAAACCCATTATATGCAGCAGAATATTTCTTGAATCCAACACTAATCATGCTTGAATTTCAAGCCTAACAATAAGGCTTTGAGAGGGCTCCATGTGTTAATAGAGCAAAAGAAGGCAAGTTCAGAGATGAAACCAAGGATCGTCTTTGGGATTGAGATCTTCAGGCTTGCAAAAGCACCTCTTCGCTCAAGATACGTACATGGTAGTATTATTGACATTGCATCCATGTAACAGTTGTTTGAGGTGGAAGTGTTAGATAATTGTCATTGATGTCAAAGCTTGATAAATGCAGAATGATACAAGAACCTGCTCTCACAAAGAATATGCTGCTGTGTTAGAAAGAATTTGCCTACTGCTGTTAGAAAGAATGTGCTGTTGTGTTGGAAAGAATTCGCCTATTGTTTGATGCTGCTGCATTATACACAGGGTGCCAAGGTGTAGAAGATTTAGATAAAACAAAATCAATTTTTACAGCTGCCAAGAAAGTAAAGCAAATCACATTAAGCTGGCTGCTACTTTTAGAGGGAAACAAAAAAAAAAGTTTTCAGATATGATTGGTTAAAAGTAAAACCAAATCTGATTTATGTAATAAAAAAAAAAGATTTAATGTGATGTCAAAAGAAAGATTTAATGTGACATACCAAGAAAGATTTAATGTGTCATTAAAAAAAAAGATTTAATGTGACATAAAAAGAAAGATTTAATGCAGATATTAAAGCAGATTTGATAAGGTTTCATGATCGGATTTGAACACCCCAGATATTTTAGAAATCTTCCATTTTTAAAGATCTCTCTTGTATCAGCAGCTGTTGATGACCATCCACTCAAGATCCATGATGGCATCACACAAAGGCATGAGAAAAAGGCTGATTTACTGATTGGGGAAAACAGCTCCTTATCTTTACAGAATCATGAATTGGTAGCCCATATACATGAAGATGTTATTGCTAGAGAAACTTCCAATGCTGGTACTCAAGATTTGAGAGTCAAACATGAGGCATTGATTATGGATCCAAGGCACAAGAGATCCAAGTTTGCACATTCCAGCATGGAAGATGTAAAGAAGACACAAAGCATGTGTGAAGGAGGGCTACAACAAGCAAGGGATGCAAAGCGGTGGGGCTGCCCAAACAAGACAGCACTTACAAGATGTCAAGAAATGCTGCAACCATATAGATCAAGCAGGACAATGAAGAGAAATTTATCTTCGTTCACTATTCCTTCTAAGTAAAGAAAACATGGACCATAAAAAAGATGAGCTCCTCGAGATGAGGAAGCAAGAAGAACATGATGTGTGAGAAAAAGCAAAGAGGTATGATCCAGGAAATTTTACTGTGATCTCTTCTTTGCATCATGAGATTCATAAGTTTCCTCCTTTAGAGAATCCTTTGAAAGCTGAAAATCATAAGAGAAGATGGGATAGTGGAGCACACATTGGGAGGATAAGCCGCTATTGTTACATCTACACATGTAGAGGGAGACATAAGTGAATTGGACTTGGTTAGGCCTTTGATTGCTCATGGTGAGTTTGAGGAGTTATTTCTTTTGGAGGCACACATGGTAGAACATATATCTTTTGGACCAGCCTATGTAGTATGTACATGGATGGTGGTATTGCTGATTCAGCTTTGCTCAAGCATGTGGACTCTCTTGGTAAGATCAATGATGGAGATGTTCAATTTTCGGAGTATGAGGAATGCACGGTCAATGCTCTTCATATTATATGGCTTTTACTTTGGGTGGATAAGTATCAACTGAGCTTTAATGCGAGGTATATTGGAGTACGCATACAAAGAAGCACTTCAATCCTAACTTCTAGGGTTGTAGTCCACACATTGGCATTAGGCAGCTGTTATATATTTTTAACCACAAAGATGTCAAGTTATCTTTTTGGTATAACAGCTAATTGGAGTTGGAAAGGATTGTATCATCTTTCTCTTTTTGGAGGTTGGATTATTGATGAACATCCATCATCCCTTGTCATGTGAGGTACTCATTGTTTCACTTGGAGTGAGGTTCTCAGTCAGATAGATGCTGTCTTTCGTTTATAAAAGCAGCACATGGTGTATTGACATAATTGAGTTTGCACTTAGGATGATCATTAACCATACCCTTGGGAACTCATACAGATGTTGGTGGTCACTGAGTATTGATGGCATGATGAGAGGCATCTACCCCTCCACTTTTTGTTGGTGTGAGAATGTGATGATTTGGGATCTAGTGAGCAGCTAGTTAGTGGGACTGCTTGAAGATAGAAGAGTTGTAAATTTCATCACGGTTTGGTGCATCAGAGTGGAGCAACAGAATGGTACATTGTTTTTTTATATGGTTAGTTTGGGATCCAGGTGGAGTAACAGAGAATTGCTTGAGGAATCTTGGGGAATACTGCTACAATACAACTTACCATATGTCGATTGGGATGTCCCCCTTTAAAGCATTGTATGGCTATGATGCAACTTCTTCTGTAGATCTGATCTCACTAATAGTAGACCACCTAGTGCTAAGGCTTTAATTCAGCAAAGCATGGATATTCTGGAAGCCCTCAAAGAGAACTTACGTCGTCAAGCCCAAAGTCAGCAAAAGTTGTATGCAGATAGACATCAAACAAAGAGAGCATTTGAAGAGGTGATTTGGTGTTTTTGAGGTTAAAGCATTTTAGACAATCATCTATGAAGGGAAGTGGAAAAGAGAAGTTAAAACCATGCTTTTATGGTCCCTATTGGGTGATTAAAAAGGTGGAACAAGTTGCTTGTGAGTTGGAATTACCTTCGCATAACAAGATTCACAATACTTTCAATGTTTCATGCTTATAGAAAGCCCTTGGACAGCAGATCAACCCATCCAAGCAGCTCCCTCCACTGGACTATGAAGGGAAATTGATCCTTGAACTTGAATCCTAAGTTGCAGGGTTCGCCCCTGGGAAGCCCTGGTACGGGTCCGGGTTCGACCGGGTCCGTGGTACGGGTCCGGTTCGACCTGGGTTCGACCTGGGTTCGTAAAACCCAGGGTGGGTTCGACCCGGGTCGAACCCGGGCGGACCCAGTCGAACCCGCGTGCCTGGGCGGCCCAATAAGTTAAAAAACAAACCAAATTTTTTTTTTTTTTCAATTCCGCCTTTAAAAAAGCGAAAATTATAACCTAAAGAACACTTCTAAAACATCTTATTGACACATTTCACCTCATTTGTGTTGCAAACAAATTTTTTATGAGAGCAGGTTGAAGAGAGGTTGAACAAAATTTGGCTTCCAAGATCAAAGAGGAGGAGTTGAAGACTGATTTTAGAAGCTTCAACAAGTGTTGCAGTATCATTTCCATACATTTTCAAGCTTCCATTGGCAGCAAGAGGTAGGTTTTTAAACATTTTTTTCCAACTATTTTTGTTTCACAAATTGTCAAACATGAAACTTGAATTTTTTTTCATTATTTAGTTTTTGTTTTTGAATATGTTTATTTTATTTCTTGCCATAGGAACTAGAATGGCATCTACATCTTCCTCCATTGGCAATGAACAAGTAATTGCAAAACAAAGAAATGATCCAAATTCTCCCTTATGGAAATATGTGGACATTATAAAACAACTTCCGAGAGGTGGGGGATTCCGTTGGAAATGCCATGGATGTGATATTGAACGTAATAGTTCATATTATCGAGTGGTAGGCCATTTGTGTGGAATAAAAGGAAGAGGCATCAAAAAATGCCCTAGCAAAAATGGTAAACCTATACCAGATGAGATAATGATGAAATATATTAGGGAGCATGAGGCGGCAGAAGAGAGGGAAGCCCGTAGATTGAACCAAACCGCATCAAAGAAAACAAGGGGAATGCAAGGCCCTTCTAATCCCAGTATTGTAGTAGAAGACCACCCCTTCTTTGCCACAAATGAACCTCAAAGTGAACCACCCTTGACACGTAAAAGAACAAAAGGGCCTTTAGAAACCGCATTCCAAAATGAGAGTAGAGACAATGCTGATCAAGATATAGTAAGGTGCATTTATGCAAATGGTTTGTCATTCAATGTTGTTCGCTCCCCATATTGGAAGCAAATGATAAAAAGTGTTAATGAGGCACCAAGAGGGTATAAGGGCCCCGGTTATGAGAAGGTACGTGGAACATTATTGGAGAAAGAGGTGAAGAGGGTTGAAGATGCATTGAAACCCATAAGGGATTCGTGGGTTGAGACAGGTGTAACAATTGTTTCAGATGGGTGGAAAGATGCTAAAAACCGTCCCTTGATCAATGTCATAGCGGTGTCCCCTAAAGGGGCAATGTTTTTGAGAGCTGTGGATTGTGAGGGCCAAATAAAAGATGGCGAATTTATTGCAGAAATTCTCATCTCTGCCATTGAGTCTGTGGGACCCCGCAATGTTGTCCAAGTCATAACGGACAATGCAAAAAATTGTAGAGCTGCTGGTTTGTTGGTTGAGCAACGCTATGATCACATCTTTTGGACACCTTGTGCGGTACATTCACTCAATCTTATGCTACAAAGGATTGGGCAAAAAATAAAATGGATCAGAGATGTGTATGCAGAGGCTGAGGACATCCAGATGTTCATCACAAACCACCACATGTCTCAAGGGATTTTTAGAACCTATTCGAATTTGGAGCTATTGAAGGTAAGTGAAATAGTAATTTAATTTTACATTTTCTGATTTTTTTGAATTTTCAATGTTAATAATATCGTTGTGTAAGCTATATTGTGTATTCTTCTTTAAAGTTTGGCTTTATTTTTTAATAATTTGGCATTAATTTGTGTTATAGGTTGCTGAGACCCGTTTTGCATCAAACACAATCGTCTTAAGACGACTTGTGAAAGTTAGAGTGGCACTATGCAATATGGTGATCAGCACCAATTGGACTGTATGGAAGCAAAGTAGCACTGAGAGGGCAGGAAAAATTAGGGATAGAATATTGGATGAGAAATGGTGGGATCTTGTTACATATCTCCTAAGTATCACTGAGCCCATCATGAGCATGATTCGCTATACAGACATGGATAGGCCTTGCATAGCTGAGATTTATGATGGCATTGATTCAATGCTTGAAAAAATAAAGTTCACTATAAATGAAAAAGAGAATGATCCTGAGGAGAAATTCTTGGAATTAATTATTGTAGAGAGGTGGAATAAGATGACCACTCCTTTGCACCTTCTTGCCTATGCCTTGACACCTAAGTACTATAGCAATCAGTTTCTTGATAAACCAGGAAGGATTCCACCATGGAGAGATCTAGAAGTATCTGATGGGTATAAGGCAGCATTTCTTAGACTATATCCCAATGATGATTTGCGAGATGTTGTTACAAATGAGTTCATAGAATTCGCAAATGGGAATGGTCTAAGTGTTGATGCACTTCGTCATAGATCCAAGAAAGATGCTCATAGCTGGTGGTACTTCCATGGCACATGCTTCCAACACCTACAACCCCTCGCTATAAAAGTTTTATCACAAGTAAGTTTAATTAATTAAAATTTTTAATTTACAAGTTTTAGTTTATTTATAGTTTACTTTGTCTTCATAGGTTGCTAGTAATTTTATTTTTATTAATGTATAACTTTAATTGTTTACTTTGTCTTCATAGGTTGCTAGTTCATCTGCTTCAGAAAGAAATTGGAGCACATACTGTTTCATCCACTCAGTAAAGCGCAATAGGCTGCTATCAAAAAGAGCGGAGAATTTAGTATATGTGCATTCCAACCTACGTCTTCTTTCACACAAACAACATGACTACACACAAGGGGAAACAAAGATGTGGGATATAGAGCCAGAGCATACTGATTTGGATGCTCCTGCTTCTCAGCTTCTTGCATTGACACTTGATGACTCGGAAATTGAGCCAACTTATAGTGCAAGTGCAAGTGGCATTGGCTCATGTAATGTCAATGTCAATGAGGATGAGGAGGAGGAGGAGGAGGAGGATGAAGAATTAGATGATCCATTTGATGATTAAACTTTAAGTTTATATTGTTGAAAGTTGAAACAATGATACTTGAATATTTTGTCATTTTGATATTAAACTTGATGTATATGATGCTATTATCAATTATGGTATGATCATGATGCTATGATTACAAGTTTATGTTTGTTTTGTTGTTCATATGATGCTATGTGACATGCATATTTTAATTCATGCTTATAGGCTTTGATATATATATATATATATATAAAATTTACATGTTTTTGTACTAACGAACCCAAACGAACCCAAACCCCTTTTCAAAATTTTGCCGTACCGGCGTACCGGGTTCTTCGAACCCGAACCGGAACCCGAACCCGAACCGGCAACTTAGCTTGAATCTGTTTTGGATGTAAGGGAGAAGAGATTACATAACAAAGCTATTCCAGAATACTTGATCAAGTGGACAGGACTACCACTGACAGATGCAACCTGGGAAGGAATTGAAATCTTCAAACACCCTAACCTGAAATTGCTCAAGGACAAGCAATTAGGGGACAGGACTGTGATGAACCCGTGAAAGATGAGGCGACCTGGCCTGGATGGCAGTATTGGCTGCCAACTGTGCATGTTTGTCTCCTTCCAAAAAAATCAGAGGAAGAAATCAGATTTCTGCCAGCTGTTAGTCTATCTTTAACAAGAAAAAAGAATCAGATTTTTTCTGGAATCTTCTATCAGAACCATAGACTTCTTGCAGAAGCCTAGTTTTGTTTTGTAGTGACAGCCTAAGTCACAGAATACAGCGATTTTCATAGATAAGGTTCAAATTTAATCAAATTTCAAACTTTTATAAAACAATCGTTCAAATTCGACCATTAATTCATACGGACACTGATGTCAATTTTTTAGGGTTTCAAAAGGCTTTTAGGGTTTGCGACGCATTTTTGGCGGATTTTTTTATAAAACGCCTCTCCCCTCTGTAAAAAGATGAACCCCTGTGAACCAGTTAATGCATTGGATTTTTTTGTCAATGATGAATAACGCGACTTATCTCTGTGGTAGCCAAGCTCGAGCAGGTTATCTTTGTCTGGGGCGGCGATTTCTGAGTCTGTTGGGCGGCTTTGCCAACCACAATTTGCGTCTGCGGCAGGTTCTCTGTATCTACAACAAGTTCTCTCTGTCTGCAGCGGGTTAGCTTTGTGTTTGCTGTCGTTGCCGTGCATAGGTCCTCCATCACTGCCATTGGCCGTGTTCAAGTGGCTTATTTAATTTTTAATGTTTTGGTTTGCCCGACAATATAATTGATATAGACCATACTTTTAATTACAGTCATTTTTCAATTTTCACACAGTTTTATTTTTCAGTTGTGTCAAAATCTTTAATTTTTGCATTTTATATAGTTTTATTTTTTGTTTTACATGTGCTGTGTGAAAACTGGGCAACATTTTAATTTTCATTTGTATTTTTTAAATTAAATTTTCTAATATATGTTGTGTTGAAAATTATAATTTTATATTTGTTATTTGATATATTTTTATTTTAATAATAGATGTTTATAGACTTATTATTTGAAGTATTTTATTTATTTAGTTATTAAAAATGAAATATTTATTATAATTAGTTTTAATAGTATTTTATTTTATTTTTTCATTTTAAGCTAAAACTTAGTAGATGTCAAAAAAATGAAAGTTAATAATTTAAATATAACAAATACTATATTTAAATAAAGTTTTAAACTTATTGAATTATTTTGCTTTTTAGAGTTAAAAATTAACATATTATATATTTTTTGTTGTAATGTTTTTAAATAAAATTTAATCCATGTTTTAAATATTAAAAATCATTTTTGTTCTCAATTGTGCAGATTGTAATGGCTCCCAACAAATCAACTTCAGAGGGATGGAAACATGTGACCCGCAGTGGTACTTGTCTTCATTGTAACTTGTGCCCAAAAGTTTATACCGGAACTTTAACAAGGATAAAGGACAACTTGCTTGGTATTTCAAGGGGTAAAGGTGGAGGTGTTACTGCATGTCCAAATGTGTCCAAAGAAATTAAAGCTATTTTAGAGAAAGAGCAAGCCTCTTCGATTGCAGGAAATATGCAGGCGGCACAAAAGAAACAGAGAATCCTCTTCCTCTTCCTCTTCGAGTCTACCCAAGGCCACAGGGGCATCCAAAGAGAGTGGAACTTTGAAGAGTCTTTGGAAACCAATAGAGAAACAACAGGTGGATAATGCACTAGCAGATTTGTTTTACACAAGTGCTATTCCATTCAATGTAGCTAGAAATCCGCATTTTTGCAATGCAATTCAAAAAGTTGCAAAGTTTGGCAAAGGGTACACACCTCCAACTTCTTAGGCTTTCAAGACAAGTTTTTTGGAGAGGTCAAAAGAAAGTGACTAAGAAACTAGCTGAGATCAAAACCTCTTGTAAGGCAACAGGTTGCAACATATTCAGTGATGGATGGTCAGATATATGTCAAAGGCATTGATAAATGTTTAGGTGCCTTGTCCTGAAGGTGTTGCATTCTTGAAAGTGATTGACAACATGAACCACAAGAAAACTTCTAAATACATATTTCAAATATTAAAGGAAGCCATTTTTTAAGTAGGGGTGGAAAATGTGGTTCAAGTGGTAACTGATAGTGCAGCAAATTGTATGGGAGTTAGAAAACCCATTGTTGAGAAATACCCACAAATATATTGGAGTCCATGAGCAACACATTGCTTGGATTTGTTGCTTCATGATTTGGCTAAGTTTCCATGGATACATGAAGCAATTCATAGAGGGAGAGCAATTGCAAACTTCATAAGAAATCATCATCTCACATTGAGTCTTTACAGGCAGTATGCATCTAGGGAGTTGTTGAGACCTTGTGACGCAAGATTTGCTTCATTTTATATCACTTTGAAAAGAGTTGTTGAAGAGAAAGCAGCTTTGAGATTTGTTGTTTGTTCCACTAAGTGGGAAAGTTCAGCACTTTCTACAAGTGCTAAGGGCAAGAACATAGAGCAAATTGTTTTAAATGGTAGCTTTTGGGAAAGTTGAACAAAGGTTCTGAATATATGTGAGCCAATTGTTGATGTGCTTCGTATGGTTGATGGTGACAAACCTTGCCTTGGTGTGCTTTATGAAAGCATGGATCGTTGTAAGAAAGTTATTCAGAGAAAACCAAATAATGTAGATGCAGAGTACATGGAGATATGGGCGTCAGTTGATTCCATATGGAAAATGATGCACACACCTTTACATGCAGCAGCTTGCTATTTGGAGCCGAAGCTATTTCAGATTGATAGAAAAGCTGACTTTGAAATTATGGCAGGGTTTCATAAAGCCATTAGCAAATTTGAACTAGATCCAACAATTGCATCTCTAATCAAAGACCAAGGTTGGGTATACAAGAGAGCAGAAGGGGTTGTTTGGAATAGCAGGAGCCAAATATGATATGACACGAGATGTGGTACCTGGTTATAGATGGTGGACGAGCTATGGAGCACAAACTCCTGAACTTCAGCGCTTTGCCATTAGAATACTTGCCCAGGGAGCAAGTTCATCAGCTTGTGAGAGGAATTGGTGTTGCTTGGACCACATCCATTCCAACACGAACAAATTGTCGTCTGAAAAGTTGGGAGATCTTGTCTACATTCGCAGCAATTTGAAATTGTTCATGAACAAATCAGCGTCTCCACATCTTCTTCACAACAATGCATTTCACAAGACATAGAAGTGTCAGTTGCAGATGAGCCTGACTTTCTTCATGAGGAATTGGATAGTGATACAAATGATGATGCTACACCATCTGAGCCAAGTGCTCTTGATGACTTAGAGCTTTTTTGAAGTTCTGAAGTCTTTAACTTTTTATTCTAACTTCTTTGAAAAGAAAACATCTTCACAATCGTGATTTCAAATGTTTCTTATGGTTTATATTTTATAAATGTGCCATTTTTTTATAAATCTATTTAGCAATGTTAAGCTATTTTGATAATTTATTAGAAGTATACATATATTTTAAAATAAACAAAATTATATAAGGCGAATTTTATCCAAATTTTTTTTTTTGAATTTTTCCCTCATCAAATTCATCTGAATTTCATGGCTGTCGAATTCGAACCTTGTGACTTAGGTGACAGCTGTATCTATTTTGTCTTGTAGTGACAGCTATATCCTACAAGGAAAATTAGATCTGTTTTGTCTTTCGCATCAAAACGCCCTAGGATTTCTCTTTGGAAACTATGTGCCAACTGTCTGCAACTATTTGTAAACCAGAAGCTTCTACCAGCTTCAGCCAACTCGTTAAAAACTGTGGTTGGCCTCTTTACGGATTGGTACAGATCATCCACAACTTAGTTTTGAGTCCCTCACAAAGCTTCATCCCTTTCTTGGCTTACCAACTTCTACTGTAAACTTGGTACTTGGTTTCTGTATAGCCTACACCATATTCTACATTGCAATGCCAAGGCAACCTCCAACCATACAAGTTTACAACAAAAAAACATTTCATCAGTTCTTGCTGCTGAATGGAATTTCTGTCAGAACTTGGCAATGATATAAAAGTTCTATCGGCAGTTAAGTCAGATCAGGACTAAGTCTTCAGTTAAAACCAATAATGAAACTGATTCCATGTAGTTTTGGGTTTAAAGGAGAGTCAGCACAAAAAAATGGTTTCTTCTGAAATTTAAAACAGAAACAAGCTTTCAACTTTGGTTACAGGAAGAAGGAATACTGCTGCTACAATCTGAAAATTGAGGGGGTGCCCCCTCAAGTTTAGACCTGTTACAACCATGGGGGCAAAAACCCTCAAGAATGGGACCTGTGAATATTTGTAGGGCACCAAAGCCACTCAAGAATTCAGACCTGTGTGCTGGGCACTCAAGTGAGTCAAGATATAAATAAAAAAATTCATGCTGTTATCATTTGTGGATTGATTTATGTATACTTTTAGTTAGAACAATTGATTTATACGAAATATGATTATAAATTATATACTTCTAAATTTCTAATGATGCTAATATTAACAAGAAAACTGCATATTAACATCTCTATAAGAAATACAAAAATCAAATTAATCAAAAACTATAAAATAAGAAATTGTTGGCACCTGACCAATTTCAGAGAAAAGGCATCAAAATAATCTCCAAGGCATAAAAAATCTCTAGCTTTGCATAATGATAAAAATAAAGGGAAATTTTGGCCCTGATTTACCACAAACTCATCATGTATGCATTCAACAGTGGTTGGGATGAAAATGAACCAGGGACGCATTTATGAAAGCAGTTTGTTTGATTGTATAGAATGAAATTACTTCATTTTCACCTAGTCACTGACCATCTTAGTCACTGATCATCCTCGTGCATAAAAAAAAAATATAAAAACCTAAAAGTCTACTCGTGCTTTACCTTTATCAGGCGTCCAGCGATTTTGTGATGAATTGCAGGGATTTAGTCTCGCAATTTCACGAGTTTTAGGATATAAACTCCTCATGTGTTCTGCAATAAATAGTCACTAAGTATATCTGCAAATAACACACAAGGGGTTTCACAGTGCGAGTACTCGCATGTTTAGCGAGTCCTTGCCAAGTCTTGGAACCATGAGATAATGTATGTGAACTGAAGTGATGATCTACATCCAACAGTTCCATCTTGTGGTTAAGACAAACAACACTAATCCTACCATAAACTATCTCCTTTGTCTACAAGTAGTTAGAACCCTCCATATTTTGAGACCTTGTAGTCATAACACTTTGACATGCATTCACCTACATTCTGAGAGTCTTTATACTTTGTACATAGGCGAGTTGTGTTCAAAAGGAGGCACTGCATCCTTGGTCAGAAAGTCATATATTCAAACCATAAACTCTTACAATTTGTTCAAAACCTACAATAGTGTGTGCAGACTAAAGTAACAATCTACCTCCAAAAGTTCACTCTTGTGGCTAAGCAAAAACAAACAATGTTTAAGATAGGTTCCAATAAATATGGAAGTTCTAACATCACAACAACAATTCAATTGGCCTAACATCTGGAGATAGGTTCCACCCACCATGTTCATGCATGTAACAGTTTGACATGCTTTATTCCTCACAAGGTGATCAATCCAAATAAGGTGATCCAAGAAGGCCACCACAATAAATTTGGAAATTTCTCTGTTGCAACAGTGCTTCAATTAGCCTAACCTCTAAAGAAAGGCTTTACCCACCATGTCCATGATTGTTCATATTCTTATTCCACAACCCATTCTTATATTTGGTCTACTTATCATCAAGCATAATAACAATTGCGTAAATGTCATAACAAGATAGCCATCTCAAAGCTATAAATAAGCCCAAAACAGAGGCAAGATATTGCCAAGATTTATTGAGGATTTTGATATAGCCAATATGCCCAAGCAATCTATACTCTTCCATCAATAATTGCTTCAAAAACAGCTTGCATATAGAGGATTTTGATATAGCCAATATGCCCACTCAATCTATCTTCTCTAAATGTTATATCTTAACATCTCATTGTTACTCATTCCTACTCGTGCTCCTAACCTGGAAATGAAGAATCTTATTATGAACTGACCTATCTCCAGATACACACTTCACTTATGCCCTGTGTACTCTATCCCAATATATGCTACTGACTTGGGAAAGAGGAATCTCATTATTAATATTAGCTGACATATTTTGCATGCACACTTATTATATAAAACACAACTATATTAACCTCAATAATATACTAAGGTTCTTTTTGGACCCGTTACTAACTGTCTACAGAAATTTGGAAAAGTAGATAACCATACTGACTTCAAATATCAACATACAAATTGCCTTTATCAAATGATGCCAGAGATATAAGAGCAGTTCATCCTGAGATATGGATCTGTACCAAGAATTTTATTTTTATTTCAACCCTGGTCTAGTATGTGTACTAAAGATAATAAAGGAAGAACTTCTGTAACAAAGGAAACCCAACGAGAAATCTAAAGAGAGTACATCCTACTTCCAACATGTAAGTGACTTTACTTGCAAGGGTCCACAATGTTCAAAAATAAAACAGTGCTCAACATGAGAACACAATGAGCTGCATTTTTCTTCTAAACCTTGGATACTAAAGTGTTTCAGATATATGTTCAACCGTAAGCTTCCTTTCTATAGGTTATAAAAAATATATATATATATAAACACATGGATCTCACCTTTGGTTGAATTATGTCAAAGTTCTTAAAGAAGCATTTTTTCCCAGACTGGTCAAGCTTTGCTTTCATCAACCTCGAGAAATCATTAGCCCCACAACAGAAATCCACAATCTACAAAAGGTGTAAAATATCACCTGTTAGTCTCAACAATTTGTATCATACAAACAAAATAACTGACACTTTGAAATTAAGAATAATAATCATTGAATGTAAAAATATGGCCTCAATTGCCTCAACCAATCACAATGGAGAAAAATCATCTTTATGTACACTGTTAAAAAAATATGCAAGCTCACAGATTTATATATTATGAATTAATATTATACAAAAAATAAATAGCTATTAACTGGTAGATAGGTGCAATCAATAATCATTAGTTAATAGAGAAGTGAAAGAAATATTTCCCTTCAGAACTATTATACATAATACCTTAAAGAAAAAAAATTTAATAAATAAGAACATAAATCATAAATGACTAAAATACATCTCTAGCAATTTCAATATAAATTTGATCCTAACAACACAGAGACCAAAGAACATAGAAATGGAGGGGTATGTGCAGGAAAAAAGAATGTAATACATCAATGGATCTGCATCAGATGTTAAAAGATATGTGGGAAGCCTACGTAACACTAAGAACAGGAGCAAATCGGGCTAAGAAATGTGGTAGAGCAGGATGTTGAAATATGCATATGTATGGTGCCAGGAACTCACCACATGATAGCCTTGAAGATCTGGTTTGAGAGGGCATGGTAGCAAAATCCTTAAAGGATGCCATGTTCAGCCTTATCAGTTAGTTTGGTTTGTTGTTCTTTGAAATGCTGAAATCAAAGACTACAGACAATAAAAGAGGCCTTAATATTTCAAATATTATTTTTGGCAGTATGTTACATCCTATGACAGCAATCATAGCATAGTACTTTGGTGGTTATTCTACTACCTTACAATGAAGATAGCCTTAAAGTGCTTGAGAGCATATAGCCCTTGAAGTTCTTGACGAATGATATTGTGGCTAAATTCTTGAAAGCTTGAAAGATAAGACTACACTCTAGCCTACAACAGAGATCTTAATACTTAAATTATTCTAAATTATTCTAAAATGAAAATACTCAAGGCTCAAGATGTCATTACACAATGAAAGTTCAAATTATAATCGATTTTAATATTCATGTTTTTCTTCATCAGAGGCATCAAGGTCAATATCAACATTTGGTTCCATTTCATTTGAACCATAATCAATTGGATTGCCACTACCACAAGCTGTGTCAAGTGCAGAAGCTGGTTCAATTTCATTTTTCAAACATTTGACAAAATGTCAAATCATTAACAACACACAAGGAAAGTGATTTCACAAAACATAAGCAAACGGCTACTACATATGCATAATGTAAATCAACTGATATCAATCTCAGCAACCCTGTGTTCATACGTACAGCTCACAAATGCAACTGAAATGGTATTTAATTGCTTGCTCGCTGTCATATTCTGATTAAAAATGCTGTCACAAAGTTATGAGAGTGAAATTGAGGTTTTAATTTATAAAACTATGCTTGGGTATGGCCCTTGGTAATTCCTGGGTGCCTGGGTTCTCTGTGGGTCCTTCACAAAAGGACCCACAGAGAACCTGAGCACCCACGAAGAACCCAAACCGTCCCCAAGGCCGTACCCGTACCAGGACCCAGGTTAAAACAGAAGAACCCAATAACTTAGAAATTATTAGTTTGGTAATGTGCTGGCTTTCCATAGAAACCTCTGGTAGCATTTGTAGCATAGTAATCTAGTTGTTCTGCTGTTTCAGTTTGTAGCTGCATCCACTAGCGAATTGCTTATTAAAAGACTTCTGCTAATTCATGAAATCTACTTCCAAAATAAATGGACACCATGAACTTCCCATCAGTTTTGCTTTATCAAACCAAAAATATAGATTAAAAATCAAAGAAAGTTGAAAATTACATTTTAACAGGTAACCAATGTTCTGCAGAGTTCTAGAACAGGCACAGGGACCGGATTTATGGCCGGTGGGACTATGGACATGAACTTCAGATCAGGCAGAGGAAGGCGGTTCAGATTTGATACAGTATTTGGAAAATTAGTTATAAAAAACTGTAAACTAATAAACACAATGCATTGAAAATGTTGAATTTTAATATATTATTTATTTACAATATGATGGTTATATCACAGTACAATGGACAATGCCTCAATGGTCTAATCATCCCTTCAGATGCTATGTCAAAATCCTCATCAATAGAGCTCGGACCCAAACCCATCTAGCTGAATCTCCAATTAGACACCAACCAACCTTGCTTGTACCTAATCCTCATCAATCTGTGCAGATTACTCTAGTTTTCCATTTCATTCTGTTGTTGAGCTCTCCTTGCATGTAAGTGTGATGCAGTCCATGAGACACAACACAATAAGTGCAATGCTGTCCACGTAAGTGCTAGTTCCTCTACTTCTAAATCTCACTGCATTTGGGCTCTCCCTATATGTAAGCATGATGCAATCCATGTAAATGCTAGTTCCTCTAGTTCTATATCTTACTGTGTTGTTGGTCTCTCCCAAAGGTATGCATGTTTCCTTAGATAGAGTGAACAAAGTTGTAAGTAGATCAATTCCTCTTAACAGTAAGGAAACAAGAAACTTGAGACAAGAGGCAAATGACTAACATGGTTGTCAGTGAATGAGGCATGTGCATTGAGTATCATAATATTGGGTGATCCCACACCATGTTATTGGGTCTTCTTGCAATAGCGCCTCCTTATCCATTTTTGTGTGGAAAATTTAGTCCACTCGTAACAAATGTTGTCAAACTCCTCTGCATTGTACACCTTTGGAATCACCTTCACGAACCTTCTCATCAACTCTAAACCTGTCAATACATATGCAGTCATGTGTAGGAGCATGTTGAGCTTATCCCACCTTTGTCAAACAATAGGTTGGATGTATTTATTATAGAACTCCAAGGTGTGATCTTCCTTTTGTATAATGACCTTCATTTCACCAAGCATGCTATCAATGCACTCATATATATATGATGGAGACAGTGCATTTGACATCAACTCAAAAGGTGGCACTCTTCACCCCTTCCTCACCTTCTTTTCCCCTATGCTATCTTGGACTTGGTCCACCAGTTCCACTTATATGCCATGACCATTGCAACTCAATCAACCTCTCCAAGAGCACAAAATATGAGGCATATCTGCTCTCAACATGTTTGACAGTCTCTTTCTAGAAGATCCAAAATAGGGCATGCAATGGGTAGTGATTGCAAAATAAACATCTCTCGCATCAAGTACTAAATATTTGATCTAGTCACTTTTCGCATTACTTTGAGTGCATTGTTCATGACATACATGAAGCAAGAGATCCAATTTATATGTCTGTAGGCAACTTTCACAAATTTCTTTGATGACTTGCACACATTCATCACACCTAAGATGACCTGCATCACACTCTCAAGGCCAACATCCACAATAGCATCTTCAACGCCATGAAACTAAAAAATCTACATCCGTCCACTGCCATGTCTATTATTGGATTTGATAGTAAACCCAACAACTCCCAAAAATCACCTACAACCAGAACTATCACAAAATGAGAGAAAAAGTCATTAATGTGCTCATGAAACCTTAAGAGAATAATTTGATTAACAAAAGCATGACAGCTTTTGTATTGACTAATCTGAATGAATACTAGATAAATACAAAGTAAATTAAAAGTTTATAAAAGCAAATAAGAAACTCTAGATGAAACCCTACGTGAAGATTAGATTACATCATGACAAGCTTCCTCATCTAAGGACTTGAGGCAACATGACCTAAAATTAGCTCAATCTAATAATAGAAAAACACTCATAAGTTTAGCTTAAATGTAATAGAATAAATGAAGACAATTAATTAATTCATGAGTAATTAATTACTAGGTGATTAACCTATATACTCCAACATCTATAACTTACAACTTACTAAAGTTCTCACAATACTAAAGTATGAGACAATGTGTAGCTGAATCACCACATTCTTTTTCTTTCATCATATATAGGTAATTGTTGGAATAACTTGTGCCTTTTTAGCAATTCATACCATAGCTCTTTTGGACAATAATGATTAGTGGCACAATTATTACTTAGTTGTATAATTATGGTAGAATATAAGCTATAAAAGACGGGGTAACAGGATCTCAAGGACCAAATAGCCCTCGGTTATCTCAAATGAGCTATTTAAATGATTACAGGAGAATGATAAAGAATGCTTGTGTTACCACATAAATTGAAATTGCTTAATTACACAAGTATATAAAAAGATAGAAATGCTTAAACTACAGAAACAAAAAGTAAAAAGGTCGAAGATTTCACCACAAGACCGCTTAGCTTTCAGCCACAGATGCCAACACACTTCACAGATGTCTATGCGTTTGCACTGTCATCCCTATCAAAAAAACAATAACTTCCTATAGAGAACAATCCAGTCCGCTAAGCCTTCACACAAACAACATGTGGCTCCTCTCTTGAAGCAATCTAATACAAGTGTCATCAGTGTAGATGAGAGGAATCTTTACAACTGTAAGTGAGAGATGAAAGTATTCTAACAAAGATTTTGTGTGAGAGGGAAAGAGAAAGTGGAGAACAAAAAGTGTTCACAACTTGCCAAAAAAGATGTCAGAATGAGGAAAAGAGAAGGTTATATTGAATCGGATGGGGAAAAAATCTATTACAAGCAAACGCCTCCACATCACACTACCGTCCGACCAAATGGTTTTGATATTCAAACAATAGGCTGCTAATGCTTCATCATTGCAACCAATGAGGTCAGGATCGTGATATTTCAATCATAGGATTTGTCATAAATATTAAAGTAATATTGTAATATTGATATAATGGTAATCTTAGTCGTTTAGTTAGAATTTAGAAACTTCCTTTTATGTCGTTCGTATCTAGTTAGTTTTAGGAAGTTTCCTTTCTGCCTTTCCTATTTCTATTCCCAATCATTTCCATTATGGAAGGATCTTGTAATCTCTATATAAGGAGCTTTCATCTCCTTTGTAATTACAATATAGCAAATTATCATTCCATGGTATCAAAGCGGATTAAGATTTTTTTAACGAATTTTTTTGGATAATAAAATTTGTGGGTTTTCTGATTTTTTCTGAAAAAAATCATGATGGGTTTTCTGAATTTTTTTCAAAAAAAAACAGGATTGGCAATGGGTTTTTTGTTTTCTATGTGATTTTTTCAAACAAAAATCATAGGTTCTTTCTCTCATGGAGGATTTCCTGATTTTTTTTTTGAAGAGTGTTGCTGTTTTTTTTGTTTTTCGAGTTTTTACCGTTTTTTCCACAAAAATGAAGGTATTTGATTTCAGCATCACATAAAGGGTTTGCCGATTTTTTCACAAAATCATGGTGCTCTTTCTAACGATTTTGGGATAAAATTGTAGTTTCTTGCAGCTTGTTTTGGATCACACCTATGGTTTCTAGGGCAAACGGAGTTCTTCTATATGAAAGTTTTTACAATTCGTTTACAAAATCTTGGTTGTTTGCTTCTTTTGACGATTTTTTACAAAATCGTTTCTTTCAAAACTGTGAAGGTTTTTTTAAAAGTGTCTTTGGATGAAGGGAGGGATGGCTTCGTTGCCCAACATCATGTTTGAAGGATTATGGTAAACTTGGTCACATCCAAAAGTTTAACAGAACCAAGGAGGCTCATGTCGTAGAGCACTCTAAGGAGAAGGGGGCAACCTTCTTTGCATTCATGGCCAAATGACCTGCATATTATGTCAAGTTTTTTAGAAGGATGACCATTAAAGGAGGGTATTAAAGTAATATTGTAATATTGATATAATGGTCATCTTAGTCGTTTAGTTAGTTTCCTTTCTATCTTTCATGTTTCTATTCGCAATCGTTTTCGTTATGGAAAGATCTCTTTGTAATCTCTTTATAAGGAGCCTTTGTCTCCTTTGTAATTAATATATTACAAATTATCATTTCAATAAATGCCACAAGCATAATGCATTAGTGATAAATTGGCATCAGGTGCAATTTTTGACACTACATAGCTTCATTAAGGATGGCATGCTCCACAAGCCTATAAACCCTATGTAGCAAAAAATGTTTGTCCTTTGAATGTTGTAGGGAAAAACTAAACATTTTGTAATTTTGTCTAGCTCGTACAAGTTTGTAGGTAGTGATGGATTTTCCAAGATTTGGAAAAAGTTATTAAATAACATATGTCAAAGTGAATAAATGTTAGGTAATATGATTCTATGATGTATATGATGAATGCCTTGTCATTGAATATTTGAAATATTTTATTTTTACGATTGTCATCCCATAAAAAATTACCTCCCAAAAATGCATCCCCTAGCTTCCTTGCCCTAGAAACTTGTTGAAGCATAGGTTAGAACTAAAAGACAACTTAATTTATGTTGTCTTACTTCAAATTGCATGAGGAACGAAAGCAAAGTATAATCAAAAGTTAAATCAATGATCTATTGTATCATTGTGAATACATAAATGATTGTAAGAGAAGGGGCCACCTATAGCCGTTCATCAACATTTTCAAAACATGAAGACAACGAAGCAAAAAGATAGTCTCTTGCAGTAAGAATAAAAAACAACATATTTAATTTATAAATAAAACCTAAAACCACACAAAAATTCTAGATTGGGTCATATTCCTTCACTCACTCCATGGAAAACAAGAAATGAAGCACTAAAAACAAGAGAATTGAAGAGATGTGAGGCACAAGTACACAACCACATACACAAGTAAGGGAATTCTCTTATCAGTGAAATGTGCTCTAGTCCTTCATGAACCCAAAGTCACCTCAATTAGCCTCAACATTGTTCGAAACAATGTGATGGCAAAGTAATCAACATGCATGTCACAATTAGAAACTTGCAAATTTTTGTTTTACCATAAATTTTATTATAAAAATTCCACCCTTCACCAATAAGCATGTGTGATGCCTATTGTGACGTTTTCACACATCGCCCCATTGCAAATGGGGACCCCCACTTTTTTTTGCTTTCTAGGATAGCAGTAAATCTTTTGCTATTAAAGTTTGCATTGAAGAGGTGTAGTTGGTCAAGAGGCTAGAGATTAATCAAGTCAAGAGGGTCACATAGGGCAAAATTTGTCTAAGTATGGGAAAATTTCCATTGCCCTCTGCCAGGAGTGATTTCCATTGCCTAAGTTTTGAGCGACTTCCTTTGCCTTGTTTTAGGAGTGAATTTCCTTCTCTTGTCCTCTAGCGAGTCCAAGATACCCTTGGTGATTACAAATTGCAATGAGGAGCTTTGGTCGAGCAACAAGTTTGATCTTTTAACTTGGCCCGATGCAAAATTTGGCCAAGTACATGAAGATTTCTTTTGCTCCTCATTTGGAGTGAAATTCACTTCCATTGCTCCAATTTTGGAGCAAATTTTGCTTCCTTTGCTCCTTCTCAAGAGAAGGAGCAAAATCCCTCTCCAAGCCTTCTAAATCATATGAAATTCCCTCTAGTCGTTATGTGATGCCTTAGTTTGAGCAAAGGATTCGATTCCCAATCAACAGACTTGAATTTGGGCTATGTACAAGGACACTTCCTTTGCTCCCCTCCAATAGTGAATTTCACTTCCATTACTCCCCTTTGGAAGCGAAATTTGCTTCCTTTGCTCCTTCATGAGAGTGAATTCACTTCTAAGGCATTCATTGAAGGCTATTTGATGACCTTTTGTGCATAGAGACTAAAACCTAAGACATGAGTTAGTGAATTTGAAGTGATTTCCTTTGCTCCCCTTTAGGAGCGAAATCTACTTCCATTGCTCCCTGATTGGAGCGAATTTCTCTTCCTTTGCTCCTTCATGAGAGCGAAATGACTTCCCAAGCGGTCATTAATGGTAATTTGATAAACTTTGGCACGTGGAGACTAAAAACCTCGAGGCATGATTGGTAAAAGAGAGACAAAATGATGAAATAGGACTAAGACCAGATTAGAAGGAGATTTGAACTTAATTTCCTTTGCCCCTGCTTAGGAGTGAAAAATCACTTCCATTGCTCCTCATTAAGAGCAAATATGCCTTTGCACTTTCATGAGAGTGAATTTGCTTCCAAAGCCTCCCTTAATGATAATTTGACACATCTACACGCTAGGAGAGCAAAACCACAAGATCTAAGTTGATAAAAAAGGGAGAAATTGATAAAATCTAACTAAGTGGTGAATTTGAGGGTTACTTCCATTGCTCCTAGATAGGAGTGAAAAACACTTCCATTGCTCCCTGATAGGAGTGAAAAGACTTCCATTGATCCTCAATTGGAGAAAATTTTGCTTCCTTTACTCTTTCATGAGAGCGAATTCACCCCTAAGGCCTCACATGAAGGCAATTTGATGCATTTGAGTGGGATGGAATGAAGGGTAAATGGAGGAAATCAAGCTAAGTATTGAATTTAAGGTCATTTCCTTTGCTCCCCTTCAGGAGCGATTTTCATTTCCATTGCCCCTCATCTGGAGCGAAATACTCTTCCTTCGCTCTCTCATGAGAGCGAAGTTGATTTTAGAGCCCTTCCCTTGGAGTCAATTTGACACAATCACACGCATGGGTAAGCAAAATCACAAGGCATGAGTTGATGAAGGGTGAATTTGAGTTTATTTCCATTGCCCTCCCTTTGGAGGGAAATGTGCTTCCATTGCTCCTTCTCAGAAGCGAATTCACCTTCCATTGCTACTTCATGAGAGAGAAATTCCCCCCTATGCACTTTTGATGATCATTTGAGGCATTTTACATAAGAAAGATGATAAAATTAAGGCATAAGAAGGTAAAATTGATGAAATTTAGTTAAGTGGGCTAAATATTGGAGAACTTCCTTTGCTAACTAATTGGAGCAAATTTCTCTTGCATTGCTCCCTTCTAGTAGCGAAAGTTACTTCCATTGCTCCCCTATAGGAGCAAACCTCCTCCATTGGCACTCAAAAAGTCCGAAATTCTTCTTTAGTATGATAGGGAGTGTATTGATTCAATTAATTTTGTTATTTCATCAATATGATTCAAAATGTCTTATTTTCCAGGTTCCAGGTTTGATTGAAGAATCAAATTTGGGAGTGAGGAAGCACATTCAAGATTACACCAACATGGAACACAACACAAGGCAAGCATGACATTCAAGAGGAAGGATTTCACAAGCAAGTACAAAGGTATCAAGGAAGGTGATTATACAAGAAGCATTCACTTATACAAGAACACGATCCACACATCCAAGGATGTTGATGAACGAATCAACAGCATGAAGGGAATCACAAAGAAAGAATTTCAAAGGAGTGAAGAAGCAATAATGACATCAAGGGTTCATTCCAAAGCAATATCAAGATTAAAAACTAAGAGGGAGTCAACATCTACACCTTGCACCTTCATGGCTTTCAGCATTGAGATATTCCAGAAGATAGTTTCAGAAGAGTTAATCAAAGTTAGAAGATCATCTTGAACAACATGATATAATTTGAAAACACGCCTTCATCATCGTCACTGTTGAATAAGTGACTAACGTTGAGTATCAAGGGATATTGCTTGTGATGAGATGTGAGGTCTACACAAACAAGTTGAGGAGGCATCCTAGTCACCACTCATCAAATCAAGGAGTTCCACATCAACATATCCAGATGCAATGCACTTGACTCATCCATGAGGGCACAAACTCCAACGTACCTACCCCTATTTTCTATTGGTTCACATTCAACATTGAACCTAAATGTAATTTTCTCATTGGCCAGACGGAGTTGTTTTAACAAACCCTAATTAGGGTTTCATTGTTAAACCTTGGCCATTGATCTAAAACAATCCTTGCCACCCATTGTAATGAGCTCTCTATAAAAGGCTCAAACTCTTCATTTTTAAAGGTTAATAGAAGAGAGAATAGTTAGTAGTTCGATAGCAAATAGCAGCTAGAGTAGAATAGGAGGAGAAGGCAGAAATTGTTGTCAAAGTTGTAAATAAACTGCCTTTTTATTGAAGTTGTGGTGGAATGTGTTGTTTCTTTTACACTTGCATAATTTCTTGTTGGATCTTCACATTAGCTAATGATAATTAGGTGGATGAAAGAACATTGTGTATGATTTATGGAGAAACTCCTAATCCATACCACTAGCCTCTTGTTGATTGTAAGTGTGCCTTGCGTGGTCGACTGGAATACTTGAATAAGCTTAAGTTCATTTTTTATTCAGCCATTTATATGCATTCAATTGATGGTGTCTATGCTTGATAATGATTTGAAAATCATCTAATTTCCTTAGAAGATTGCACTAAGCTTTGTGGAGTTGTTGCTTTGCATGTCACAAAGCAAGGCTTAGTCGAGTTTCACCAAAAATTGTCTGTCGTTTTGACATTCTTAGACTTCCCAAACCTATCTTTTGCCCTTTTTTATTCTACAAGCAAGTAGATAGAATCTAAGTTCCAACAATTCAAACATTCATGTATAACGTAAGACCCCTTGAAGAAACAGCAATCACAACGACCAACTGTGCTTATCCACACGTCGTGGCCCGAGTCACTTTGATCAAGAGAGGATAAGATACTTTTGGGTATTTTATTTTGTATTCGCATGTGCCTAAAAAACACATCAACAACACCAAACACCTAGAGTGTGTTGTTATTTGTGGCATATAGGAATCTAGATAGCAATTTTGCCATTGAATGTCATCCAAAGCATATAAAGAAATCAAATAAACCTCTAAATAAGACTTTGGACATTATTGCCATGGTTATTTATTTTTGAAACCTTTACTAGATATCACTTTGTTCAACCCTCATTTCATTCAAAGAAAGAAAACAGAAAATTAAATAAGAGAAGCCTTGAAGATAAACATATTACTTCTTCATAAATTAGTGCCAATCCAAATGTAAACAATAATATAGAACCAAAAAGCAACTATATCTTGGCTCATAACCAAACTTTCCACACTTTCACTTTGTAATATCCCCTTTTTTGAAATAGGATTTAATAATAAATAAAATTAAAATATAAAATAATAAAAATGAATTGAAGAGTTGTGACACCCTCAAACATCAGATATAAGAGGGAGAAGAGTTCATTAGAAAGGGGAAATGGAGAAAGGAAGAAAGAATGGAGCATGTGAATCAAGAAATGGTTTGTAGAAGAAAAAAGGAATGGAAGAAAATAAGGAAGTGAATCCTTCAAAAGGCAAAAATTATGAATGGCTGTGCTCTTTCAAAGGGTGAAATTTGTTAAAGGTTGTGACTCTTTCAAAAGGAATTAATGATGAAGAGTTGTACTTTTTCAAAGAGTGGTAATGGTAAAAGGGCATGACTCTTGCAAAGGGAAAACATGATGAAGAGGTGTCACTTCTTCCTCACATTGGAAGATATAAAGGGGACAAGGTTTCATTTGAGGAGGACATCCAAGGGAGATCCATTTGGAAAATAATTTATTATTCTCAAAAGGCAGTGATGGAGAGTGGTGACTTAAGTCTTATGAAAGGTGGTGACCCTTTCACCAATGAAGTATAAAAGAGATCATTCCAATCATTCAAGGATTATTTATCAATCATCACCCATGAATCACAAAAGCAATCATCAATTATCAAATCAAGCAAACAATCAATAAGCAAACTACTCTATCAAAGAAGCATTCATTCAATCGAGCCAACGTTGATATTTTCATCACTCATCAATCATCTAATCAACAATCACTTAATCATCACTCACCAATACCTCAAACCATACAATCAAAGTAGTTCATTCAATCAATCAAGATCAGTTTTTATATATATGATCTGCACTCAAGGAAAGCAGACATTTGAATTAAGCAAAGGATTTGGTATGAAAATGTGGTTAAGTCTATTGTCTATCATATCTCTTATGAACATTTGATTTATTTATTAATTTGAATTATCAATCTATCTACATGCTTACAGTTAAAAAATTAATCAATTTATCATCCTACTCACAACCATACATGTGATTAGTAAGGAAACAAGTTAGGGAGAGGCAATAGACCAGTGCCCACAATGTAAGTAGACATTCCCAAGTTGGATGGACTGGAGGTCCTGCCACTTGTGGGCCAAGGAGTTGAATTGTCTTAGTTGGATGTTCCACACCCTTGGGATTAGTTGTGGTGAACAATTTCCGGGCACCCTCTCTTGCTTTCCCCTCCAATGTTTAAGTAGACATTCCCACGTTGGATGGACTGGAGTTCCTGCCACTTGTGGGCCAAGGAGTTGAATTGTCTTAGTTGGATGTTCCACACCCTTGGGATTAGTTGTGGTGAACAATTTCTGGGCACCCTCTCGTGCTTTCCCCTCCAATGTTTAATATGGAGGATTGTTGGAAGTGAAACTATAGAATGGATCCAAATAGGTGGTGATGTCTATCATTTCAATCATGTTAATTGTTTATTTACTTTTAAGTTCTATAGCAATTATATGATTTAGTTATAGAATACTATTTGTAAACAATTTGTATTGTTGAAATTGTTGCTTTTGGACAAAAATCAGGTATACCCAAATAGGGGACATTACACACTTCTCTGAGAGACTTTACAATTAGCTTGATCTTATGTAACCAATGCATTAGTTTAGATTTCAAGTTTCAAACAAATTCAAAAGCTTGCGATTCACTTGTTATAGTTCTTAAGACTCGGGTTATCTACAAACATTTCCCCGAATTTGACATCCCTAACACGTGAGATTGATAGAAATCTAATTAGCATTTTGGCAAACAACACACTAAATTGTTAAATATAATTTGTAAAATTATAGAATGCAAAAAAAAATCTACTATAAGATTGCAAACATACATTATTTAAATATTTTTATATTTAATAAAAACCAAATAGAAAAATGCATATGTGCATATAAGAAAAAAAGGAAGGTTATGCGCATGTACATATAGATTGGCATACAGAGATTTCTTTCAAATAAATGATGCAAAAGATACAGATTAGATATTCATGATAGCAAAAAGTATAAAAAGGAAGCTCCTTACCGTATCACCATCCTGCACATACCAATGAAGCCTTTCAACCACCTGTATCAATTAGATTAAGTTAATGGTCCTCCATAAATATTAAAAAACAACGTATCACTCTTGGAAATATAATTAAACAACTTGATGCCCAAAAGATTTAACAAAGAAACGTGTATCATGTTGCTTTTAGAATGACTCATGTGTTCTCTAATGCAATCTTTGACTATATGAATTGAAATTGCTTCTCAAGATATTCAATCACACAGCAATGAATTAAAATGTATTTTTTTCATGCATGCGTACCCCTTTAGTCAGTTATGCTACACCAGAACCAGAGACCCCATAAGTAATCGGAGATACCCCATAAGTAATCGGAGATGAATTGCCATATCTGACTGTGTCCCAATGATAAAGAGAATTCAGTATATAAGTGAGCTAATGCTGGTTAGAGTATCTATGAGTGGAGAATTGTCATGCCCCCGATCTAACATCAGATGAACAGCAAACTGTAATATGAAATTGTCTTACGCACCTATCTCAGTAGTTGCGGATGTTACACAATAAACAGCAACTGTTTTAAGGATCTACCCTCTCCCCTATGGTGCAGCAATCTCATTCATAATTATTAATTAGTTTATAAGGATTAAAGAGGAACAGTTCAAATAGGATGAAACAAAGCATCTCTTAGCTAGGGCGGATTATGAAGAGGCAGTGATCAGCCATTAAGAGGAATCTCTCTCACAACCATAGAAAAGATCATACCTTGCCAGCAGCAAACGAAGGATATAAAGGATCATTCCAGCATCCAAGAGCAATGATCAAACAGGATCAGATTGGATTTAAGGCAGTCATATTCAGGCATACAGAAATTTAATATTATAACTGTGATTTGGGCAAAAACTAGGGCATTTACAAAAGGGGACATTACAAGTGGTATCAGAGAATTGTTCCTACTAGCCTGAGGGACGAACAATAGTTGATGCAACTTAGTCAAAGGGTTTTAAGGGCTATAGAAAGGGAAAAGAAGAAAATTGCAACACAAGACAACACAAGGGGGGAACAAATGGAACATGAATTGCGCACTTTTATTGAGAAAAATGAACAAATAACTCAATCCCTTCCTCAAACCCTACAGAATATAAACACCACCATGAATACTTTTAGATCTAACCGAAGAAATGAGAGAGATGTCACTCCTAGCCAATCCGAAAGTGACAATAGAACTACATTAAGATTAACCCCAGAAACAACTCAGCCTCCCTTCTTAACTAGGGAAAGGTCATCAAGGAAATATGAGGAGATAAACACACCCAATCCTAATTTGAATGAACATAATCAAGCATATGCAAAGCTTGACCCAAAAGTCAAGAGGAGCATCCCCTTCACGGTATATTATGAGGCTGGAACAAAGAGGATTCATAGAAGGGGAAGAATCAATCTGATCAAGATTTACAACAGAGAGTAAGAAAATTGACCATTCCTAACTTTAAAAGGTCGGGAAAAAACCCCCCCAAGCATGGATCCAAAAACTCGATACCTACTTGACAATTAGCCCAATGATAGAGGAAGATGCACAGTTTCCATATTGCATCTAGAAGGGGTCGATCATGATTAGTGGCACCATGGATTAATCACCCCAAACCATCGAAGCCAACAGACCTATAATGCCTTCAAGGAAAAACTCATTGAGAGGTTTGACCAAAAACATCCCCAAAGAACCTTCAAAGAGTTAACAAGAATAAGGCAAGAAGGAACCCTCAGAGATTTTATGACACAGTTCCAAAGACTGAGAGTCGTGGTACTTGAAATATCTGAGGAAAGGCTCACCTACCTATTTTTAGAGGGATTGTCTGATACCACTAGTGGCTCGATAAGCGCCTTGGTCCCTACCACACTCCAAGAACTAATCCTAAAAGCCATAGTATTAAGACTCGTGGGACTCACCACGGACTCGCGAATCCATTGGCGGGCCGAGTCAACTCGCCAAGGACTCACAAGCCGAGTCTTGGTGAGTCTTAACAAAAGACTCATGGACTCGCACAAGTTTTTTACACGGACTCACAAGTTGTTTACAGAGACTCACATCGCCCAGCCACGTTTTAAAGTGGTTTTTTTTTTCATTTTCACTCATTTTGCATTCTTACTTGCTGAAAACAGATTTGTAGGGTTTGAAGGAGGAGAGGAAACACGTCAAAAAATTATCTAAATTTTTTTTTTCAAGTCAGTCTCATTCTCTTCATCGGAATATATACATGAAATATAACATTTAAGCATAAAGCACATTTATATTTCTTATATTAATTTCATGTATATATTAGCAGGATGTTTGAGAGTGGTTTCAATCTCTAGTAGTTATAATGCAAATTCTAGGTTTTAGAAGATCTTTTAAATTGTCAGACTTCAAATTTCAGTAATCAATAGGCCCCTATTAGCATTCTCTTGCTCTCTCTATCTCACTCACTTTATCTGCCCCAAATTTTAGACCAATCTATCTCCCTACCACTCTTCCTCTATCCCCTCTCTCTACCACTCTCTATCTCACTCTCTCCTCTCTCCCCCAAGATCTAGACCTATCTCTCTACCCCTCTCTCTCTCTCACCCTTAGACCCTAGCAAGTGGTGCTACCCTCAACCTAATTTTGGCGAGCAAGAGAAGCCACATTGGACTCCTTGAACTAGACCCTCTAGTTCTATCTCTCCCTTGGTTTTTAATAGAGCTAGGAAGAGGAAGATGTAATCTTCTCTTTAGTTTGTTCGTTGTTGTTTTTCACATTTGGACATATCATTATATGTAATTTTGTAAACATTTATAAACTTATATTGCTATTATACATTTTAAAGTTTGAAACTATGAGTATGAATGATGAAATTTCAAATATTAAGTGTTTGAAGATCATATGACTGTTATGACGTGTAATGTTTCAATTATGGCTCTTATGTTCTCTAAATGCATTAATTTCTTTATGTTTTTTTTGTAAAACTACAGTTTTTATTTTTGTCAAGTCCTTTTGCAAGTCTTTCACGAGTCTGAGTCCGAGTCCAATTTTTTGGTTTGCCGAGTTTGTGGCGAGTCCGAGTATTAAAACTTTGCTAAAAGCTACTCGGCTTGATAATGCCAAAGCAAAGGAAAAAGATCACTCCAATAAGATGACACCAAGAGATAAGCACTTCTATGGAAAGCCCAAGCGCAAGAGAGCATTCCTTTCTAATGACAACCGAGAAGAACTTTGAAAGAAAGGTCTATGTTTTGATTGCAAGAGAAAATGGGTACGCGGGCACACTTGTAAACAAGAAAGAAGCCAAGATAAAAAGTTGTGTTTTAAGTGCGCAACGATACATGGAAGCATGGACATTTTTGCAATCAAAGGGAACTTAGAAGGAAAAACTTGTGCTATAGTTGCAAAAAGAATTGAGAACCAGGACATGTATGCAAGAAAAGAAGCCAAGCCCATGATATTGAGAATGACAGGAAAAGAAATGAAGGAAAAGAAGACCCAAACAAAAGAATGAGATACAATGCAGAGGATGAGGAATGTAAAACCTTGGCTTCCATCTCAAGAGCATCCAAACATCAACCTTTTAGAATTCGAGGAGTTATTAAGGGGCAAAAAGTAACAGCCCTTGTAGATAATGGAGCCACCCACAATTTTATCAATGAAAACTTGGCTGCAAAACTAAAGCTAGATGCAAAAGGCAATTCGAAGAGTTATTAAGGGGCAAAAAGTAACAATCCTTGTAGATAATGGAGCCACCCACAATTTTAGCAATGAAAATTTGGCTGCAAAACTAAAGCTAGATGCAAAAGGCTTTAAAGGCTTTAAGGTAACCTTGGCTAACGGGTCTACTACCCCATGCACAAAGAAAATCTCCCAACTAAACATCACTTGGGGTAAACATCCAATAAAAGACAAATTTTACATTGTAAATATGGGGAGGATAGTGATGTTATTTTGGGTAACCCATGGCTACACTCATTGGGCTGGTACATCCTAGACTTCCCAAAATTAGAGATATGTTTTGAACATAACGAGGAAATGGTACTTAAAGGAGGACTATCCAATGGGTCCCCTAGGGTGGTCTCATCTAAAAAGATGGTGAAAATCCTTAAGCACGAACAAGTAGAATGGGTTGCCCAATGCTTTAACCCTAAATAAATCCTCCACCAGAGAAAAATCAATTCATGTTGACATCCAACCACTATTGAACAAACATAAGAGGGTTTTTAGTGACATCCCCCAAGGACTTCCACCAAAAAGAGGCTTTGAACATTCTATTGAGTTAGAGTAAGGGGCAAAACCTGTTTTTACCACTACTTACTGCCATCCTCGTAAATCCAAAAAAGGATTGAAAAAGCAATAAAAGAATATCAAACCAAGCTCTAGCCCTTTTGCCTAATAACTTGTACTTTCAAAAAAAAAAAAAAGATGGCACAATGAGAATGTGCATTGATTATAGGGAACTAAACAACAAAGCAATAAAAAACCAATACCCCATTCCCGAAGTCGATGAGCTAATTGATGAGCTTCACAAGGCAATCTACTTATCAATAATTTACCTACGATCAAGGTATTACCAAATCACACTAAGGAATATATACCCAAAACAGCCTTTGCATGCCATTATGGTCATTTTGAATTTCTTGTCCTACCCTTTGGGCTAACCAACAATCCAACCACTTTCCAATCTTGTATGAACTACATAGATGAAATGTTGGGAATACGTGAGCAACATTCACTATTCGCCAAACTATCCAAATGCGAATATAGGATGGAAAAATTTGTACATAGGTCACAAAATCAGTGCTTGAGTAAAGATGGATGAAGAGAAGATTAAGGCCATAAGAAGATGGTCAAAACCAAGAACTTTAACACACCTCGAAGGTTTCTTGGAACTTAGCAACTATTATCAAAATTTGTCAAAGGTTTCTCAAAGTTGACTACACAAGAAAGGAGCATCTTCTTGGAACGAAGAAGCACAAGGAGCGTTTGAAAGACTTAAGCAAGTAATGAGTTCCTGCCCCATTCTGGCAATACCAGACTTCTCTTCACCTTTTGAATTATATTGTGATGCTTCTGGGGAAGGAATTGGGGCCGTGTTAATGCAAGACAAACACCTCATAGCTTTCAAAGGTGGAAACTCAAAGAAGCATAGAGAACCTATTTTGTCTCCGACAAAGAACTACTAGCAATCATGCATGCCCTAACAAAGTTCAGACAATACCTAACCTGTGGGAGATTTGTAGTGAAAACTAACCATAGCAGTCTAAGGTTCTTTCTAAACCATAAGGACTTGAACAGTGGTTCAACCGTTTCATTCACCATGGCTGCTAAAAGATGGAAAACAGCATTTTCATTTTGTTTTTGACCTTTTCATGTGCCTTTGGTCAGAGGGCACACGTGGGAGACGGCCAGAAACCTGGCATGAGACAGGAAAACAATGGGAGACATGGAATTGAAGTCTCCAGACAAAATTGAAGACTCAGGAAGCATGGGAAGTCTTTGTGACACGTCTCAGGGGAGCCAAGACGCATCTCTGGGTTACAGAGAATAAATCAGATTCACAACCCAAAGTGATGCACCTATAAGAAAAATCAAATGGTTTGTTCTCAACTTGTTAATCGTTAGTGTGTCTATGGCATAGAGGAGACATGAAATGCACAATAGTTGAATGTTTAAATTGCATTAGCTACCACATCCTATTCTGGGTATGTCATACAAGCTACTGGGTAAATATGACAGAAGAGATACCCCAGTCATAATTTACCAACCAAAAATAAATAAAATGCATCCAAAACCAGTCAAGTCAAACTTCAACTTATGTCACAATTGCTATTAGAGCAGTATGAATGCAAACATGGACATATGCTATTTATCAGATCAGTGCCACTCAACATTACAGAATTCAAAAAGATCATGCATCAGCCCATTCAATTCGAATAAGTTGATATGATGAAAACTTATAACGAATTACTTGTTGATAGTTTATATCTGGAATTATAGTTTATACGTATGTTTCCCATTCCAAAAATTACTTAATTAATTAGGTTTTGTTACAGTAATAAGCCCTCAGCGTATGTACATGTTTAACAATGATACCCCTGAAAAATTCAGCATTCCTGAATAAGACATGTTATCTCAACTCTTTACACCATTTGAATTATTTTACAAGCAATGTTGCTTGACTTTATGTCAAGCTGTTATCAAAAGCTTAGATAAGGATCTAGGGTGCCATAGCAAGTGAGCATTTCCATCAATTCAATGTTTACAGCAAATCCAGAAAAGCTATCAAAAACCCAAAGGTACAATACCACATTTTTCACTCAAAAACTCAATGGCTAGTGTTCCCTTTCCCCAATAAATGCTAATAGTGTTGACAACTGTACAAGGAAATGCAGAACAATATCAAACAGATGAGTACAGATAACAAACTAAAATACCTCATTCAGCTTCTCAATTTTGGTAAAATGCCGACCATATGATGTATAGCGCATCCCATGTAGAAATGGTGCCAAATAAACTTTTAATTTGTTCTGCACAATTTTTAAATAATGAGCATGGTCTCCACATGTCATTCATAGCTTAGAGCAGACCAAACATAAATATTGTACACTTTTGGAAAAAAGACTAAAATATCCTGGCTGTCTTTTCACTTTGATGGAAGAGAAGAAAATTTTCCTAATTTGTTTGGCTTGGTATTAAACAAAAGGTCCTTTATCACAAGCTATTAAGAAATAAGTAGAAAACAATAAAAAAGTGGAATTCCAATATCTAATTGCAATGCACGCATCCTACATACCATGACAGGAAAATGCCAAAATCTTGAAATGTTAAATAATTCTATACTTTGATTTACTACTCCAAATCTTACCCTCCATTTCATCATGTGGTGGAGTATATCAGCTCCACAAACAGCTTTGGCATCATCAATATTGCCACCTTCTTCAAGCTTTCTCAAAGCTGTGCGAACAGCCTGCATAAAGCCAAAAGCTTAAATTGAGGCAATCATACATCAAATGGAGATTAATGATCATGGGAATAGATGCCTAAATGACTGATCTTACTTTATTTGAAGTAACCGCAAACATACCTCCACAGCTCCCTCTACCTTTCCTTGAGTTATAGATTTATCCAGATTCCTCATGTTGTAATTCGTGTGCGTTGATGGTACTTGATGCTTTTTATATACACCATCCAGACTTATCCCAGATGTTGATCTCTTAATGATATCCATGATTCTGTCAGACAAAACATAAACTGGCTGAGCACACCAATTGAAACAATTATTTGATAAAAAACCCCACACATATAAATTGTTAGAAAGACTAAGTTTACAAGCACTCACGTTATTTTAATGTCATTTTCTACAAAAGTGGGTAGAACAACAGCAGGTTTCTTCTGATCTTGTTTAGAAGAAGTTAATCCCTGGGCTGTTTTATTCTTATTCAAATCATAATTATTTGATTTACTCTGTTTAAGACCCAGACTCTTCTTCATCTCCAAGTTAGCATGTTTATCCTCCTTCACTGTAGAATATATATCCACCTCCTTCATTGCTTTCTTAGGCAACTCAGGCACACCACGAACCTTTGGAAGTATGCCAGTAGATGTAATCTTTTCTTTCTTTACAGATGGTTTTGGAGATGCTCTTTCTTTGATAGATTCCAAGGCAAATTTTTCACTAGTAGAAGATGGTGACTTCATTTTCTTTTTACCAACAGTCTTTCCCACACCAGATTCAGGAGATATAACATGATTTCTTTTCACAATTTTATCAGCAGAAGGCACCTCTGGATATATGATGTGGTTCCTTTTTGGTGTTGCTAATTCTTGATCAATTTTATGTTTCCTGTAGCAAGAGGCAAATGTTGCAGAGTTATACTATAAAATGTAAGTCATTTCCAAGGGCAGTAACTCCTGCACAATTTCTACAATGTAAACATGAACTACTTGCCTGCAATATATGAGAATCCTATTTGGGATGAGATCGTCCCAAGCGCGTTGTGGTTCATCACCTACATCTTCAAAATGGATGGATCTGACATGAAAGAATCATACAATTTTAACATATATTTTACAATATAAAAACTTCATCAAAGCACTCTAAAAGAGAGAAAATAAAATAGCCAAAACAGGGATAACATACTTTGGTAAACACTTCCTATGATATGCTTTGGGACAACGTCTGCAAATTGCAAATTGCATATCTTCATCACCCTTCTGCTCTGTCTGCTTGCAAACAATACATCTATGCACGGGACATGTAAATTGCAGTCCATCACCAATTTTCTTCTCAAGCTCTTCTGCCTCAGCTTCCGGTGCAATCATTATTGATACACAACGTGGATGGTAAAAGAGACCACAAGTTGCAGAAACACAATTGAAAACCTGAAAATAATAAAATAGCAAGAGCATTAACTTGGTTAGGGGTCTTCCTCGCTCCAAAAAAAGATTGCTGGAAGAAAGGATCAAGGTAGAAGCAGACAACCAATTATCATGTAGCTCTAGCTTACCTCTGGTCTTAAAGACTTGTCAGATGAACCCAACTTTCCACAAATAAAACACTGATGCTGCTTATACTTACAGTTGCGACAGTAAAAATTTTGAATTTCCTGCAGCACAAAGTTGAAGGAACATGGAAAAATCAACATTACATATCTGAAAACTATAAAAATCAGATCTTATTCCAAGTAATATATAGCATATCAAAAATAGTTACCTTGACTTGTGCCTTGGATAAACCTAACGATTTACAGTTTGAATCTTCACCTGCTTCTTTATTTGGATGAAAAGATCGCATGCAAGGACCCTCACAACTAGATCAGGCAAAAACAGAATATCATTAATAGTGATTGCAAAGACATCAATATAATGAATCTACCAGTCACGAAGACAGACAAAATTTAGGGGAAACACAATGGCATTCAGTCCTAAGTTGCCAATTCAGGTACAGGTGCAGGTACGCTAGAACAGCAACTTTATTCTTTGGGTACAGGTACGGTAAAGAGGATGAAGTGTGCAAAGACAATGTTTTAACTGTTACATCCAGCACTCTCAGAGAAAAACTACAAAATTGGACACAAAATGATGAGCATAATGTGTATGTACCAAACACTAAAATGCCAATAGAAATGAAGATATCATGTCTGATTTTGTTTTCCAGCAGTACTCCGTTCATTCTTGCATGATTCCTTAAATCAGAAAATGATAAATGGTGTCATGGAAGCACCTCAAGTCTTCATGAGTCCACCATCCAACAAACCAAGGACCACATTAATTCTATGTTCCACAGCGGTTCGGAGATGGAGACGGGGGATGGCAGGGGACGCGTTTCCAGAACATCCCCAAGAGGGCCATTTCTAGGGGATGGCAATATATATATATATATATATATATATATATATATAGAGAGAGAGAGAGAGAGAGAGAGAGATGTCAATAACTGATAACAACAATACCATTTGTAAATAAATCTTGAGGTTAGTAGTACAACAGCATAATAAGTTTCAATAAAGCATTAGTATCAAACATCAAAAAAACCATTGTGTCAATATCCAAAAGTCTCAAACATGTATCCAAAATTCTGAAACATCAAAATGCAACAGTCTATGAAACTCAACCTCATTCAAGCTATCAATATGCAAAGACTTAGAACCATTTGAGAGACTATCACCCTCTAGCAGAAGTGGACCATTCAATGGTAGCCCAACCAATCCTAGTTGTTGCATTCGTGTTTTGTTTGATTTTTAACTCTTTATGTCATTTTAGAGTTCTTTTGTAGTTTAGAAATCCTTGTGGGCCACAATCAGACCAATAGAAGCAAAGATAATGAAAAAAAAAAGTGTTTTTGTAAGCCTAGAATCGTTCCTAGCCATGGGGAACGGCTAGCCGTTTTGGGGACAGGGGGGCGCCAAGGGTATGTCCCCTTGTTGTCTCGGGGATGCTTCCTAGGATTTTTGGTCAAGCGGGGATAGCAAGGGGACATCCCCTTGGCATCCCCCCTCCCCAAAACGACAGGGGGTAGGGACACCAAATTTTGGAGCAGGGGACACGTCCCCTTGTAACATAGCATTAATTGATAGGTCTGTTAGTTAACAAAATATGGCTGGGCAAAAAAAGCTTAGACAAGCTATGGTTGTTCACATGGGTATGTCCCAGGTTTACCCAGGGTATCGCCCAAGGGCTTGGTTACGTTATGTGTTAGACTTCCCAAGCGCCTAGGCAAAAAAACTTAGACAATATATGGTTGTCCGCCTAAGTATGTCCCAGGTTCAGCCAAGGTACTACCCAGGGGCCTAGTGTTAGAGCATATTTAGCTATTAGTTGTTTTCTTACAGCTAGTTATGCCTTTTTGCTTAAGTTCACTTAGGAGTGTGTATTTTGCTTGTGCATCTAATTTAGCTTTTATGCATCTAGTTTAACTAGAGTTGAGCTTTATTTAGCTCCTCATGCTTGCACTTTAGTTCTCCTAAATTTAGCTCTATGCTTTCTTTATAAGCACATCATTGTACAATTGTAATTAATCCTATAATTCTGTGTTCTTTGCTTTGGAGTCATAAAGCATGCATTTGTGAATCTCTCATTTGCGGAAGGTGTTATTGATGGGCCTTTGATCTTGCAAGCTTGTGTTGCAAAATTCAACATGGTATCAAAGCTTTGAAAATTCAAAATGGTATCAAAGCTTTAAAATATTCTATTAGAGAATTGATGCAGCAAGCCCCTTCTCAAGTTTTGAGGGTTTCTTTACTTTAAAGCGTTGCAAGGTCCCAGGTTTTCTTTCATGTGAATTTGGTAGAGGGCAAATTTTTTATTAGCTTCAGAGCCAAACGAGCATCACCATCATGTCCACAGCATCAAAAAACCTTGAGATTAATAGTTGTTTTGTCAAAATCTAAGCAATTCAAATTTGAGATCAAATTGGCTGAGGGCAAGTTTTTTGAGGCAAATTCTAGAGGTAGCTGAAAAATTTGGTCAGTTTCAGACAAAACGTACATCACCATTGTGCTCAGGAGGCTTGAGAACCCTAAAATTTGCATGTCAATTTGTCAAACTCAAAGATTACAGAATTCTTTGCAAAAAAAAATTTATAAAGTTTCCATTTTTGGAAGGTTTATGTTTTCAGCAAGTTTCCGTTTTTGAAAACTTTCTATTTTTGACAAGTTTCTATATTCGAAAGCTTTCTATTTTCGAAAACCTCCTATTTTTGAAAAGTTGCTATATTCAAAAAATTCACTTTTGGGATCCCTTCAAGCCTTCCAAGCCCTAAAAAGCAACCTTCAGTGTTTTGCTCATAACTTTGTCATACAGAGTCAATATCGAACAAACGAGATATCATTGGAATGCTGGTTTAGAGGGCTTTCCGATTCTGCAAGTGGTTTGATAAGATTCAGCACCAATTTTGCATACCAAACCTTCAAAGCCAGCCTTGTTTTTCGCACTTTCAAAGGCATAACTTGGGCAAATAGACTTCATTTTTTAACTTCTGCATATCGTCGAAAAGCTCTCAAAATCCTCTATTCAGATCTACTGTTAATTTTTCCAGATATTACCCCAAGTAGCTTTTATTCAGTCTTTTGTATTTTTCTCTTAGGCTGTCCTACATGTATTTGGAGCACTTTACCCTATTTGGGCATTTTGAGCATCCTTTTTAAGCACTTATTTGCTTGTAGACACACTGAAATAAAGTGTCACTCTTGTGTGTGGTTGTAGTGTTGATTTCGAATCAAATCTGAGTTTAGTTCTTTGAGAGAGTTTCTATTTTTAGTTTGAGTTCATGAATCAAACTTCATCTTTCTTTCTTCTTTCAATTTTTGAAACTTTCTAAAACTTTCTTCTTTCCCCTAGCTCAAATTTTGAAACTTTCTTTCCTTCACCATGGAGTTAGTAAAATATTTTCCTTTCTTGCTGATCAGATTTTCAAGGTAGGGCAAACTTCATGAGAATCCTTTCCTTATGTTGACCAAGGTTAAAGAGTTTCTCCCCTAGGGCGGACTTGATGACAAGTCTTCCATTTTCTCACTCAATGAGGAAGGACTTCATCTCCTTCGTTCCCCCCTTAGCAAATGTTTTTCTTCTTCTAGGGGCGGACTTCATGAAATGTCTTCCATCTTATCAAGCAATGAGGGCAGACTTGGAAGAACCTCTTCTCCATCTATATGGCGGACTTGGCAAGAGTCCTTCACTTCTCTTCAAAGCCTTCTACCATTGCCAGGCATACTTTATTAAACCTTTGCACCTCTTACTTGAAATGTATTTCACATGTGGACAGACTTCATGGAACTTGTGCACCTCTTACTTGCCATGTTCTTAACCTCTAAGCGGACTTGATCAATCTTCTTCAAGGAGGACTTCGTAAGGCACATTCTCCATGGAGGATGGACTTGGTTGATTCCATGCACCTCTCAACTTGCTTCTTCTCTCACTTTAGAGCGGACTTGATCATACCTTTGCATTTCATGCTTCAAAACGAACTTAGACATGTCTTTGCACTTCTTTTTTGGCGGAGTTGCTCATATCCTTGCACTTTACAAGGCAGACTTGAGGGGAGTTGTGCACCTTTCACTAGCATGGCGAACTTCATCAAACTCATGCACCTTCTCCTTGGCGAGGTTCATCAAACTTGAGCACCATGAGGGCAGACTTAGTTCATTTTGTGCATTGATTCCAAGTGGACTCTATGACAATTGGGCACCCAGGTGAGCGGACTTGATCAATCCTATATACCATGAGCATGGACTTCAAGAGACCCTTGACCATACGAACCCCTTTGTTGGGCGAACTTGGAGAGAGATGATCTTCATGAGAACCAGATTTGAAATCTCCATAACTTATACAATTTTACTTGAATCATCTTGAAATTTCAAATTCATACACAATTTATCCTCTCAATTCCTCTAGATCCCTAAAATTTAGGAACTTAGCTTTTTCGGACAAAACTTGAATTTTGAGTAGAATTCTCAATCATTTTCAATGTAACTCAAAGCCAACAATGCAAACCCTAGATCCCCTTTCCAAAAATAGAAAAAGCAAAAATCCCTCAAAAATAGGAAAAACTTTCTAAAAATAGCCATTTCGAGGATCGTGCTTAGAGTGCCAAAAACGAAACCTCCTAAAAAATAGGAAAAAGCAAAGAAAGCAAAACTTTGCATAAATAAAAAGTTGTCCAAATTGACCCAAATCAATTGCGATCTTCGTCTTTCGGACTTTCTAGGCACATTGACGATGTCTAGACTTTGTTCTAACCATGGCTTGCACAAACTAACTTATGACTTCCAAAACTCGGACCATTCCAAACTGACAAAAATTGGGCGTCAGGAAGGTTGCGAGGCTCTAACAAAAACCCTAAAAGGCAAAAACAGGGGGTCCCCATTTGGAATGGGGCGATGTGTGAAAAAGGTCACAACAGGTACCTAATCAGACCTTTTGTTGTTGTGACCCATTTCTCCATTCATGCATTTAGAGTTTTTCAACTCACCTTAACTTTCACTTAAGAGGGGTTGTTATAGCATATTTAGCTATTAGTTGCTTTTTTACAACTAGTTATGCTTTTTTACTTGAGAGCACTTAGGGGTATGCTTATTTTAGTTGTGCACCTTGTTTAGCTATTAAGCTTTATTTAGCTACCCTCTGCGATGTCCTCTTTTTAAATTAGGATTTAATAAAAAACAATAATAATAAAATTAAAATGTAAAAGAATAAAAAAAAAAAATTTAATTATAAATATAAAAGAATCAAATTAAACATAACCATAACTAAAATTTAGTTAAGTTTAATGAATAGTCAAAAGGCATGCGATGAAAAGTTGTGACTACCTCAAACATGAGATATAAAAGGGAGAAGAGAACTTCACTTGAAAGGGGGGGAAAGAAGGAGGAAGAAAGAAAGAACGAAAGATGTGTAAGAGGAATGAGAAGAAAATAAGAAATTGATTCCTTCCATAAGCAGAAATGATGAAGGATTGTGTCTCTTTCAAAGAGTGGTAATTATGAAAGGTTGTGGCCCTTGCAAAGGGGTAGACATGGTGAAGGGGTATGACTCTCCCTCACATTGGAGGATATAAAAAGGACAAAGTCTCATTTGAGGAGGCCATCCAAGGGAGATCAATTTGGAGAATAAGTTATAATTCTCAAAGGCCAACAATGAAGAGTGAAGACTCATTTCTTATGAAGAGGTGTGACTTCCCACCAATGAAGATATAAAGAAGAGATTAATTCAATTGAGAAGGGGGAATCGGAGGAATCATCCTAAGATCAAAGATGAAAAGAAAGTCAATGGATCAATATCTAATATCAGAATTTATAAGGGTGAAAATTAGCAGACTTTGATATCTACAAGGGCAAGATTTAGGGCAATCCCAAAAGGGGACATTACATCCCCATGCTTGCACTTTAGTTCTCCTAAATTTAGCTATGTGCTTTTTTTATAAGCATCTCATTGTACAATTGTAATTCATCCTATAATGTTGTATTCTTTGCTTTTGAGTAATATAGTATTCATTTGTGCATCTCTCGTTTGTGGAAGGTATTCTTGTTTGCTATTTGATCTTGTAGGCTTGTGTTGCAAAATTCAACACCTAGGTCCATTATGTGTTAGGCTTCCCAAGCACCTAGGCAATACCCTAGGCAAACCCGAGGCCACACTCGGACCCAGGACGAACCTGCACATGCACCCAGCCTCTGACCCCCATACCTAGTAACATAGGCATTTACAAATGACAAGAAAAAAACACATCTATAATTGATTTATGAAATGCACTCATGTTTTGAAATAGTTATGCATTTGCTTGTGAACTGTTTTAATATCTGTTAGACTTATTCAGAAAGGTACTCCAGAAATTTTCAAACTATTTACATTAATTCACACAAAATAACAAAGAACATTTGATTAACCAAGCAGTTTGTGCAAAGCCACATTTAGATGCTCAACGGAATAAGATCACACCATCTAAGTATCCCATATGATAAGCAATGAAAGGAAAAATTTTAAAAGAGCTCACCATAAAAGGTCCCCACCATTGTCACAAATGGCACACACTGAATCAAATAAATCATCTTCCTCCTCGTCAGACTCATCCAAACCATCTTCTCCAAAGTCCCTGTCAGATTCTTCATCACTGACTAAAAATTTTGCTCTTTTAGCTTTGGAATTATTATCCCCATCCTATCACAAAAAAATAAACAATCTAAATATCAAATCAACTACTAATCCTAAACCTAACATGATAAAACATGAGGAAAACTTCTGAATCTGTAAAAACAACGGTCAAAGATAGAAAGTCCAACAAACATCATGACAAAAGCCAACCTCATCAGATGGCTTCCTCTTCTTAGATTTCATTTCCAGAAAAATTTTCAGAATCTGCCAAAAAACAAGAAGATAGCGATATTAAAGTTTGCAATTTCATGACTGCAGTATACAGTTGCAATTCCATGACTTCCATTCATAAAATTGACTCAAGTTGTTTCCTAGTTGGCTTCGCCTTCCAGTACTCAAAATAGGAAAATAAGAACATCCCAGAGATATCAATAACCAAAAACATTTTCCAAGAACATAACCACACAAGTATTTGGGTCATGCACTCGTAAAGAATCAGGATTAGTTTTGTTTTTAACTGTGTGCAATGCACGGCCTAGAAATCAAAATTCTGAACAGATGGCTAAAAATTTCATCAGCAGAAATTTCCACACTAACAAGAAAGCTTTCAACAGCCAACCACCATTTAATTCTCACATTTAATAAAAGACGTGATCGTGGGAAATGAAAAACATGTGTATCTTTGACAACGTGTAAGAATATAATAACCATCATTGTATAGCACATGCCTTTGAACTAAGAAAAAGAAAAAAGAGAGAAAAGAATCGTGCTGCAGATGGGAAGAATTCAGAGCAATCAAAATATATGTTTGATTATGTGAAACTCCACTTCATTTATCCATACCACCAGAATTGAATTTTTGGTGAATTAAGGATCTGCAAAAATCAATCAAAGCCTAAATGAAGAATACGATGTAGATCAATAATAAAGTAACACCATAACAGAAAAATTCTTACTGACATTTGCATTTTTCAATTTCTCGTCTCTCTGGTACATGCTTTCAATCATAGAAAAATGTTTTAGCAAATCAGATTCTGCCGGCTTCTCATCAGATGTGCTGCACAAGAAATCTTACAAATTTCAGGATTTAGACCAACAAAATATAGTTTTTGTCAACTTATCGTCAACAGTAAACTCAAATTACTAATCTGTAAATGTACCTAACGGATTTCCGTAAATGCTCCCAATATGCCTTCTCTGAGGCTTCAGGATTTCTCCTTGCAAAATGAAGAAAGTGAGCAGAAACAAGAAAGCTCCGTATTAACTCCTCATAACTTTTCCTAGGCTTCTGTAGCTGGATCCTGAAATATTGAAAAGAAGTATAAAAACAAAGTAGATAGAGCAAGCTCAAAATAAAAATATCCTACGTTGTACAATTTGCCCGGTTCCTCTTACCAGGTTTTGTCTTTAATCATAGCATATATAACAGGTTTTTGCTCCTCGAGATTTAGTTTCCATGCAACAGCCTGTTTATACACCTTTTGTAGTCCACCATCAGCAGTACCCTCTAAGAAAACTTCCTTATTTGACACATCTTTTTTCTCATCGCCATTCATATCATTAGGTAAGACTGTGAAGGAAATTGGTTCTTGATTCTCATCTGTGAAATAAAAGTTCTCAACAACCTTTGGTATGACTTCGGCCTCATCTTCCGAGGAATCCCCACCATCAACAGCCATTGCAATTTTTTCCTCCTCCGCTCTCTCCAATGTTTCAGCTTCAATAACGTCCATATCGGAAGAAACTTTGTGATTTGCCAAGGTGCCAAAATAGACAGGACAATATCACCAGCAGTATGAGGTCAAATCCAGAATCTAAATGGCGTCTAAATGCCTAGAAAACAAAATACCAATATTAGTTGTTACAGCCAGCTGTCAGGCCAATTGATGTCTGTTCCTTGGTGTCTGGTCCATCACCAATACCTGTGCAAGTTTGACAAAAAATAGTTACACCCAAATGCACATTATGGTTAAAAACAGTAATGCCTGCATTGAATTACAAGAACAAGGTATACTCATCATCTGCATCAAACTTAAACAGGAGAAAAACTGGGTATTTTATAAGAAATTCATAAATTAAATTTGCAATTAAAAATATTTTACCTACATATTAAACAATAGCATAAGTTCTCACTTTGGCAAGTTCATATGGAGCATGATAGAACGAAGTATCAGCGCTGGGCAGAAGAGGAGGGTAAACGGGCAAAAGGACAGGCAAGATTTAGGTCAAGACACTCTACATTGATCCATGGAACCCTTGGACACCTGATTAAAAAAAAATCTCTGTAAACAGAATACATTAAGAAAACTAGGCTTGGCTACAATAATTCCAGGAAAAGATAGAAAAATACTGCACATATATAACATTAAATTACAAACATGCTTTCCTATACAAGCTGATTTTAACCCCAAATTTTTTATCTTAAGAAAGAAAAAAAGAGAAACCCAACAAAACCCTAAGCAAATTTTAACGAAATTTCTACAGAAAATCCATTTCCTACAAAAATTTTACACTGAAATCATCCGTAAGAAAAGGCTTTACGGAGACACCGATAATTTGTTCACCTAACCAATAGACTACAAGAATCAGAAGAATTTTGCAACAAATAAATTCAATCATCCTGTAACCTAAATTAAATAGCAAAAATTTTGTTTCAATGTCCTGCTTACCCGGAAAAGAGTGAGGGTTCGTTCCAGAAGGAGTTCCGCAAGGAATGAAGTCGCAACACTTCACCTCCTGTGGTTGCAGATATGATGTATTTTCTAGCGCCACACTTCACCTCCTGTAATTGCAGATATGATGTATTTTCTAGCGCCCTGTATAACTCATTTCTTGGTCCAAATGACTATAAAGTCATTTTTTAATCGCTCCCTCCATTTTATATGGGAGATAAGGACATGGTTATTAAACTTTATCTTCAAATATTAGGCTTTTCGATTATCGTGGACGCGCTTGTTAATTAAATCTTTCACCTGGAATTTCAACTTATAGTTAGTCGGTGGAACGCCTTTTAATTAACTCTTTCAGCTACAATTTCAACTTATTATTAGTCGTGCAATTAAACTCATCGGCTAACAGCTCCTTTAGTGCTATTAAATGACTAGCAATTGCACCTTGGTGTGCAATGGGTACGCCGAATAAGCATAGAAGGACAATTATGCATCAATCTAAACACAATTAAAAAATTCTTTGAATTAGGAATATAATCAAGCTCAATTATCAACAAGAGCATGTTATGTTTGCAACAAGGAGAGAGGATGAATGGGGCAGAGATAGAGGGGTAAAGAGGGATATAGAGAGAATGAGAAGGAGAGATAAAACAAAGAGACGTAGAGGTGGAAGAGATAAGTATAATGAGAGGGAGAGAGGGAGAGATGGAAAGAGATGGATCGTGCTAGGAAGTGATATAAAGAGAGGAGTGGAGGGATATGGAGAGATAGAGAGAGGCAAAACATGTAGGTATAGAGGTATAGGAAGAGGGAGAGAGGGAGACATCTAGAAATAGAGGGGTAGAGAGAGATATAGAGGGAGAGGTAAGGTAGATTGATGTAGGAAGATAGAGAGGGAGAGGGAGAGGGAGAGGGAGTGATAAAGAGACAAAGATATGAGGAAATAAAAGAAGAGAGAGAGAGTGGGGGGCGGGGGGTAGGGAAGGAGGGAGGGAGGAAGATATGGGAAAAGGAGGTAGGGAGATATAAGAGGCTTGGAGAGGGAGAGATAAATAAGTAGAGGATGTCCAGAGAGAATATGGACAGTGAGAAAGGGAGAGAGACACATAGGGATAGAGGAGAAGAAGAAAAGGAGGGTGGATAGAGGGAGAGAGATAAATATAGAGAGAGGGTGTGTGAAATGGAGAGGGAGATATACACAGAGATATATAGATAGAGAAAGAGGGACCTCAATGAATAAAGAAGAAGAGAGGGGGTGATATATAGAGGGATATATAGAGAGATATAAAAGGTCTCAATTAAGAATTAATAGGGTTAAATACACTATGCATCTATTTATAAGGATTTAAAAAAAACAAAAATAAAATCTTCGAATCAAGGAGACGATAAGGATCCATTACTAATAACCTGATGTTATGTTTGCAATAAGGAGAGAGAGAGAGGGGGGGGTAAGGAGGTATAGATATAGAGGAAGATATAAATAGAGAGGGAGAGGGAGAGGGATATGGAGAGGACAGGGAGAGATCAAGAGAGAGGGATATATATACAAATGAAAGAGATAAATATATAGAGAGGGAGATAATGCAAGAGGGAGAGGTAGAAAGATATATAGAGCTAGAGAGGGTGAGATATATAAAGGTAGAGAGATATGGAGAGATAATGAAGTAGATATAGAGGGAGAGATGGAACAATAAATATGGAGACATGGGGAGGTAAATAGATAATAGATATAGAGGTCTAGGAAGAGAGATAGAGTGAGAGAATGAGAGGGACACAAATAGAGAGAGAGAGAGAGAGAGAGAGAGAGAGAGAGTAGGAGAGATGAAGTGAATAAGGGAAAGAGAAAACATATGAGGGATCGAAACATAAAATATTTGCAACTACAATATTTGCCATACCATTCATAGTTGTACTAATTGGTAAGTTAGATTTTGTAGAAAGAGAGTGCCAACAGATGAAGATACTTGCAAATTGCATAGGATGTGTCATTTTTCATTAAATATGTATGAAGCTACAAAATATAAATGTTGGTTTGACTCTGCTGCAATTGATCTTGTTATCTTCTTTTTCACTTCTCTTATTTGTACTTGTTTCTCACCTTTGGAAGTCTTAAATTACACCATGCTATGTTATTTGTACTTGTTTTTCTTTAGTTTCACATACAACCTTATGAGAATGAAGATACTATTTTGATGGTGTAAGCTTTATTACTATGAAGATACCATTAAACGTGTTCTCGAATAGTGATACATTATGAGTTCAAGTACTCTTAAGACCCATACAACCTCATATTGTTCTAATAACTTTTAAGTGTTGATAATCACATTTTAAAAAAATTTAACATTAGTTTTGTTTTTCTATTCAATAATCATATTAAATTCAATTTAATCTAATTTATTCTATTATATCTCTATATTATACAAATTTAACTATTAACTAAGAAACTCTTATTTTTATATTTACAACATATTATTAAATTTATAAATAAATAATTACAAAATAATATTAAATTAATTTATTATTTATTATATAATATTAAATTTATAACTTAAATTTATTTCTATAATCTATTCAAATATCATATTTTATTTTATTTTATTTTATTTTATTTTATCTAATTTAATTTAATCTAATTTATTTATTATATCTCTATATTATATATATTAAATTATTAACTAAAATAACTATTATTATTATATTGATAACAAATTATTAAATTTATAAATAAATAATTACAAAATAATATTAAATTAATTTATTATTTATCATATAATATTAAATTTAATAACTTCAATTTATTTCTACAATTATAAATAGTGTTAATTATTTATAAACTATTATATAATATTAGATATAATTATAAAATAATATTAATTGTTAATTTGTAATTTAAATCTAATACTTTAATTTAATCATCCCTAGTTATATCAATAAATATTTGTAAATAAACACTAAATAAAAAAGGTCAAATTGATGGTTGGACATTTAAATGAGTGAAAGAGGGAAAACAAAAGTGGTTAGAAAGCATATCTACAACTACCTATAATTGTGGTGGTGAAAGTGAAATCTAACTGAGCTAATAAAAATGGTCAAAGGAATATTTATTAAATATAAAGATGTTTAAATGTGTGAAAGAGAGAAAATAAAAGTAGTTAGAGTGCATATTTACAACCATGGTAAAAATAAAATCTATTTATCTTGATCTCATCTAATTAATTTGTTTTTATTACCAGTGATGTTGTGGAAAAGATTCTAAGTTAAAAAATTAAAAATAAATAAATATAAGGTGGGACACAAAATAAAATGATATATTAAAAAATGTTGTGACGTATAGATCACTTAAGCAAGAGAATGGTTTATGTTTGATCACAAATTACTTTTGGAAATATGCCAATGCAAAATAAAGTGAAGCTTATACAAAAATAAAAACTAAAGTGAAGCCTATTTAAAAAAGAAACATTAATTCATAAATTATCTATTTAATTAAGTCAACTTATATATGAATAATGATTATTAATTTTTTTATTTTAAAAACAATTATATTTATTAGAAACTTATTCCATATTTATATAAGCTAAATAATATTATTATTAATTTTTTTATATGATATTAAAAATCAATTATTTATATATTATACTTATAATATAATAATTATTAAAATAAGTTAAAATTATATTAAAATTAAATTAAAAATTAATTCAACATATATATGAATAAAATAACTATTAATAATATCATTATTTAAAAAATATATATTTATTAATAAATTATTTAATATTTATATATAAATTAAATATTATTATTACTAAAATTTATATAACTTATATTAAAATCATTTATTTATTTATCATAGATTATAATATAAAAAAATATTAATTAAAATTAAAATTAGACATAATTTATTATTCATATATTATATTTATTATAATATAATGATATTAAAATGTATAATAATAAAAGTTAGAACTTAAAGAAAATAGATGGTAACAAAAAAGAACAAACAGATACCAAGAAATAATTATATATTTTAAAATGAGTATTCAAAAACTTGCATGCACGTAGCTTTGGGAAAAGTTAGGTGAGTTTAAAAAGTTTAAAATAAAAAAACTTGTTAATTTGAAGTCCTTTGTATATCGCACATTTCCCTAATGACTTGTGTAAGTACCTTCCGTCAGACATTGGGGGACGTTTATAGTTTTATAATTAAAAAACCCACGGGAAAATGATCCGTCCTTTCCGTCATTGGCATGCGAAGCAATAAAAACATTGGCGGAGGTTTATAAATCCAAATAAATCCAACTGTTGCAGACGTTTCAATCGTCTTGCACGCCTAAGAGCAAGTATCAACCATAGATCTGCAAAACTGAGCCGGTGCATTCCATAGTAGGAGACACCTTCGACGTAATGAATGGCATAAATATTTTAGGTATTAGGGGAAGGTATCAATAGTGGACATAGTTCTAATAGTGGACACTTTTTGTCAATCCAACTTCCGGTTACTAGATTGCAAAGGAGCCCAATAAATTGAAAATGGAAAGTTCATTAATGAATATCACATGTACCAAGGAGCCCAACAAATTGATAATGAAAAATTCATTAATGAATATCACATGTACCAATAGTGGATAATTTGGGACAAATGTCTCAGTAGTGGTGCACAAATGGGTTAATTATAGTAAAAAAATGTTAAAAAATGTGATCTGCTATTGGGGTATTTGTCCACGACTACTGCAAATTTTGAGTTATCTACTTTTGGTGCAAAGGAGTTCATATATGGGTAGACACTTTGAAATGACCATTTTTTGACCTTTCGGCACATAACGATTTCCACAACATGCATCATCACTACCCAACAATCGAATCTTTAGCTATAAGCAGTTAAGTCGTATACAGAGACAACCAAAAAAAAATTGAAATCCGACGTATAGTTTGAGAGTTCTATGTGCGCGAAGTTAGCTATGTCCACTACTGGTACCCTTCCCTTATGTGGTTATTAATAGATTTTACAAAATATTATATACTAGAGGGCTATGTGGATAGTAAGATAAAGGTTAATTAATTGAAAGGTACAAATCAAAGAAAGAATGATAATAATTTATAATATGACATAGTAAATATAAATCATATAATAAAACAATTAACTTTTCAAATAGATTATAGTTAATAGATTTGATCTTTGATCATTTATATCTCTTCTTTGTAAGGTTTAGGGTGGACTAATTAGGGTTAGGGTTAATGTTAAGATCAAGGTTACAGTTATTGTTAAGGTCACGGTTACAATTAGGGTTAGGGTTAAAGTAAAAACTATAATTGAATTCATAATTACTTTATTAAAAAAGTATTACAACAACAAAATTGTGTGGCTTTGTAGGAATCTTGGATGTCATGCTCATTTGCATGTTGAACATTGATTTTTGGTTGAATATAGAATTGGAGACCATGTTAATATAATGTATATTTTCAATAAATTTAAACTTATTCACTAATTATTATCTTATTAATAATATGTGTCATTCTCTATATAATTAATAATTTATAAAAATGAAGAAAATATAAGAAAAAAATAAGAACCAAAAAAAAAGCTCTACTATGCGAAAAATGTGAATGATGAAATTTCATCTCGATAAAACAAGCCCTACTCTCAGTGATGAAGAGGGAGAATGGCGAGTGGTTTTAGGCAAAAGAGCTAGGAGGCAAAATAAACTCCAACAGGTATTTTCAGGGTCAAATGTTGTCCCCTTAGGAGCAAGGCTTGTAGGGGATTTCTGTCCTAATCCTTCAAAAGCTCGACCTCTGCTTGAGGGCACAAAATATGTTGGTTTTCCACCCCTTCTCCCTCAATCGGTCAGCCTCATTGATGTTTTAGTAGGGCAGGCTCGGGAATATAGGAAAATCTTAAATCAGAGATGGCTAGCTGCCAGCCTTGAAGGTTTTTTCAATCCTAGGGTAGATTCTGGCAAGTTTCAGTTCCTTAGTAAAGCCCCATAGAAGAATACCCAGTATAATAGGGTTTCTCTCAACCCTTCTTTGACAAAAGGCCCTAATTTAGTGGCTAGGGAAAATAAGGAGATCCCGACTCCGAAAGCATCAAAAGCAATTTCATCAGAAGTGAACCACCATGACGGGCAAGGACTGATTGTGAATCTAGAGACAAATCTTATGGATAAATTATGTGGTTATTACTCAAATGTTGGGGTGATTGCCAAATGGAATTGACAGAATCAAAGCCTTCAGGATATGGCAGATTGGTGGAAATAAAAAATTCACGACAAGGTAAGTATAGCTTTCCTAGAAAATAATTTTATGTTAATTATCTGTAAAAATAAAGATACGAAGCATGAGATTATTGATGAGGATATTAAATTTTTTAAGGGTTATACTTTTCATTGTTTTGATTAGTGTGTGAATATTAATCCTCATACATACAAGCCTAACAAAGTTACAAAATGGATTAACCTAGGACCTTTACCAGTCGAATATCAAATTCCATAAATTATGGAAGTTATTGGTAATAAGCTAGGTATATTCTTAGGAGTTGAAGGTATCCAAGACAAAGATTTAACAAAAGATGTTAAGATTCTGGTAGAACTTACTTCAGAGGTCAAAACTTTAAAACCAAATAATATTCTCTTGACTTATAGCAATTGGGAAGTTAAACCCTCCTTTTATTTTGGGGAAATAGACATGTCTAATATTTTTGATAAATCCAGAAATAGTTCTAGGAAGTCTGCAACTATAGCAGGATCCCCCTACCTAGAAGTTTCTATGAATCTTAGGAATGGGGGAGGTTTCAAGGTAGATAGGAAGGATGAGGTCGAAGCAATCGTTAGCAGGCAATTTTCAATAGTATTCATAGTATTAGGGCATCTAAGATGGGTAGTGAGAGTGCAGACAACTCTGCAAGCATAGAAGAGCTACAACAATTGTTGAAAGATGTCGATGAGTTTAAGGCATATGTGTTGGAGCAGATTGAATTGTTGGATCACAAGTGGATATGTTGCAGGAGGATATATGTGGGGAAACAAAAATGCCTCTGATTTTAAAGGCAATTGTTGATATGATGTGAGAGAGCTCTGTAGATGTAGCAAGGGTTGAAGATGATTTTAGGGCCCAATATCTTTTGGACCACAATGTAGAAGCCATAAAGGGGGTAGAGGGTGGGGTGTGTGAGGAGGTCCAGCCAGAAGGGGGTATTGGTGGGACCTTAGATGGAGATATTATGGGTATTTGTAGTGTAGTCCAGGGCAAGGTTAAACCAAATTGTGGTAACTTTGCCAAGAGAAGAGGTAGGAAATCCCTTTCTAGGCTTAGGAACATTGTTGGGGAAGTTGCGGATCAAACAAAGATCACTACGATTTTGAATACAGGGAAGGGGAAGTACCTTCCCACCCAGCCATGAAAATCATTACTTGGAATGTTATGCCCCTAACAAGCAACGTATCTTGAAATGTTGCATCTTTTCATCCAAAGTCGAGTTAGTATTAGTACAAGTCACAAAATTAAATTTATCAGAGATTGAAAACTTTAGGAGAAGGCTAGGTTGTTTGAATTGGGAGGGAATTCCAATAGAGGGAGCTTCTGGAGGCTTAGGTATTATTTGGGATCTGAGGAGGGTCTCACTTGAAGATATTCAAGAAACAAGTTTTGGATCTACTCCCTTATAAGGAGTCTAAATAGTAATCTAAAATTCACTCTTTTTAATGTTTTTGGCCCCACTCCCACTTTAAATAAGAGGGTAGTATGGAATGAGATTGGTCAGATGCTTAATATGAATCCTAACTAGAATTGCATTTTAGGCGGAGACTTTAATGTCATCTCAGATCTATCAGAAAAATACAAAGGTATTAAAAAAGAGCCCCAATCTCTCGTTGATTTTATGAATTGGATTCATCATCATTGTATGATGGATATTAACACTGAGAATGGAACTTGCACTTGGAATAATAGGAGGATGGGTTTCAGCCAAATTGCAAAGAGACTAGATAGATTCCTTTTTAGAGGTTGTGTTTTAGACTCCCACTACCTCCTAAAAGCCTCAATTCTCCCCACTTCAGGCTTGAACCATTATCCGATGCAACTCATTATAATTGAGGACTCCAAAACCAATATATATCCTTTCAAATTTGAGAAAATGTGGATGAAATGCGAAAAAATTGTAGAGATTATTGAAAATTGGTGGAAAGAAGTTAAGGTTATAGGCTCTAAACTCTACTATTTTGTCACCAAACTTAAATATATTAAAAAAAAATGTTTACAATGGAACAAGGATTAGTTTGATGACATCTTTGCATCTAAAAAAACTATAGAAGCTGAGATGGCTCTCCTAATCGAAAAGGTGATTAGGGAAGGTATGAATCAGGATAGCGTCTTAAAAGTAAAAGAGCTTCTCCTAAAATATGAGGACATTATGTCCAAGGAATATATTTCATGAAGACAGAAATCTAGAGTTACCTGGCTCACAGAAGGAGATAAAAATACTAAGCTCTTTCACGCCACTGCTAAAGCTAGAAATAGAGTTAATAAGATTACCCATGTTAAGAACGGAGTTGGGGTAATTTTAGAAGATCTAGAGGATATTTCCAAAGAAGCAGTTTCATTTTTCCAAAGGTTGCTTAATAATGACAAGGCCTCAAACCTTATTGTGCAGTCCAACCTTTTGGACAATATTCCCTAGTTGATTTCTGATGATCAAAACAAATTACTTAATCAAAGGTTTTCAAAAGTGGAAGTAGAAGTTGCATTGAAACAACTTCATCCAAATAAGGCTCACAGTCTAGATGGATTCCTCGCATGTTTCTTCCAAGCTTTTTGGCATTTTTGGGGGGATGAAATGGTTAAGGCATTGGAAGGAGCTAGAAGCTCAGGTGGATTCTTAAGAGAAATCAATAACACTTTCATAACTCTAATGCCCAAGAAAGATAGTGTGGAGTGTATGGATAACTTTAGACCCATATCCGTTTGTAACACCATCTATAAGGTGTTTTCTAAAACATTAGCTAATCGGTTAAAATCTTTATTGCCATCTATTATTGCTGAAGAACAAACTGGTTTTGTCCCCGATGGATCTATATTTTATGGAGTCATCATCACACAAGAAACAATTCATTCCATTCAATGTAATCACTTGTCCTGTATGCTACTAAAACTCAATATTAAAAAAAAAAACCTATGACATGGTTGACTAGAGGTTCCTCTATAAGTGTTTAGAAGCTTCTGGTTTTAACAATTCATGGATCAATCTAATTTTTGAATGTATCTCCAGCCCTAAGATTTCAGTTTTAGTGAATGACTCTCTGGAAGGTTACTTTGACATCTCTCGTGGGTTGAGGCAGGGTGATCCTATCTCCCCCTTCCTTTTTATCGTAATGGCAAAAGCTTTAGGCAAGATCATTCAATAATCTCAGGACTTGGGTAATATTAAGGGGATCAAAATCACTAGCAATCTTCCCCATGTGACTCACCAACAATTCGTTGATGACACCTTGTTGTTTGGGGAGAGTAGCGTGCATGAAGCAAGAAATTTCAATATCATTTTGGAGTGGTATTCCAGGGCATCAGGGCAAGTAGTAAATAAGGATAACTCAAATATATTATTTTTTAATACATACGTAAACAGAGTAAGAGTCATTACTAAAATTTTAGGCTTTAAGTTAGGTTCCCTTTCATGCAAGTATTTTTGTTTCCCTTTAGAGAAAGGCATAAGATCTATGAATCTTTGGGGCTATGTCTTATCTAAATTAGATCAAAAACTTCAATCCTGGAAAGGAAAGTGGTTGTTTGTCGCAGGGAGAGTAATAATGTTGCGGTATGTTTTATCAATTGTGTCGACTTGAATTTCATCCTTAGAATGTTACCTGCAACAAGTTAGTTTCACAAAATACCAATAGAAATGTTGCAGGAAATCCAAACTCAACCAATGAAACTACATGAAATACATATGAAATAAAAATACTATTATTACCTTCATGATTTATGTCTCATTGTGTCCTAACTCCACTGTTCCTGGTTGCAGATAGTGTGCTCTCAGACAATGCACTGATAGCTTCCAAGATGGCATATGAAGAATGGACCGATAACTGATAGTTAACAAATGCTATGATATGCAATGCTACATGATTATGCTATAATGATAATTTATATTTACTTTAAGATTAAAACTCATGGATGGATAAGTTTTACAAATGATTTGCTTGAAAATGCACTTGAAGTCTCTTGAAGTCTTTTGAAGTCTAACTCTCTCTCAACTGAAGCTCTTGATTTATAGACCTTGAGAGGATGAGATGATGTGGCTTAGATCAACGGTCATGATCAGATCTGCAGATTTGGATGGCTGTGAGCAAAGGTGGAGGTTGAGAGAAAGGGGGAAGGAGAAGACAAGTGTCACTCATCTCACCTTGACCGGGTTGTTGATTGAGAGAATTTAGGGATGGTTGGAGAAGATTTAGGCATGATAGGACAAGTGGACTCAAGTCCTTCCTAAGATGTAGGGGTGTTGGAGAGAATATAGGAGATGGTTATGAAATATGTGTACGTACACAATATTCATTAAGTTTGGAGGTTGAAGATAAATGATGAATTAATATTTAAAAAATATTAATTTCCTTAGCCACGTGTTTGATGAGTTGGCAAAGGGAAGATGAAGTGGAGATGGAAGGTGAGTTGGATAAGAACGATTAAATAATTTAAGAAATCATTTAATATTTGAGACTACATGATAGGAGAATAACCATTAAATACTAGATATTTAATTGATTAGAGGAGATAATTAAACATTAGATATTTAATTAACTTGGTTAGAAGAATAATTAAATATTAGATATTTAATTATTTTAGAGGAATAGAATAGATGAATTAATTAATAAAATATTAATTAATAGAAAGACACGAAATGAATTAAATAAATTAATCTTTTCAAATTAACTATTTAATAGAAGAATAATTATTAAATAAATTTAAAATATTTATTTAATTGCTCATATCCATTTTTATGTGTATACATTTTGCCCCTCTTTGAATTGATGTCGAGACAACATTGTTTCAAAGATTAAATCAAGTCTCGATAATGCACCTGGCAAAGATTAAAAATCCTGATTATGTGCCCCCTCAGGAGATTAATCGTGAAATTGTTGAAAAATTTGGTTGAAACGATTGATCTCATGATAATCGATAAAAGGTTTCGTCAATTAAATTTATTTGTAAAAAACAAATTAAATTGTCCCATTGAATAGAATGAATTACTCTTCAAATAGTAAATATAAAATTAACCAAGGCTAATTTTAACTTCATTATTATCCTTGTCAGCTTTGTGAAGAAATTTTTCTTGGTGAGGTGGCGATATGGTGATTCCTGTGGAGAACCATCGATTTGAGTGTGTGCGACGATATCAATGACCTCCTGAATATGGGTATCTGATATGTATCTTATCCTGAGCTTTGTTTTCAACTTGTCATGCAATTTTTCATGTTTTATGCACGTTTTTTGAATTTTTGATTTTTTTTGTGATTTTCGGTATTAGGTTAGTGGTTTTGCGTTTTGATTTAGCGCATATGCAATTAGGTTTAGCGTATATGCATAGATTAGCGCTTATGCTCGTTTTGGTAGCACATATGCCAATGATGTTAGCGCTTTTGCATAGGATAATGCTTTTGAATTATTTGTTTGCGCTTTTGCAGCTAAAGTTAGCACTTTTGCTTTGTTTTGTGCATATGTTCTTAGGGTTAGCTCATATGCTAAGGATGATAGCGCTTTTGCATAGGATAGCGCATATGCTCAATATTGATGTTTTTGATAAGTGCAAAATGCTAAAAATCACTTTGATGATTAGATTTGACGTGTTTGATGTGCATGTATGATGAATAGGGACTTGATTGATTGGTTGATTGATTTGATTGAGTTGTTTGATTTGATTGAGTAGCTCTAAGAAATCGATTTAGTTTCTGATGCAAGAGCTTACCAGAGTTTTGATGGAACTCAGTGAGTGATAGAAAATCATGATTGACAAGTTTTAAAAATGATTTGATAGCTTAATTTGCTTCAATTTGATTTGATAGATAGATAGCGTAGGTTGCTTCAGTTTGATTTGATAGATTTACCATCAACATCTCGCAAAGCAGCATCCTTCCCTTAAGATCGAGATTGATATTTAGTTACAAGTAACGTGTTGATATATATATATATATATATATATATATATATATATATATATATATATATATATATATATATATATATATATATATATATATATATACGCATTCCTGATGTTCTCCAGTGTCGGGAGAAATTACCGGCAGTACGTCATTCAGTGTCAGAGCCGATGCAGGCTGAGGTTAGACATATAGATGCCTGTGGTTTACATCATCTATTGTATATGCCTGAGATCACACATAATAGAGGATTGTTGACATCGTTAGCCGAGAGATGGCATAGTGAGCATAACACTTTCCACTTGCCCACGAGTGAGATTAGTGTGACGCTCGAGGATGTCTATAGGATTCTGCACATCCCAGTGACTGGCGAGTTAGTGCAGTATATTTTCAGGATCGTGTTGGGACAGAGGCTTGCAGAGCCGTGTTTGTTGATGATAGCATCGCTAGAGGAGAGATCCGATGGGAGGACATGGTGATGTATTACGAGACTCTCCCTGTGATTCTTGCTACTTTGATTGGAGGATTTGTTTGTCTTGATAGGCAATCGCGAAGTTTTGCTATTAGACGGGGAGAGATTCTCCTGAGTATGATGCAACATTTTACTCGATATGCTTGGGGTGTTTGTATGCTTGCACATTTATATCATGATCTTCATTGGGTGGTGTATGATGAGAGTGTTAGTTTGTCTACAAGGTGTACTTTATTATAGATCTGGTGCTGGGAGCACATTGTTATTACTCGACCTATCCATCACAGAGTTTGTGGAGAGAGGCAGCCATATGTGTATTTTTATGCAGGTATCCTTAATCAGCATAAGTTGGGTAAGATGGAGTATTGGCGTTGGGTTCTTGATTCATTGGATAGCATTACTTGGAGACCATATGTTGATTGTGAACCGTGGATGGATGATGCACAGATATTACCATTTATCATGCAGAGTAGATATTTCATTGGTCGGGCTCCTTACATTGTTGAGCGACAGTTGATTAGTCGCATTCTTAGACAGTTTGGTGTCATCCAGCCTATGCCTACTGGTGTGATGATATATGCTCGACAGTACAGAGATAGACGAGATTGGGGACCTTCGTCATTTGAGATTGCTCACGCAGAGTTTATTGCTACTCCGAGAGTGGCTTATGATATGAGATTGCACATTCTTGATCATGGGGTTACTGCAGATTATGCTCAGTATATACTAGCTCATCCATTTCCTCGTATTACTGATCCAATAGATCCTCCTCCTACCTTAGGAGATGAGGATGATGATTCAGATGATCCAGGTGTGAGGAGACGTAGACGGAGATGAGAGCTCAGAGCTGCTTCGGAGGCTAGGGGAGGTGGAGATGAGGGTGGAGATGGAGGTGGTGGTGGTAGGAGACTTGGACGAAGGGGAGGTCGATTGAGAGTCTGTGGAGAACCATTTGGACCGGTTGGCAAGATTGGGAGACCACGTCCTATGGGTGGGAGGGATGTTGGACAGATTGGGAGGGAGCATGGTAGGGCAGGTATGAGATCACCGAGAGAGTTGTCATTGACAGGAGGAGGCAAGGTGACTGAACTAGATGGGGGTTGCGAGAGAGGTATTGATTTTGGTTAGATTCAGCCAGACCTTAGGGTTATTGCAGCTCATGGTGGAGATGATGAGGATCCAAAGGATCATGTTCCCCTTATTAGATGATGGATTACGAGAGCTACTTGAACGAAGATTCCATCAGTTAGACAGAGTGGTGGTGAGGAGGGGATTGGGGTTCATGCACCACAGCAAGATTTGCTAGAGCAGGATGCACCAGAGCAAGATGCACTAGAGCATGATATGCCAGAGAAGGAGACCATTGATAGTCTTAGAGCACATATTGATCAACTTCGAGCACAAGTGCAGACTCTTATGGCTGAGAGGGATAGAGTTGTTAGGAGATAGCAGGATACTCGGGGCCTTCTTGATCATATTCAGCAAGTTGGATCGGGTACTCTCTCGGCTAACACTGTTAGAGCATTAGTTCGGTCCGAGAAGGAGACTTCACACTGGCGACAACAATATGAGGAGGCAGTTGCAGAGAGCCAGAGAGTAGGTAGTTATCATACCACCGTGTTGATGGATACTAGCAGTGGTGGGGTCATGGGAGACAGACATCTGGAGGATCTTCTCGCCCACAACCACAAAGACGAACAAAGTTAGGTGGTAGTGGTACAGGACAGTCGTGACTTGATTTGGAGGCACTTGTATTGTTTATCTGATATCACTGTATACTTGGACTTTATTGTTTTATTATGATCTATATACAGACATGGATTCTATATGATGATGATCTTTATTATGTTACTCTATTTGATGATGATGCTTTATATGATGATTATATGGATAATGATATTTATGCATGTTATTCTATTTGATGACGATGCAATGATAAATTCTTTTGTTGATTTCTGATTTTGATGATATTGGATGCAAATGAAAAATGATTACTAATTTAAATGATATGTAAATGATGCAAATGCAATGATCTATATGGAAATGCAAATGAATGATTGATTGATTTGTTTTTTTATTTTTGATGCAATTGAAAATGATTGAAAATGCAAATGCAATGATTGATTGCTTTAATGTTTATGCATAATATGTTTAAGAATCTAAGTGCAAAGATGCAACTAAATGATCATTAATGGAATGATAATGCAAATAATAATGATGATACACTACATGATGAATGAAATGCACTTAATTGAATGCAAACTAATGCAATGATAAAATGCAACTAAATGAAATGGATGATGATTAAAATGTTTCTTAAAAAAAAATGAATGCACCTATAATGATCAAATGCAAATTGTTTTGTTTGTCAAAGTATACTCAATCTTTATTTATGACCGTTGATTTGTTAATGAAATGAAATGTTTATAATGTAACTAACCATGAATGCTTATAATGCAGATGAATAATTAGCTAATCCAAAATCATCTAACTAAAAATTGTACTGCCATTCTTCATATGTTATCTTGTAACAGTGCTTGATTTCATCATTGAGCTTTAAAATGTTGTAAGAATATACAAGCAACTTGACATAATGATTCAAGATGACCTGAGTATTCCTTACAAGGATTTTGATATAGCAAGTTAATACAAGCAACTTGATATAATGGATCAAGTTGACATGAGTATTGCTTGCAAAACAGACAAGGAGTATCTCCTTTCATGCATGACTTGGAACGTCCTCCTTGATCTTTTGTCAATCATATGCTGAGACAAGTTCATACTGAAGTAAGAGATAAACCATAGACAACAATCAAAGAAAAATAATCATGCCCCATCATAGCTTCTCTAGTCATGGACATCCCTGAGTCGCATAGAGTACATGATTAGCAATAAAATCAAGATATAAACATTGAATCTTGCATGTCATTCACATGTTCTTATGGTCATTAACTGATATAATCATCTTGATGAATGATCTTTGATAATCCTTTATTACTTGCTGATCGATTCTTCAGTTTCTGAGTTTCACGATTCAGTTGTTGATGAAATGCCTTGATTTTTGTTGCTTTGTTGCTCGTTATCTGTTTCAAAACCCCAGGTGTTTTTGGTTTTTCTCAGTTTTTCGAATGTTTTGGATTTTTCAAAGATTTTGGAAGATCACCTTACCAAAAGGAATTAGGATTTTGCCCCCAGTGAAAACAAAAATTTATTATGGATGTATGAATTGATCAAGATCCAAACCATGGAGGGATACAAATGTTGATTGATTGATTCTGATAAAATTTAAGACAGTGACTACAATGAGTATGTCAAAGATTGTTAACTGTTGGTAAGCTACATATTTCTTGCTAAATGGTTCAGAGCAATAGATGTGAAAGATGGAATGGATTAGCTAAGATATATGGAAGCGATAGATGCGGTAGGAGCGGATAGGATGGAGTGAATGGGTGTGCAAAGCGATCTAATAGATGGAGGAACTTACTTTGTAGATACCGTCTATTTACCAGGTTTTCACCATCTAAATTTATTGCATTTTTCTCTCTCTTTTTTTTCTTTTTTTTTAAATTTCTTTTAACTGTTTTATGCTTTTTAGGGATTTTCTGATTTTCTAATTTTTACTAATTTCTTCAGGACTTTATATGCTTTTTATTGATTGATTTTTAGGACTTTGTATCTCAAGCATAAAATTTCTTGAGATGGATAGAATTGATAGGTTCATCAAACCAATCACCTTTAGGGGTAGATAACTTGTATGCTCTCGATCCATATGTTGCTGCTATGACAAAAGGTCCTAGCCAATTTTGTTCAAATTTTCCCTTCTTTTCTCGATTTTGCTAGTTTCTTGGATTCTCCCTTAGAACTATATCTCCAATTTGAAAAATGTGGGGCTTGACTCTGTGGTTATAGCTTCTTGCCATTCTTTGTTGATATACTTTCAAATGATCTATTGCATTTTGGCGACGTTCCTGAATCAGTTCTAGTTCCTGGAATCGAGAGACTCGTTGTTCTTCTTCTGGTATAAGACCTTGCAAGGATACTCATAGAGAAGGTATCTCTACTTCTATAGGTAATATGGCTTCTGATCCATAGACCAAACAATACGGAGTTGCCCTTGTTGGAGTACGGATGCTAGTTCGGTATGCCCAAAGAGCAGGATTTAGCTGAATGTGCCAGTGTTTTCCAGCTTCATCGACTATTTTCTTCAAGATTTTCAAGATAGTCTTGTTTGATGCCTCAACTTGACCATTTCCCTGTGGATAAAATGGAGTAGAAAACCTATGTTAGATATGCAATTCTTCACATAACTCCTTCACATCTTTATTTTTGAATGGTCTTTCATTATTAGTGATAATGGTCATAGGAACTCCATAGCGACAGATTATACAATTCAAAATAAATGATGATATTTGTTTTCCTGTCACTGTTGTTAAAGGCACTGCTTCAATCCATTTAGTAAAATATTCAGTAGCTATCAAAATAAACTTATGTCCATTAGAAGATAAGGGATTTATCTTTCCTACCAAATCAAGGCCCCATTGTGAAAATGCCCATGATCGTGTCATAGGATATAACTCTTGTGTTGGCGCATGAATGAGATTCCCATGTATCTGACATTGTTTGCATTTTCTAGCATATGTGAATGAATCTCTCTCCATAGTAGGCCAAAATTAACCCATACGAAGAAGTTTCTTAGCCAATGTTAAACCACTTGAGCGTGTGCCACAAATACCTGCATGAACTTCATTAAGAACTTTCTCAGATTCTTCTTGTTCAAGACATATTAACAAAGTACCATCTAGACCATGCCTATATAGGATATCAGAAATTATAGTATAGCAAGAGGACTGATGGATAATATTCCTTCTTTGATTACGAGATAAGTCCAGAGGAAGGATATGTTCTTTTAAATATTGATAAGTTTGACCGTATGAGGATTGACTGGTCCTTGATATATGGAAAATTTGGTAGGTATGCTAGGATTGAATGGTAGGGGTTAAGATATCTTCCACGAGAAATTCGTAACATTGTTGATTCTCCTTATTTTGCAACAGAGATGCTATTGTAGCCATTGCATCTACTGCTTTATTCTCATTTCTTGGAACCTGGGTGAATGATATTTCTTTAAAAGTGTCCTTTAAATTCCTCTATCAGCTGTTTGTATGGCATAAGCTTATCATCCTTTGTTTGATATTCATCATTTATTTGATTGATGATAAGTTGTGAATCACCATAGACATGTAGTTCTTTGATGTTCCATTCAATGGCCATTTTAAGCCCAATAGCCAATGCTTCATACTCTGCAGTATTATTAGTGCATGGAAACCGCAGTTATATGATTTGGTAATTGTGTGTCCTTGAGGTGTGATGAAAAATATTCCTGCGCCTGATCCATATTGTGTATAAAAACCATCAAAGTACAATTCCCAAAATTTTGTACTTACTGTCAAGATATCCGCATCAGGAAATTCAATGTGCAAAGGCGTGTCATTTTGTAAAGGTGCATCAACCAATTGATCAGCGATAACTTGTCCCTTGATAGCTTTCCGATAAACATACTCTATATCAAATTCACTCAATATCATAACCCATTTGGCTAGTCTCCCTGTCAATGTTGACTTTCTCAACAAATATTTGAGAGGATCTATCTTTGCTATTAGTTTCACACAATGAATCAACATATAATGTCGCAGCTTCTGAGTTACAAATACAACTACTAGACATGTCTTTTCTACTAAGGAATAATTTAATTCATAGCCAACAAGCGTTCTACTGATATAATAAACTGCTCTTTCTTTTCCTTCATCATCATGTTGAGCTAGGAGAGTGCCTAATGATACATTTGTTGTTGATACATAGAGTAACAATGGTTTCCCTTTGATTGGTGATATCAGTACTGGAGGACTCATAAGATATTCTTTTATTTGCAAAAAGCTTCTTCACATTTTAGATCCCATTTGAATGGAATATTTTTATGTAGAAGATGGGTGAATGGAAGACATCTATCTGATAATTGAGAAACAAATCTCCTGATTGATTGCAATCTTCCTTGTAAAGATCGCAATTGACTTATGTTCCTAGGTGACTCCATTTCCATGATAGCTTTGACTTTTTCAGGATCTACTTCAATTCCATGGGCTGATATAATGTACCCAATGAGCTTTCCAGAGGTTACCCCAAATGCACATTTCTTTGGATTTAATCTCAATTGATATCTTTCCAACCTGTCAAAAATCTTGCTTAAAATGTTCAAATGTTCTTGTTTTGTATGAGATTTTGCAAGTATGTCATCGACATAATCTTCCATAAATGTATGCATCATATCATGGAAAATTGTTGTCATAGCCATTTGATAAGTCGCTCCTGCATTCTTAAGCCCAAATGGCATAACATTCCAGCAATATGTTCCCCATGCATAGGTGAAAGTTGTCTTTTCTTGATCTTCAGGTGCAATTTTTATTTGATTATATCCTAAGAAGCCATCCATTAATGAAAACATCTCATGCCCTGCTGACAAGTTCACTATGATATCAATGTTTGGTAGTGGGAAATCATCTTTTAGACATGCTTTATTCAGATCTCTGAAATATGTACAGACTCTTATGCTTTTATCTGGTTTTGATACTGGTACAATACTTGAAACCCATTCTGGATAAGCAACAGGTCTTATAAAACCCACTTCTAATAGTTTCTTCAGCTCGGTTTTTACAAGAAGAGCAATGTGCGGATGCATCTTTCTAAGCTTCTGCTTAACTAGTTTTGCTTTTAAATCCACATTAAGATGATGCATGATAAGATCTAGATTAAGTCTTGGCATATCTGCATAGGACCAAGCAAAATTTATTTGTCTTTGCTTAAAGAATTACATGTATTCATTCCTCTCTTGTTTTGATAATGAGGCAACATAATGAAGTATTTTAGGATCCTTTGATGTACCAATGTTTACTGCTTCTGTTGGTTCTATCATAATAGCAGATCTCTCTTGAAAATATGCAGGAAGAATGTCAAACTTTCCATCTTCTGGCACCTCAAATAGGTTTTCACCATCAGATACGTCCTTTGTTTTCCCTTTTGATTGATCTAGTGTTGCCATGGAATGGTTTTCAACAATAGGTCTCTTTCCTTGTTTTATTTCGCTTTTGCGATTGGAAAGTTTGGCATTCTCCTGAATACAAGAAACATTACTTGATTCTGCAATGGAAGATATCTTAGGTAGGATGGGTTCAACAACGTTAAGGTACACGGCTAAGTCATGATCATTGGAAAAGACATTCAGTTCGGGGTTGTCTAAATTATCCCAATCAATTAGTTCAGGATGAAGAAGGGGTAAATCATAATCACTGTCATCATTAGGTGTTTCAATGTTCATGACATAATGATCATAACTTGGCATAAAATAGGTACTGTCATAGATTAAATGTTTTGAGAATTGTCTTTCTCAAGCATCTCCGAAATTAGTTCTAACAAAATCAATATTAGCATTTTGTAGTTCACACTCAAGTGGTTCTTCAACTGACGTTTGTCCCTTAAATGAATGGATTATATCAACACACACGTCTTTAATAATGCAAATTCCTTCTTGATTGACCTCATTTGCATTTTGGAGTTGACATACTTGTGTACATGATAAAGAGGATTCTTTTGCTAGATTTTGTCTCCTTTCAAACTCAACTTCTTCTGGACTAATAGTCAATCCAACTTGACTATCTCTTAATTCTTCTATGGTTCTGCCACATCCGGATACATCTTGTTTCTCTTTTGATGATAATCTTGTATTTCCAAATGCTTGATCTGTACTTGTTTGTACTTCTCGTGTCATTTCTTCTTTGTCTTTGTCATTCCCTTTTCTTTTTGCATACACCTCTTTTCTCTGAATTCAGAGTTTTTCTTGCCTTCTTTCTAACTCCATCTTTTGTTTTGCAATAGACAAGTCTTCTTTTGTGATAGTTTCTTGGTCTTTGTTGTGTTATTTACTTGATGTAGTAGATAAGACATCTGGACCCCATTCATACTCATTTGAATCTGTCTCCGAATCCTGATCTAGGATTACTCCACTATACCATATTGGAATGTTGCATGGTGCAAAAAGTTCTCTGATTTCTACTATCTCTATTTTTACTGCTTCTGGAATATCTTGATCAGATTTTGCATTTGTTTGTATTTTCAGAACTTGTTGACAAGATTTTTCTTTACCTTGGATGGTAATCTCCTCTTATTTCTTTTCATGTTCTTCTTGCTTCTTTTGTTTATTGGTTATTATTCCAGCCGCTTGATGTAGCTTTTCTTGCCAATTTTCTTCTTTACAAACTGATTTCTTGTTCCATTTGTGTTGTTGATGATTATGTTGCCTTTGATTGGATTTTAGATATCCAAGCCCAGATTTATCTTCTTGGGATTGCGAGTGTGGACAAATAGGTTCTGAAATACCTTGATGTCGCTTACCAATTGGTCCTTTTCCTTCATATCCCATTTTTTTGCATGATTTCATAACCTTTGCCATATTGTTTTATGGGAATGTTGACTTTTGCTGCTATTGCTATAGTTTTATCTTCATCCTTGTACAACCAACCAAGAATGTCTTTGTCTTCATTTTCTTCTTCAAGAGTTCCATCACTAACAAATGTTCCTTTAAACATATGTTTTGATCTTTCTGATGTCTTTGATTGAATATATGTAGGCTTTCCATATGACTTAGGGGAAAGTGGAAAATTATGCAAAGAATATTTTCCCATTCCTTCATCGTTTAATTTGAGCTTTTCCTCAAAAGTTTCCCATAACTTTGTTTGAATTTATTTGGTAGGATATACTGATTCTTTGTTATGTGGAACTCTTGTATCTTGTGTTGGCTTCAAATTATTGCAATATTGAATAGAATCTGTAATTATAGTGATGTCTTGTTCTTCATGAGGAAATTTCACACATTGATGATATGTAGAAGGATTTGCTTGCATCTTGTGAATCCATGGTCGTCCTAGAAGAATGTTTTAAGATAGGTTCAAATCTAAAACCTGACACAATGTATCCCTTTCCACGAGTCCTATTTTTATTGGTAGCACAACAGTTCCTTTAGAAGAACGTTCTACTTCATCATAAGCCTTGATGGTTATTTTCTTTTTCAGGTCTACTGCATTTTCTGAATATCCCAAAGCTTTTATCAAACTTAATGCACAAATGTTTAAGCCATCTCCTCCATCTATGAGTACGCGTTTAACACGAGTTTTATTAATGGAGACTTCAACATGTAAGGGAGAATTGTGAGGATGGTGTAAGGATGTGCCATCATTTTTCAGAAAATGATAAGCAATGAGGAGCTATAAGGTGTCCTACCATGTTTTGGAACTGATCTATATCCAAATCTTTTGAAACTGTTGTTTCTACTAAAGCTTTCTCCAAAATTTCCTTATGCATAGGTGAAACCTTGAGAAGTTCCAAAATTGATATTTGAGCGGATATTCTTTGTAATTGCTCTACTAAATTGTATTGTTGTGATGTGGATGTTGAGTCTTTTGCTATACCTAGAAAGGTAACCTTTGCTTTGCTTCTCATAATAACATTGATTGGCTCTAAAGATGAATTATCTTTAACAATGATCACATTTACCACATCATCATATGTATAAGTGTAATTCACTTTGGCTTTTCCTTTGTCATCTTTTATTTGGGATGGTTCACCTTTGTCATAATTCGGAAGTGGAGTTTTGAAAGCTATGTGTGATTCATTTATCTTATGGCTATCCACTATGATGGTTTCATTATCGATTAGATCTTGGATAAGGTGCTTCAATCTCTAACAATCATTTGTTAGGTGTCCTTTATTCCGATGGTAATTGCAAAAATGATTGTCATTCCACCAATTTGGCTTGACTGGTGGTTCATAACTTCTTGCTTCTGGTAAAATAATCAATTTGCTGGCAAGCAAAGTTTTTAGAGCTGATTCTAAAGGTTCTCCAATGTTTGTGAATTCCCTCCGAGGATTGGAGAAAAAGGGCTTGGCTTTATTGTTTTTTGGATTGTTATTGCTTGGGATTTGACTTGATAGATTAAAAATTGGTTGTTGTTGTTTTGTAGTACTATTATCATCATTTCCTTCATTGCTGACATTCCTATTCTTTGACTAGAACTTGGGTTTGTCATTGTTGTTGTTGTTGTTGTTGTTGTTGTTGTTGTATGAATTATTGTAAAGTTTTAGCGCGCCTTTCTTTACCAATATGTTCTCTATTTTTAGACCATTCTCGATCATTTTGGCAAAAGAGGGAGGACATTGCATTCTTAGTTGATAACTCATTTCACTGATAAGATTATCAATGAATATGTCCATCTTTTCTTGATCAGGTACATCTCGGGGATACCTATTAAACATGTGTTTCCATCGTTGTAAGAAGATCATAAAAGATTCACCATTATTTTGTTTAACATTGCATAGATCCAACATCATTATCTCATTCCTTATATTGTAGGAGTATTGTGAAATAAATCTATTCACAAGTTCTTCAAAAGATTTGATTCCAGATGGTAATCTTGAAAACCACTCCATTGATTGTCCATTTAAACTCCTAGAAAAAAGACGCATAAGGTAAGTTTCATCATGAGCAAATTCCATGCTCATAGTACAAAACTCCCTAATGTGATCCTGAGGATGAGATTTTCCATCGTATTTGTCATATTTAGGAATCTCGCAATGTTGTGGAAATGGTATCATATTCAGATTCTTATCGAACGGATATGGGCATATATCTTCTAATGAATACTTCTTAGAGCTTGTTCCATTTTGCCTGTCTTGTATCTATTGTTGTAAAGTTTGCATTTGTTGAGTAAGGTTTGAAAATGGATTATCCACATAGTTTCTCCTTGTTTCTTCATGAGTTCTTTTATCACTATGCTCTTTTCTTGTGTCATCTCTTTCTTTCCTTGTTTCTTCATGACTTTCTTTGTTCATATATTCATTATTTGGATCATTTGTGTTTTGGGTGTTACTTGCCTCTACATCTTGTTTCAAGCTTTCTATGTTAAAGTCTTGTGGTAGTTTAGCCCCAGATTTTGCCAACATTAAGAGATATTTCTCTTTTTGCTTTGCCAACAATTTTTCCATTAGCCTATCAAATTTGAAATCTTGTTTGAGGTCTCTAATGGTGCTATTGACTGCTTCTTCGTCAACAATGGTAAACCCAAAAGTTTGAAATACAAGATTATCTTCTTCCTCCATTTGTTATTGTTTTCTAAGTTGTTCATATTGGGCTTTAGTCCAAACTCGCATGTGGTTATTTCAAAGGTGTTGAAATTTCCAAAGGACAGAGTCAATAGGTGATTATTGGTTTAGGAAGATATGCTTTGTTGATTTTACCGCTATTGTTTGTTCGTTGTGATAAAGCGTCTCTTTGTTGAAAAGCATGTCTTTGTAAAATTTCACCATCAAACTCTGTACCACAACCACGTAAGTAGTGACGAAAACGGTGTAGGAATGTCCTATGTTTTAATAAGATCTTGCGATTGATATACAAGAATCTTATTCTTTTATGAGTAGCTTTATAACTGGGTTTTCTTTTCTTAAGGTGATACTTAAAAGTCATATAAGCATTTGATAATTTACAAGTTTATTTGATTCCAATGTTGGTGCATTTCTGATTTTGATATAACCTAGGTTCAAAATAGGAAAGATATATCCAAGATTATGGACCTAGTATAGATTGATCAAGCTTCGTGATAGAGGATTTGATTATCCTGATGAGAGACTTGATAATGATGTTGATTTTTTTGCACTTAAGATGTTTGAATCAATAGCTTGTTGAATGTTGATGTTTATAGAACTTCTTGGGAATAACCTGTGGGGTTAGTGACCTAGTTGTTTGAGCTAGTTTGACAATACGTGATGGTTTAGAGACAAACCTACTTCAAGAATTATTTTGATATTGACGTTTTGATACTCTGGTTTTGATCTGGTGTTTCAAGTGTTGGAAAGCTTTTTTATTACCCTTTTGATCATACTTTTTCAGTAATTTGTTGGATTTTTGCTCACGTATAGACGATAATTTTCTTCAATTTTTTTACCATTTGGAACATGTAACAGACATAGAAGACACAATGTCTAATAAACAAAATGCACAAGCAAGTACAAATCTTATGGTAGGCTGAGACAATAGTTGTTGAATCTCACATGGGGTTTCCCTTGAGGCTACGCTATTCAAAGCGGGTATTTAGATGCTTGACCCCACTAGCTCCACCCTCGGCACTCACTTCTTCGAGGCAGCCAAGCACCAGTTTCCATGAAAACTCCCCATGGAAAACTTTATATCTCTACTAGGAACCATATGTGTGTGAGCCGCTTCAGAGGTCTGACCTCCTGCGCCAACAACTAGAAAGATTTTGGCAACTAGTACAAGTGGTTTTTAGTAAAGGCTTCTGGTCATGTGGCCATACATGCAACACTTTCAGCTCTGTAAACATAGTGTCGGTATGAACTTATCAGCACATGTTGTTTGGGACTTTCGTCACAAACACAATTTATTTATAGTGGATTGGAAGGACTTGGTATTAGCCTGTTTCCACTTTAGATCGTTCCCCTCTCATTGGCCCCCTCAAGGCAACTCAGGAAGGCAGGCCCTCTAAAGGATTTAATTGCTTGAAAGTAAAGAAAGCATAAAAGAGTGGGTTTGGCTTTTTGGTCACCCAATTAAGGGGAGAGCATATACCTACCACTTTCGAGACACGAAATATAAGTGTTCTTTTTAACCTTTTCAAAGCAATTGTTGGCTAAGTCCTATTTGGAGATGTTGCTCCAACAAGCATGGTGTTTATTTTAGCCTTTTTAGAAGTCTATGTGCAACTATTTTAGAGAAGTTACTAAAAGTGCAAGTTGCATGCTGTCAATTTATCCTCTTAGTTAGACTAAATGAACAAGACATGATATATTACTTCCCAAAATAAGGCCTTTAATTAACTAGATGAAGAAATGCATAAAATTTGCCTTAAACACCATCCTGCACATGCATGTTAGTAGTTTGAAAAATCTAATTTCTTGGACATTTGGGCCTGCAAGAAAATTTTGTTAGTTGGAAACAAAAGTGCTATTCTAACATATGCGCTATCTTTTTCCTCAAATGTGCTAATTTTCAGAGCAAAAGCAATAACCTAGACTACAAAAGCGCTGCTTTGCGGATACAAAAGCGTGATTTATTTAATAAATGCACTAATCTAGAGGACAAAAATGCTAACCTAGAAGACAAAAGTGCTAACCGACGATGCTAATGCACAGATTTTCAGACAAAAGCGCTAACCTGCATGGCATATGCGCTAACCTGTGATGCAAATGCGCTAACCTATGAGCAAAAGCGTTGTTAGAATTCACACATGCGTGAATCTGCATTACAAATGCATTAATTTTACTTTTTGTATGCGAGGTCCATGAGCCCCACGGTGGGCGCCAAAATATGTCGACTTGAATTTCATCCTCAGAATGTTACCTGCAACAAGTTAGTTTCACAAAATACCAATAGAAATGCTACAAGAAATCCAAACTCAACCAATGGAACTATATGAAATACATACGAAATAAAAATACTATTATTACCTTCATGATTTATGTCTCATTGTGTCCTAACTCCACTATTCCTGGTTGCAGATGGTGTGCTCTCTGACAATGCACTGATAGTTTCCAATATGGCATATGAAGAATGGACTAATAACTGATAGTTAACAAATGCTATGATATGCAATGCTGCATGATTATGCTATAATGATAATTGTTATTTGCTTTAAGATTAAAACTCACAGATGCATAAGTTTTACAAATTATTTGCTTGAAAATGCACTTGAAGTCTCTTGAAGTCTTTTGAAGTCTAACTCTTTCTCAACTGAAGCTCTTGATTTTATAGACCTTGAGAGGATGAGATGATGTGGTTTAGATCAACGGTCATGATCAGATCTGCAAATTTGGATGGCTGTGAACAAAGGTGAAGGTTGAGAGAAAGGGGGAAGGAGATGACAAGTGTCACTCATCTCACCTTGATTGGGTTGCTGACTGAGAGAATCTAGGGATGGTTGGAGAAGATTTAGGCATGATAGGACAAGTGGACTCAAGTCCTTCCTAAGATGTAGGGGTGTTGGAGAGAATATAGGAGATGGTTATGAAATATGTATATGTACACAATATTCATTAAGTTTGGAGGTTGAAGATAAATGATGAATTAATATTTAAGAAATATTAATTTCCTTAGCCACATGTTTGATGAGTTGGCAAAGGGAAGATGAAGTAGAGATGGAAGGTGAGTTGGATAAGAAAGATTAAATAATTTAAGAAATCATTTAATATTTGAGACTATAGGATAGGAGAATAACCATTAAATATTAGATATTTAATTGATTAGAGGAGATAATTAAACATTAGATATTTAATTAACTTGGTTAAAGGAATAATTAAATATTAGATATTTAATTATTTTAGAGGAATATAATAAATGAATTAATTAATAGAAAGACACGAAATGAATTAAATAAATTAATCTTTTCAAATTAACTATTTAATAGAAGAAGAAGAATTAAATAAATATAAAATATTTATTTAATTTCTCGTAACCATTTTTATGTGTATGCATCAGCCATTCCACTTTATCAAATGACTCGCTTCCCATTAATAGGTGTTAAAAGTAAATTAGATAAAAAAACTAAGAACCTTCTTCTGGCAAGATTTAGTAGACAAGAAAAAATTTGCGATGACTGCTTGGGATAAGATTTGCCAGCCGAAGGAGGTAGGGGGATTAGGATTGAGAAATCGGGCTTACCAGAATAGGGCATTAGGAGAAAAGCTAGTTTGGAAGGTGTACACGGATCCCCACAGGAAATGGGTAAAAATCTTGTTTCACAAATATCTAGATGCAAAGGATCTTACTAGTATATTCATAACTGATCACCCACCTAAGTGGTCCAAAATATGGAATTTTTTAGTCAATTGCAGAGAGGTCATTACCAATCAACTATCATGAAATATAGGGAAAGGGGATCAAGATCTTTTTTGGGTAGACTCATGGGGAGGCTACTCTCCTATTCATAATATGTTGAATAATCATGCTTTGAAGGAGGCTCTGGAAACCAGAGTTGGTAGATATGTGAAAGATTATATAGTTTTGAACTTCGATGACCCAACCCTTGGCTGACAGTGGAGGTATTTTGCTTCCCTGGACCTTCCCAGCATTGAGACTCAACAACTCTTAGATTTAGTAGAGCATAGGAAGATCACCCTTCATAACGGTCCATACACTCTCATATGGAATAAGACCTTGTCAGGGGAGTATAAGGTCAAAGAGGGTTAAAATTTAATTAACAACAACCGTCTCCTGGACAAAACAAAATTACCTATCATCCTATGTTGGGATAAGATGTGCCTCCCAAAAGCAAGGCTTTTTATTTGGGTGGCAATGCAAAAAAGAATTTTGACTATGGACAGGTTTAAGAAATTTGGATATGTTGGTCCTAGCAGATGCCCTCTTTGCCTGAAAGTCAAAGAAACAATAGATCATTTGTTACTTGACTATGAGTTCACCTATCAGTATTGGTTATGGTTGATCAATAAACTCAATTGGCACATGGTAGTGCCTAACTCATTCCATGACTTCATATTGGGATGGTCTATTCATCTTAGATACGGTATTTATGGCCTACTATGGATAATTTCTCCATCTATCCTCTTATGGGAAGTATGGAAAGAAAGGAATAGAAGGATTTTTAAGGATCAAATGATGACAATAGAACATTTGTTGAATAAAATAGAAGCCTCTATTTATTGAACTTTCCAATAGCAAACTAAGTACATGCCAATTCAATAATGTTCCTTTTATGCTTAGGGATGAGAAGCTTTGGAATAATTGGAAGGCTCTAATCATCCCTCCCTTTTTTGGAAAGGGTGGCCAATCTACCTTAGTTAGCAGGAAAGAGTGTAAATGGTTCCCCCCGAATAGAGGGTGGTTCAAGTTCAACTTTGACGGGGCCTCTAGAGGCAACCTTGCGACCGCAGGCATTAAGGGAGTGATTCATTACTTGGATGGGGCTGAAGTTGCTAGACTTTCTGAACCAACAAAGTTTGCAACTAATAACGAGGTTGAATTTCAAGCTCTTGCTGAAGGTATTTTACTATGTAAGGATTTGGGGATTAGGAAGTTGGAAATTGAAGGGGATGATGCAGTAGTAATCAATGCTTTAAGGACGGGCAAAACCCCAAATTGGAAACTAAACAATATGGTAGAAAGAGCATTATAATTGCTAAAAAAAAATAGATACACCACTATCAACCACATTTATATATACATATGCCAACATATGTGTTTTTAGATACAAAGATATTCACAGGTACATACATACTTCTATGTTTCTCTTGTTTAAGCACTATATCTCTATGTTTGTCGATTAAATATTGATGAGGGATCATCTCCTTTGTGTTTCGGTTGGTTCTTTCTTAGTTTGTTGCGCTGGATATATTTATAAGTCTGTGAATTAATTAATTAATTATATATATATATATATATATATATATATATATATAGAGAGAGAGAGAGAGAGAGAGAGAGAGAGAGAGAGAGAGAGAGAGAGAGAGAGAGAGAGAGAGAGAGAGAGAGATCTTCTATCATATAAATATATATACATATCAATGTATACTAAGACATACAATTTTGTTGTCCTTTTCCTTGTTGTGATCCTTGGTTTATAAGGATGTATACATATATATTTATTTTAAATATATATAGTTTTTATATCTCTAACCATATCCTTTATGTGCTTTGGTTGTATTAATTTCCGCCTCTTTTAGTCTCTTCCTTGATGACACTACCATCACTGTACCACTTGGTACCTTGCACGTCTGTAAATAATCATTCCCCAGTAAGGTTGAGGTTGTGGTGACATTATGTGATGACATGCCCTCTTCTTTATTACTTCTGGATTGTTCTAGCAGCTTCAGCGCTAATATTATTACCCTGGATAGGTGTTGTAGGTTAGTAGCATTTTTGTTTGTAAGTTAGACACCATGGATACTCCAATTAGGTTGTGGGGACTAAAGTGACAAATGGCTTTCTCTAGTGAGGTGAAGGTTGACAGGCTACATGGTATCATAGTCTTTACTCATCAGTTGGTTATCAGGGTGGTTATGCGGGTTCTTGGGGATGATTATATCCCTAATGATGATAAAACCAAAGCCAATTCAAATATAGCCTCTATGTTTTGGCTATAGCCATGCATTTTGAACCCAATAGAGAGCATGTGAAGAAACCATGTTGATGTGTTTTTAACAATGACATCCTAGGGGAATTGAACCGAGTGATGATCAACATTACTAAAGATTTATTCATCCCTAAACCTAGGCATTATGATCGCCTGATGTGAAAGATAAGTCGGTGCCACGTTACCCAATTCTGGAAGTTGAAGATAGGGAGGGTTTTGAGCAACAGAGGCCAATTATTGCTCGAAATTTGATTTTTTTTCTCTGGTTGTTGCATGTGAAGAGACCTTATTACAAAGAATGGTTTGCCCTTTACCTGCGCGAAGAAGGACTGGATTTTGAAACAGAAGTGTTAGACATGGCTAATGCATCCTTCCTCAATAAGGAAAGTTCTACTATTAAATCCAAGTAATTAGAGGTTTTCTTTATTATTAGTTGTTATAAATGTTAATAGGTTTAGCGACTTAGGGCCATTTTGGATAGTTGTAGTATAGGCCTTGAAAACTCAGCTTTCACCTTATCATTGACAATGGAAACTCTATATGATCACATATGATACTTTATAATACATATATATACATATTTAATTGGGACTGTTTGTTGACCTTAGCGAAATGAAGTTTAGTAGTTTTCGGGGCGACAATCTTTTACGCTCTGGTTTCTATCAATTTAATTAGGATGCTATACTATATCCGAATCTTTCTCCTTGCTAACTAAATGCTCCCTCTTTTTTCTATATAACTCTGGTTTCTTTTACACACACACACACACATATATATGTATATATACGTATATACATATATACACACACACATATATACATATTTAGATATATACATATACATACATATATACATACATACACACACATACACATACATACACACACACACACACACACACATATATATATATATATATACATATATATATATATATATATACATACATACACACACACACACATATATACATACATACATACATACATATGTATGTATATACATGTACACATATATATGTGTATGTATGTACACATATACATATACACACACATATACATATTTAGAGATATATATATACACACACGCGTGCACATATATACACACACACACATACACACACACGCACACATATATATACATACATACATATGTATACATATACACACACACATATATGCATATATGTACATATATACATATATACATGTGTGTGTATATATGTATATATATACATATACACACACACATATACATATATATGTATATATGTATGTGTATATATACATATATGCATATATGCATATATATACATATATACATATGTGTGTATATATACATATATGCATATATGCATATATATACATATATACATATGTGTGTGTATATATATATGTATATGTATATATGTGTGTGTGTGTATGTATACACATAGACACATATATGTGTATGTATATGTATATGTATATACATATATATACACACACACACATACATATTTATATATACACACACACATATACATATTTACATACACACACACACATATATATAAATATATATACATACATATATACATATGTAATGAATATTTAATATATATTTAGATGTACACATATACACACACATACACACGCGCGCACACACACACACACACATACATGCATACATATGTACATACATATACATATACACATACATATGTATGTATGTATATTAATACACACACACACACACAGAGATGTGTGTGTGTGTGTGTGTGTGTGTGTGTGTGTGTGTGTGTGTGTGTGTGTGTGTATGTATATATACATGTAATGAATATTTAATATTTATTTTAACCCCATTCCTCCTGTTAATTAAATTCTATTTAGTTAATTTCTTCATATTCATCTATTTGATTAAATGAATTACTCAAATTATTTAATTAAATTCACCTAAGCCTTTTTCTAGCCTCTAACTAAATAAATCACTTTATTTAATTAAGTCCCCTTTCTCCCTTTTTAATTAATTTTGCATTTAATTAAATTGATCCTTGCAAATAAATGAATCTAATTTATTTATTTAAAATCCCCCACTTGCATTTATGCAAGTTGCATCTATTTAGTTGAAATAAAGTAATTTTATTTTAATTAAAATCATTTTCCCTCCACTTGCATTTTCCTACATCTCCCACTTGCCTCCTAAACCCCTTCTAGATTCTTATAATCAATTCCAATTTAGCCTAATCCATCTCCTAATTATTGTCACATTCCTAAGCAAAGAGAAGCCACTTCTCAAAGCCTCTAAAGTCTTTGAAAATCATTAAAGGTTTTATGTCCTCGACAAGTTAACCCTCAAAGTCTTCATAACCATTAATGGTTAACTCAACCTTCTTGCATGATTAGAGACTTTCTCTCTAACTCAACCCTCATCCAACTCGAGGGTCTCATCAAGCATTCATTGCTTTAACCTTGGTTATCCCTTTAACCCTTGCACAAGAGTTTATCCCTTGAGTATGGCTTTGTCCAATGGATAACCCTAACCTAACCTTAACCCTTACCTCCTAAGGTAACCATCATTTCTTCTCAAGCATTTAATGCTTCTTACATCTTCTCTCAAGCAACCTCTTGTTGACAATTGTCACCATTTCATTGGTGAGAATTGTAAACATGGATTGATTAACTTTCAATCCTGGCCCTTGTTAAGATTATTCAATCTTGACCATCCATTGCCCTATTTTTCCTATAAATAGAGCTCTCATTCTCTCATTTTTAGGATCCAAGTCTGTGTGCATCAAACTTATAGTCTAATTACTAAAGCATTTTAGCCTCTCTTTGTTATATCATCATAGTAGCATTTAGAAGCATTTTAGTATCATAGAATATTCATGTTAGGCTAGTATATCATTGCTAGGATAATTTGCTAATCTTATCGTCATCCTTATGCTAGCTTGATCATCATAGTTTCAATATCATATACATGTTAGGAATGCATTCATGCTTATAATAAAACATCACTCGTTCTTGGAGTTGTCATTCCTAAGTCACTTTGCTCAGTGATCTGAGAGCAAAGACATTGACTTCACGTATTCTGTGAGATAGAGAACAACAAGACACCCTTTGAGAAGTTGAGCTATTCAATATAGTTCCTATAACTTGCACCAAGAGTCTCATTGGTGTGTGGGCCCTTTTGAATCAGACTTTTGCATTTTTTGTCACCCTCATTTCCTGCACACATTTCATGCACCCTTTTGAATCAAATCAAAGACCCATATCAAGAATCAAAGACCCATATCAAGAATCAAATCCATATCGCAAGCATCAAATCAAGGATCCATATCGAGAAATAAATCAAAGACCCATATCGAGAGAAATCAATCAAAGACCCATATCGAGAAATCAATCAAAACCCATATCAAGAATCAAACCCATATCGCAAGCAATAAATCAAGACCCATATCAAGAAATCAGTCAAGATCCATATCGAGAATCACTAACCCATATCGAGAAATCAATCAAATCAAAGACCCATATTGAAAAATCAATCAAATCAAAGATCCGTATCAAGAATCAAATCCATATTGAGAAATCAAGCAGCATCAAAGATCCATATCAAGAAATCAATCAAAGATCCATATCGCAAGCAATCAAGTAAAGACCCATATCAAAAGCAACATCAAATCCATATCGCAAGAAACAAATCAGGACCTATATCAAGCAACATCAAAAATTCATATCGAAAGCAACATATCGGAAATCAAATCAGGACTCATAATGCAAGCATCATATCAGGACTCATATCGGACATCACATCAGGACTTATATCGCAAATAAAATCCATATCGAAAAGCAAAATCAAGATCCATATCAAACTCAAAATCATGATCCACATCAAAAATCAATCAACTTGGCACTCCATATCGAAAGCAATTCATATTGACAACAGCAGACTCATACCCAAATCGGACATCGTCACAAAGCAGGACTCACATTGGCTCAAGAACCATAATAAAATGATTAGCAAACACATATCAGCATCTACGCCTTCTCTCTAATCTTTTCGACTCATGACACATTCTTCACATTCTTTTTTTCATCAACTTTGGACCCTACACACTAAACTAGGGCTCCTACGTGCTACACTACCACCTATGCGCTAGCCTTTTCCATCAATGCACTAGGAATACAACCCTATGCGCTAATTCTTGCTACACGCTAACTGGTACTTCCATTGCGCTACCCTATTAACCATAGGTGCTAACCTACTCTACATGCTGACATGTCTTCTGTCTGCGCTACCAAAGGCTACTCAGACGCTAACCTACCTAGGTTAACCCTATGCGCTAACATGTCTATCGTATGCGCTATGCGGTTTCACCTATGCACTAACACGACAAATTCTGATACAAAAATTAAAAAATGTGATCAAAATAAACAAAATCAGTCACAAACAAGGAGAGATTTCGACCACTTACTGGTGGGCCATAGGCGGTGGGTCTCCGGTGTCGCCATACGCGCTCAAATCGGTGTGAGGAGTATGGAATCGACATTGTCGTCAGAGCTCCAAATGTCACAATCGCAGAGAGACAAGTGTGCAAATGATTTTTCAAAATCACTTTTTACCTTTTTATAGGGTAAAATCAACAAGGTTAATAAGTGGGGCATGTATTTTTCTCACTTTTTCATTTTTAACCTTATCAACATCATTTTCGTGAGATGAATCAATAATATGCATTCAACGCGGTCAATATACTCAAAATACAATTAATCCAAAGACGCTCATCAACTTGACAATTTTTCACTAAATCCTTGATTCATCTCCCGAGGGGGCATCATCAATATCGTTCATCAAATCTACATATGGGGCATCATATCGACAGTTTGACACACAACATCATATCGATCAAATTTTGACAGCATATCCGACAAATTTTCTTTGAATCAACATGTGCACACACGTCACTTCAAAGAGGGGCAAAATGTAGACGTATAAATTTGACCACTTTTCTAAATGAATATTTGATATTTATTTTAACCCCATTCCTCCTATTAATTAAATTCTATTTAGTTAATTTCTTCATATTCATCTATTTGATTAAACGAATTACTCAATTTATTTAATTAAATTCACCTAAGCCTTTTTCTAGCCTCTAATTAAATAAATCACTTTATTTAATTAAGTCCACTTTCTCCCTTTTTAATTAAATTGATCCTTGCAAATAAATGAATCTAATTTATTTATTTAAAATCCCCCACTTGCATTTATGCAAGTTGCATCTATTTAGTTGAAATAAAGTAATTTTATTTTAATTAAAATCATTTTCCCTCCACTTGCATTTTCCTACATCTCCCACTTGCCTTCTAAACCCCTTCTAGATTCTTCTAATCAATTCCAATTTAGCCTAATCCGTCTCCTAATTATTGTCACATTCCTAAGCAAAGAGAAGTCACTTCTCAAAGCCTCTAAAGTCTTTGAAAACCATTAAAGGCTTTATGTCCTCAACAAGTTAACCTTCAAAGTCTTCATAACCATTAATGGTTAACTCAACCTTCTTGCATGATTAGAAACTTTCTCTCTAACTCAACCCTCATCTAACCCAAGGGTCTCATCAAGCATTCATGGGTTTAACCCTGGTTATCCCTTTAACCCTTGCACAAGAGTTTATCCCTTGGGTAGAAGCTTTGTCCAATGGATAACCCTAACCTAACCTCAACCCTTACCTCATAAGGTAACCATCATGTCTTCTCAAGCATTTAATTCTTCTTACATCTCCTCTCAAGCAACCTCTTGTTGATAATTGTCACCATTTCATTGGTGAGAATTATAAACATGGATTGATTAACTTTCAATCCTGACCCTTGTTAAGATTATCCAATCTTGACCATCCATTGCCCTATTTTTCCTATAAATAGAGCTCTCATTCTCTCATTTTCAGGATCCAAGTCTTTGTGCATCAAACTTATAGTCTAATTACTAAAGCATTTTAGCCTCTCTTTGTTATATCATCATAGTAGCATTTAGAAGCCTTGTAGTATCATAGAATATTCATGTTAGACTAGTATATCATTGCTAGGATAATTTGCTAATCTTATCATCATCCTTATGCTAGCTTAATCGTCATAGTTTCAATATCATATACATGTTAGAAATGCATTCATGTTTATAATCAAACATCACTCGTTCTTGGAGTTGTCATTCTCAAGTCACTTTTCTCAGTGATCTGAGAGCAAAGACATTGACTTCAGGGATCCTATGAGATAGAGAACAATGGGACACCCCTTGGGAAGTTGAGCTATTCAATATAGTTCCTATAACTTGCACCAAGAGACTCATTGGTGTGTGGGCCCTTTTGAATCAGACTTTTGCATTTTTGTTGCCCTCATTTCCCGCACACAATATGTATATGTATATATAGAGATGTATATATGTACACACACACACACACACACACACACACACACACACACACACATATATATGTGTGTGTGTGTGTGTGTGTATGCATGTACATATGTACATGTATACATATACATATACATGTGTATATGTATATGTATATGTATATGTATATGTATATACACATGTATATGTATACATGTATATAGTATATGTATATGTATACATGTACATGTATATATACTATATACATATGTATATATGTATACATATAGATGTATATATGTACATAAATATATGTATATATATCTATATACATATATACGTATACATGCACATATATATACATATATAGATGTATATATGTACATAAATGCATCTATGTGTGTGTGTGTGTAGATGTATAGATATATAAATGTATATGTGTACACACACACACACACACACATATATCTGTGTGTGTGTATATATATATGTGTGTATGTGTATGTGTATGTGTATGTGTATGTGTATGTGTATGTGTATATATAGGGTTTTATAAGATATAACTAATTTGGTTTCGTATAAAGTGGTGACAGTTGGTTGTTTTCTACTATGCTAAGATTTTCTTGTCTCTAATCCAACTAAAAATAGTTAGGACATTTAGTTGAAGGAAAGCTTCAGTGGTTATGTTTTCTCAAGATTATGGGTGATAGTATTATCTAATTAACATATAGTACTAATCTTTGTATCTAGAGGTAGAATGCGTGTTACAGGTTTGATTTTAGTATGTATTCAGAACAGTTGAGTATTTTATTTGGAACACAAGCCTATAGAGATAATCTGTTCTTTGGCGGCTTAGATTTCTTGTACAAAGAACAAGAATCTTGTAATTAGATTGTCTCTAGGAAGATGAAGGAAGGTCTTTTTTGATGCTTGTATTGTTATCGATGGCAGGAAGCCAATATATGTAATTCTCTTTGGAAACGATTGTTTAGTTTTGATTCTAGGAAGTTTATTCCTTGAGCAAGACGGAAGGTTTTCTTTACCTGGTTCTTTCCTATTGGTGCTCACACTGAATTGGGTTGTAATTTTTTTAAAAAAATTAATAAAATTATTCGGCTAAGGCCCATTATCTATCAAAGAAAACAAATAATTTATATAAAAAAAAAATCTAAAATAATCTTTAACAAAGTTTTACTGTTATAAAAAATAATTTATGAATGTGGCAAAATATATTATTCCTAAATAAAATGAAATTTAAATACTCTTCTTATTATTTTTTAAATATATCAACATATTCTTTGAATGAATAAAATGTCTTCAACAAATAAAAAAATCTTTTTTTTTTTTTCAAAATGAAACAATTCATTCGTGAACTAATTGTAGATACCTAAATTTGGCTAATTAATTTAAACAAAGTTAAATCCTATTCTTCCAATTAATTAATCTAATTAATTAATTTCCCTGTCCCTTTCTCCTAATTAATTAATCGACCAATCCTATTCATCTAATTAATTAATCCAATTAAATAATTCCCCAACCCATCTTCCTAATTAATTAACCCAGTTAATTAATTCCCTTGTTGCCATCCCATTTGATTAATTACCTTTAATTAATTAAATATTTCCTTTCCAAGCTCATAAATTAATTAATTTGGTTCAAACTCCTATTTGAGCACATGGCTCCTAACTTTTCTCCCCAACCTCTTTCCAATCATATCCTAACCAACCCTATCCTTCCAACCCACTTCCCTAGCCCATTCAACCCTCCAACTAACCTTATCCTATCCCTTCTAACCTCCCACACATGTGTGCGTGTCCTAACCAATTCCATATTTTGGGGAAAATATCCTATTTTGGGTGGCTTTGCCGAAAATAGACACGTGTCCTTCACTCTTCCTATTTTTGGGTGGCTTTGCTGAAAATAGACATGTGTCCTCATGGACACATGTCATTCCTTTTCCATCTAGTTGAGCCACTTGTCCTTTTTAGGAAGACAAGTATTTCCTCTTCACCTCCCCTTCCATTCCCCATCTTGCCTATTTAATCCCCCCCATTTTAGACCAAATCATCCACCTTTTTATATCCATATCATCACTCTGCCGAAATTATCTCTCACCATATCCATCATCATTTTCATCAAATCCATTATCATTTGCATTATCATCTTCATCAAATCATGGAGCACAATCAAGCATCCAAATCAATGTCATGAACACACATCCAATCACAGAATAATCAAATTAAAGTGAGAATTATGTTTGCATTTGTTTATCATTTTGTTCTCCGTTTTGATTTTAACATTCTTATCTTGAGGTGTATGATGTATTGTGTTTGTTCAGTTATTTAGCTTGTTCTTTTAACCCTTAATTTAGCATGCACATTTTTCATCGCACACTAATTAACATGAATGTTTTGGTTTTAAGTTTTTTTAATATTAATTCATAATCTTATTAATATATTAAGTTTATTAATACATAGTTTAACATGTTATTAACATTCCTACTAAGTTTGTTCTATATTAAATATGGTATTAATTATTCATTAAATATAGTTTGTTTTCAATAGTTTATTTTATATTTTATTTTATTCAATAGACTGACATTCATAAAAAAAAATCATAATGATTAATATTTGAACAATGCAAAGTATATATGTAACACACATCAAAAGTCCCAATAACCTGCATCACTTCATGGGACGCCTTATGCCAGGGCTTGTTCTAAGTATTTTTCTCCTCCAAGTTATTTATCTAACCTAATGTGCAGGTGGTTGTAGTTCAATCAAGCTCTAGGGAAGATTGCCCTGCAGTTTATTGAAGTATTCACGTAGCTGGATTTGCATCTTTGCATGTCTTTTGTACAATAATTTTGTACTTTTGCCTTGACCTTTAGAAGATGGGTTGATTTAATTCAATTTCCAATACATATTTTCTTGCAAGTAGGTAAATAGCCAAATCTTGAAGGATAATGCATAGTAGATATATATGTATTCTACAAGTATCTAGATGCTTCTCAATATCAATAGAGACATCTCTACAATCCACATGGTCCAAGAGTAGCATGAAATCTATTAATTTGGTTGAGGAGATTTTGTTTAAAAGAAGGGTAGACCTTGATATTATAGAAATAAAATAACTTTGAAAGAAATAGATGAAAACCCAAATGTAAAAGGGGAAATTTGAATAAATAGTAATCACTATAGTATTGATAGGGAGCATGTGGTAGAAGCATGACTTCTCAACGATGATTGCAGAATTATGCATACTAAAATTTGGAAATAAAACTTATAGGTAGATGCAATTTGCAAGTGTAACACATTTATTGGAAAGCAACCATTGCAGGATATGCCCCCAATTGAATTTCAACTGGTCTCCCAGTGAAAGCATAGCTAGCCTTAAAAGAAAAAATGCTCCTGCCCAAAATAATTAGCCACTCTCACAACTAAATTTTGCCTCTCTCATCAATGTTCACCACCTCTTGCTTACATGCAGAAAGACCCAGACCCCATTAGGCACCTTGATGCAGGAGCATCCCCAGTCGATGAGCAATCTTGCATCAACCCCCCCCCCCAAAAATGCTTTCAATTTTGTTCTTATTATGTGTTGCACTTTTTGTGTTTCTTCCGGAATTTTTCGATAGTTGTTCCTTTTTCATTGCAGATAAGATTTTTGGCTTCTAGACTAGTTCTTATTCCTTGTTCGATATTTTCAGTTCATTTGGATTCTTTTCCGGCATGTTATTGCTTTTGGATTGTCTGTTTCTTGGTTCCCAGAGCAGTTTTGAGCTTAACAGCTAGTTGGAAATTTCTTCTCATGTGAAGCAATTTCTTGGCTTGCGGATCTGTTTGGTACCATGTTCAATGTTCCTTAGCCCTTGGATAACCTTCCTTGGTGGTCCACACTTCATTTGTGTTCTTGGCAGAGGAGATCTTCATGTTTTGGGGCCGACCTATTTTACATGTTTCATTTTCCTATTTTGGAGAATGTGATCTTTTGTGGCCAACTAGGATGTGTTCTAGATGATATAGAGGTAGATAAGAATAAATGTGATAATTTGGTTTCATGATCTATAATTTGGAGATCTGGATGATTGTAATCTGGAATGTATGATGTAATTGGTCCTGCAAGAATGTTTTGATTTCCAAATGTTGTCGGTTGATTTATGATGAATAAATGATGCTATGGATGTCTTTGATTGCATTTTATATGTTTTGTGTTCGTGCTTCCATTGTGTTACTCTTGCTGCATGATCAGACTGTTCTCTTTGAGGGCCTTCCAGACCATGGTTGCATCACACCCGAATAGTCCTCCATTTAGCATGCAAAAATGTGGAAGCATTTTAAAGGAAAAAATGCATCGAAAAATGTTAATTACATGAAAAAATCCAAGCCCATTGATCTTATATGGTATAATGTAAAATTACCTCAATATAAAAGTGCACAAATGAATTAATTTTTAAATATTTGATGATTTTGTCAATTACATTACTAACTCATGAGTATACACACTACACAATCGTGGCACTGCCAACAATAATTTTTTTACAGAATTAATTTTTATCAAGAAACATTATAAAGAACACTTGCTTTTACAAGGGTAAAGTTATCAAGAATCCTTCCTCTTAATTGTTGCCTGAAAATCCCTACAATATAATTAATTTCATTTTAAGTCAATATAACTATTCTAATGTATATTATATACCTTAAAATAAATTACGATAACAATATTTTCATAAAATAAACTTAAGGTAACAAACTATTTTTACTTAACTTGGATAACCAACTATTTTTACTTTACAATAAAAAAATATTATCAAAAAATAAGTACCAAAAAAATTATTTTCATAGAATAAAATCAAATAATAAACTCAAGATAACAAACTATTTTTACTTTAACTCAATAAAAAACTATTTTTACTTTACAATCAAAAAAAATTATCAAAAAATAACTACTAAATTTTTTTGTTGTTGTTAATCTTCATTTCACTTGGAAGTTATTTTCCATATTAACTTACAAATTTGAAGGATAGATTTTTATTTTTATTTTTTAACTTACTCTTAAGCTATTGGTAAAAGAGAGGATATAATGATTCACAACTCATAAACAATAAAATGAGGTCTCTTGTATTTGTAAAATGATGAAATAAATTGAACATGAATAACATTATTGATCCATTGAACATTTCATAATGATTCAAACGATAATTTTTATTTTTTTAAAACAATAATAATTTTATGTCATTCATTTTTAATCTATTCAATATTTATTTCAAATAAATATAAAATTAAAAATGAAATAGAGTTTATGTTCTTCAAAATGGATTAAAGTATATCCATTTCACTTTTAACGAACTAGTATCATGGCACAAAACTATGAAAAATACAATGTGTAATGTAGTAAATTTGTAAAAAAAATGTGATGAATTTATCATATGCAAATGGATCACCCTATGTTGTTCACCACTTATGAAATACAATGTGTAATGTATTAAATTTGTGAAAAAAAAGTGACAAGTTTATCGTATGCAAATGGATCATCCTTTGTTGTTCACCACTTATGAAGTTAGTTGGCAAACATTACAGTTATAGCAACAACCATAATTTGTATCCATTCAATAAGAACTTAAAAAGGTCTAGGCAAAATTAGAGCTAGGTACCATACACATTGTATGCCTGAAATGTGGGATCAGTCTGTAATAGAGAAGAACACTTCAAACACACACATGAAACATTGCATTAGAGTTAGAAATCAAAACAAAACAAGTTGAATAAATCTAAACTCCTTAAAATCGTTCCATGCTCCTCTATCTCTAAAGATCTCTAAGATTCAAGGTGACCCTCACTTGGAAGAGCACTTGATCCTCAAGATGACAACCTAGAGAACAAGATTTAAATGATGATTCTAAGATCAAAATGGAAATGCAACTAAGATCTTAGTGATGATTTGGATATGAAACTAGATGATGGTAAGATACAAGATATTGATATGAAGCTAACTAGCATGAAAATGATGTTTAAAATGATATTAATACTAGCATATAAAATGAAGCTAACATTATATTACTAAATGATCTAATTACTATTATTAAAGAGAGGTTAATGATGCTTGATGAAATGAGACTATAAGTTTGATGCATAAAGACTTGGATATTGAAAATGAAGAATGAGAGCTCTATTTATAGGGAAAATAGGGCAATGGAGGGTTGCCAAGATTGAAAGTTATTAATCCATGTTTACAATTTTTACCAATGAAATGGTGACAATTGTCGACAAAAGGTTGTTTGAGAGGAGATGTAAGAGGCATTAAATGTCAGAGAAGACATGAAGGTTACCTTAGGAGGTAAGGGTTAAGGTTAGGTTAGGGCTATCCATTGGATAAAGCTTTTACCCAAGGGGTAAACTCTTGTGCAAGGGTTAATAAGATAACTAGGGTCAAAGCCATAAGTGCTTGATGAGACCCTTGTGTTAGATGAGGGTTAAGTTAGAAAGAAAGTCTCTAACCATGTGGGAAGGTTGAGTTAACCATTAATGGTTTGGAAGACTTTAAAGGTTAACTTGTTGAGGACATAAAACCTTTAATGCATTTCAAAGACTTTGAGACATTTTTGAGAAGTGACTTCTCTTAAGGAATGTGCAAATCTTGAAGAGATGGATTAGGTTAATTAAGATAGGATTAGAAGAATCTAGAAGGCTCTAGAAGAGGTTTAAGAGGCAAGTGGGAGATGTAGGATTTTGCAAGTGGGGGGAGGAAAAGAATTTAATTAAAATAAAATTAATTTATTTTAATTTTGGTTGCAACTTGCATTTGATAGATTTAAATAAATATTGATTTATTTAAATGTGATTTTTGATTTTGCAAGTGAGTGGTTTTAATTAAATGTAAAATTAATTAAAAATGGCTAGAAGGGGGATTTTAATTAAATGTGAATTTTATTAAAAATGGCTAGAAGGGGGATTTTAATTAAATGTGAATTTAATTAAAAATGGTTAGAATGGGGATTTTAATTAAATGTGAATTTAATTAAAAATGGCTAGGAGGGGGATATTAATTAAATGTGAATTTAATTCAATGGATGAAATAGGGATAATTAAATGAATAAAATTCACTTAATTTGTTGTGCAATTTTTAGGTGTCTACATTTTGCCCTTCTTTGAGTTAACGCATGACCACATGTTGATTCAAAGAAAACGCTCAATTTGTCATCAAAATTTTGTGATATGATGTTGTCGCCAAAGTTGTCGGTTTGATTCCCTGGATATGAAAAAAAAATGATTTTGATATGAAAGCTGATGTGATTGATGTCGATATGAGACTAATGTGAAATTGATGATGATATGCCCCCTTGGGCGATAAATTGAAACAAAAATTGCATTTTTTGAGATGGGATGAAGTACTGCAATATTTTGAAAAAAATGGTGATCTTTTTTTATTTTTTAAAAAAATTATTTTTTATTTTTTTGAATTTTTAAATTTATCGCCTGATAGATTTATTAAAAAAGATATGGAAAATGGAGTGAAGCCTATGTGGGTATAGAGCGTACATGCCCCACACGTTCATCGAGGCATCACAACTTCCTGCATCAGCATAGGCTATATAAGTCTCAAAGGGACCATTTCTAGCTCATTTGCACACTTGTCTTTGGAGCATTGGAGCCTGGAGGAGAGAGAGGAGATGGCACCCCCTATCACCGTCACTATTTCGAGCGAGTTCATCGATTTGAGAGGCCAGTGAAGTATGGCCCACCGGTGAGTTTGATTTTCTAACTCGGCTTGTGAATTTTTAGCTTAGATTTTAGGCGTTTGTGCAAGATTTTTGAATTTTTTGAACTAGTTAGGGTTTTTTCGTGTTTTTTTTTTTTACCGTTATTTTCGTGCATGTGATAAATTTTATTGCGCATTTGTTTTTTTATCATGGCGCGTATGATTTTTCCTTTGCCGCATATGATTTTTCAATTAGCGCATAGGAGTTGCATATTAGCGCATTTGATAAACATTATTGCACATAGGAGTTGCAGATTAACGCATTTGATGATTTTAGTCACGCATATAATGGATCAAATAACACATATGAAGTTGCACATTTAATGATTGTTTTAGCGCATATTAGACAGTGAGCATTTTGTGTGATTTTAAAAAAAAATTAACATGTGCAATTTTGATTTTTAGATTTGTTATGAAGTTTTGCACCATGTCAAAATGTCATTTTGGATCGGATGTGTTGATTTCAGCCGTTAATTGATGCTTAGCGATATGAGTCTCTTGTGTCAATTCAATTGTTGGTCTGGATCAATTTGGGTCAAAGTCGATATGAGTCTGATTTCGATATGGGTCTTTGTTTGATATGGGTTTTGTTGTCGTTATGAGTCATTTTGCGTTATGGGTCAATTCTTTTGTTATGGGTTTAATTTTGATATGGAACTTGATTTGTCGATATGAGTCTAATTTTGATATGGGTCGATTGTTTGGTCAATATGAGTCTGATTTCAATATGGTTCCTGATTTGTCGATATGAGTCTGATTCGATATGGGTCCTGATTTGTCGATATGGGTCAATTGTTGTTCGATATGGGTCGTGATTCATCAATATAGGTCAATTGTTGTTCGATATGGGTCGTGATTCATTGATATGGGTCAATTGTTGTTTGATATGGGTCGTGATTCATCGATATGGGTCAATTGTTGTTCGATTTGGGTTCTGATTGCATTATGGATCCGATTTGATAATTGTCGGATTGCGTAGGATAGATGTATCTGATAGGATGATATACATGTATTGATATAGGTCCATCGAGGAGTGCTCATGCTTTGGGAGAAATTATTGAAGACTTTTGTGATGCGAGATCGATTGAGTGCCGATGATTTGGCAGTCATAGAGGCTTGCGGTCTCATCCACTTGTTACACATGCCACCCTATTGGACGAATAGGGCACTACTCATTGCGTTGGTCGAGAGATGACACAACGAGCATAACATCTTCCATTTACCGACAGGTGAGATCACAATGATGCCAGAGGACGTCTATTAGATTCTGTGAATTTCAATCATGGGTGAGCTCGTGTAGTATGTTGTGGAGGAGGCTGGCGGGACCGATGCTCTATGAGAGGTGTTTGTCAGCCCCCACATTGTAGGTTACTCAGTGGCATGGCAGGACATGGTAGACAACTATTCCCCACTCCCTTCAGTTTTGGCAGGTTTGATTGGTAGCTTCCTGATTCCGGACAAGAGGTCACACGGTTTGTCAATTGGATGGGGTCGAGTGCTCCGACAAATGGTGCAGGTGCAGACACGATATGCGTGGGGTATTTGTTTGCTTGCCCATTTATACCATGAGCTCCATTAGGTGGTTTACGATGATGCAACCAGTTTAGCCTCTGGATGCACTCTACTACAGATTTGGGCATGGGAGCACATAGTCGTGACCCATCCACTTGGGCCGAGATTTAGACCAACAGGGGCACCATTTGTGATGATGTATAGTTAGGTTGCTTCTCAGTCGATGCTTGGGAAGTTAGAGTATTGGAGGCAGGGCCTAGATGATATGGATAGAGTGGTGTGTAGATGATATGGATAGAGTGGTGTGGAGGCCTTATCGAGTGTGTGAGCCATGGCCAATGGATGCTTTTGAGGTGCCATTTTTATTCATGAGCAGATTTCTTTTGGGTTGCACCTCATATGTGATAGAGCGGTTTATCTTGGCTCGAGTTTACCGATAGTTTGGGCGCGTGCAACCGATGCCACATGGGATGACTTTGTATGCTTAGGTACACAAGGAGAGGACAAATTAGGGGACCACATTGGATTTTGCGACAACCTAGGCCAAGTTCTATTCTTTGCCTTTTTGCGTATGGAGTATGTATGAGGATGCAGGGATGACTACAAAGTATACACAATACTTTTTGACACATAGGTTCCCGCTATTGACAGGGCCAAGAGAGCCGATTCCTACACTAGAGGAGGTTAATGATGATGATTAGGGGGGAGGTGCTCAAGGTGAGAGGAGGGGTAGAGGGAGGAGAGGTAGTAGGATTGTTGTGGGTGGCACGATTGGACGCGATCGGGGAGGAGGTGGTGGTGGGGTAGGAGGAGAAGATGAGGGAGGAGCAGTGAGGGGTAGAGGAGGAATGGTGAGAGGTAGAGGAGGAGGATGGAGGATGGCTGGCATTGGGTGGGGTGGACCGTTGCAGGCAGAGGATGTTGCTTCCATGGGGGTTGAAGAGGGATCAGAAAATGATGGATCTGAGGAGGAGAGTGGTGATTATTCTAATGAGGATACAAAGTCTGAGGCAGTTGGTGGAGGAGTAGGTTTGATTGGATTGGTGGGGGTAGCAACAAAGGAGGAGTCAGAGGATGAGGATGTGCAACCATTGGCCCGATGGAGGAGGATTGATATGCCCCCTCCTGCCCCTCGACAGGTTGGTATGTAGGATCCGCAGCCTTCGTAGCCACAAGGTGTGTAGATTAGAGTGCCTCCTCATCAGCAACAGGAACAGGTAACAACACTACAGTACTTGTGCATAAGGTATAGGGTCAACTTATAGAGGCCCAGACACAGGTTGCTCAGCTATAGAGACATGTGGTGACAGTGTCGCTAGAGCGGGACACAGAGATAGAGTGATGCAACCAGGCAAAGGAGATAGTGTGATCATTGTAGTGGGTAGCCACATAGGGTGTTACAGGGGACATCAGTCTCATTGAGGAGACAGGGTGGGTAGAGTATTATAGGACCCTATACTTTCAAGTTGTGCCACTGGACCGACGTGCTCCTACCTATGTTGCTAGCTCATGGCAAGGGGGTTCTCAAAGATAGAGGGGCAACAAGGGGGTTATGGGTCCTAAGAGGGACGCTCCTAGCAGTAGCACAGGTGCAGGTAGCTTGAGCTCTCGGTCGACAGGTCCTGGAGGTGGTCAGGTTGA